>NC_058520.1:375316739-375619592 GCF_904849725.1 Hordeum vulgare subsp. vulgare | reverse complement strand
GAAAGTGGAAACGATAGGTGTGAATAGACCCGGGGGCCGTAGTGTTTACTAGTGGCTTCTCTCATGAAAGCAAGTAGATGGTGGGTGAACAAATTACTGTCGGGCAATTGATAGAACCGCGCAAAGTCGTGACGTCATCTATGGCAATGATTATATCTATAGGCATCACGTCCAAAACAAGTAGACCGATACTTTCTGCATCTACTACTATTACTCCACACGTCGACCGCTATCCAGCATGCATCTAGTGTATTAAATCCAAAAGAACAGATTAACGCCTTAAGCAAGATGACATGATGTAGATGGACAATCTCGTATCTACGACAAAGCCCACCTTGTTACCCTTGATGGCAACTACACGATGTGTGCCTTGCTGCCCCTACTGTCACTGCGAAAGGTCACCACACGGTAAGAACCCAAAACCAAGCACTTCTCCCATTGCAAGAATCATAGATCTAGTTGGCCAAACAAAACCCAAGACTCGGAGAGACTTACAAGGATATGAAATCATGCATATAAGAAATCAGCAAAGACTCAAATATATATCATAGATAATCTGATCACAAATCCACAATTCATCGGATCTCGACAAACACACCGCCAAAGAGGATTACATCGGATAGATCTCCATGAAGATCATGGAGACCTTTGTATTGAAGATCCAAGAGAGAGAAGAAGCCATCTAGCTACTAACTACAGACTTGTAGGTCTGAAGTGAACTACTCATGAGTCATTGGAGGGGCGATGATGTTGATGTAGAATCCCTCCAACTCCAAAGTCCCCTCCGGCAGGGCACCGGGAAGGGTCTCCAGAT
Source organism: Hordeum vulgare subsp. vulgare (assembly GCF_904849725.1). Lineage (NCBI taxonomy): Eukaryota > Viridiplantae > Streptophyta > Magnoliopsida > Poales > Poaceae > Hordeum > Hordeum vulgare. The sequence continues at coordinate 375,618,778 of NC_058520.1, read as the reverse complement.
GAGATCTCGCGGAAACAGAAGCTTGCGGCGGCGAAAAGTATTTTCGTGGATCACTTGATTTTTTTCTTTATTTTAGGGAATATATAGGCGAACGATATAGGTCAGGGGGCGCCAGGGAGGCCATAAGCCCGCCCACCCCCCCCCCCCCCGGTGGCGGATGGGGGGCTTGTGGGCCCCTGCAGGCCTCCTGGCTTGGCCCTCAAGCCCCCTGATCTTCTTTCGTTCGGGAAAAATTTATTTCGGGCATTTATTCCGTTTGGACTCCGTTCCAAAATCAGATCTGAAAAGAGCCAAAAACACAGAAAAACAAGAAATGGCACTTGGCACTGAATTAATAAGTTAGTCCCAAAAAAGATATAAAAGGTACATAAAACGTCCAAGGATGACAAGATAACAGCATGAAACCATCAAAAATTATAGATACGTTTGAGACGTATCAAGCATCCCCAAGCTTAACTCCTGCTCGTCCTCGAGTAGGGAAGTGATAAAGAATGAATTTTTGATGCTTTCATGCTTCCTAGCATAGATGTCCTTTGTAACTCCTCTTATGTGATGTGAATGTTCAGATCCATTAGATTCAAAACAATAGTTTTCTATTGACGTGGAAACAATAATAATTCAAGCAAACTAGCAAGGTAATCATGAACTTTCAAAATAACAAGGCCAAAAGAAAGTTATCCTTACAAAAGCATATAGTCTGGCTATGCTCTATCATCATTGCACAATAGAGCTGTTGAGATGCTCATCAATAGATATCAATGTGAATGAGTAGGGATTGCCATACAAATGATGCACTAGAGCTAAGAGTATGTGAAAGCTCTTAAAGAAAACTAGTGGGTGTGCATCCAACTTGCTTGCTCACGAAGACCTAAAGCAATTTTGAGGAAGCCTATCATTGGAATATACAAGCCAAGTTATATAATGAAAATTTCCCACTAGCTATATGGTGGTGACAAAACGAGAGACTCTCAATCATGCAGATCATGGTGCTTAATATGCACAAGTGTGGAAAAGTGGTAGCATTGTCCCTTCTCTCTTTTTCTCTCATTTTTTTATTTTTATTTTTTTGGTGGGCTCTTTGGCCTATTTTTTTCATTTTTTATTTTTTTGGTGGGCATCTTTGGCCTCTTTTATTTCCTCACATGGGACAATGCTCCATAAATGATGATCATCACACTTTCAACTCAAAACTTAGAGCAACAATGACTCTATATGGAATGCCTTCGGTAGTGTACCGTGACAATGATCTAGCATGGCATAGACATTAATGGAAACATCATGCTAGCTATCTTACAGTCATGCAATGGCAATGTAGAAGTGGTGGCACATGTCATGGTGGTAGTTGCATGGTAATATATCTCGGAATGACTTTGAAAAATCCATAGTAGGTAGGTATGGTGGCTGTTTTGAGGGAGGCTACTGGTGGGTTTTGTGCACCGGCAAAAATTGCACGGCACTAAGAAGATAGTGATGGTGGAAGGTGAAAGTGCATCTAAACCATGGACTCAACATTAGTCATGAAGAACTCATATACTTGTTGCAAAAGTTTTATTAGTAATCGAAACAAAGCATTCAACGCATACTCCTAGGGGAAGGGTTGGTAGGTATAAACCATCGCGCGATCCCGACCGCAACGCAAACGATGACAATCAATAGACTAATCATGCTCAGATTTCATCACATGGCGGTTCACCATACGTGTATGCTACGGGAATCACTAACTTCAACACAAGTATTTCTAGATCCACAACACCTTACAAGCATGACTTCAATATTACCAAAACCACAACGCAAAACTAATTGAGATCAATCAAACTTCTCTAACTATTCAATGCACATGAAGGTGGAAGTTTTCGTATCCCTTTGGATAACTACCCCTTTTGAGACTACTTTCAAAGAATAGATCAACTACCAAGCCACGCACCGCTGCGCTCTAAAAGATATAAGTGAAGCACAAAGAGCAAAAGTATCTAGCTCAAAAGATATAAGTGAAGCACATGTAAGCTGAATTGTCTACCAAAGGATATAAGTGAAGCTCGACAAAATCACGGTGAGTGCATGTATCTCTCTCTAGGTGTGCAGCAAGGATTATTGTGACACAACAAAAATAAAAGACTCCTACGATACAAGATGCTCCAAGCAAAACACATAACATGTGGTGAATAAAAATATAGCCCCAAGTAACGTTACCGATGGATTGAAGACGAAAGAGGGGATGCCTTCCAGGGGCATCCCCAAGATTAGGCTTTTACGGCATCCTTGAATCAACTTGGGGTGCCTTGGGCATCCCCAAGCTTGAGCTCTTGCCACTCTTTATCTCTTTGTCCATAAGAACTTCACCCAAAACTTGAAAACTTCACAACACGAAACTTAAACAGAAACTCTTGATAACAATAGTATAAGAAAGCAAACCACCACTTCCTTAGGTACTATAGAAAACTTAAATTCTACTTATGTTGATGTTGGGCTACTGTATTTTCAATCTTCCATGGCTAATACCCCCCGATACTATCCATAGTTTCATCAAAATAAGCAACCAACTCAACAAATACAGAATCTGATAAGAGCAGACCAGTCTGTAGCAATCTGTATACTTCGTATACTTCTGGTACTTCAAAAATTCCGAAAGCTTACTACAGTTTGAATAATTTGCGTGGCAATTAGCAGCAAGAAGAATCAACTCAAACGCTCTTACAGACAAAAAATGAAAATTCTTTTCGTGAGCAGAAAGTTTCTGTCTTTTCCAGCATGACCAAACGATCATCCCCAAGACTAATCATAACGGTTTTGCTTGGCACAAACACAAAAAGAAACACAAAAAACACAATCATAACAGAATTATGAAAGTGTGGAACACACAAAACAGAAATAAAAAGGATAGATTCGTTGGTTGCCTCCCAACAAGCGCTATTGTTTAACGCCCTTAGCTAGGCATTCATTGATGCTCTCACAAAAGACAAGAATTGAAGCACAACGAGAGCATCCTAAAGCATGTGAAGATCACATCTAAGTCTAACATACTTCCTATGCATAGGCATTTTATAGGAAAACATATTGTCAAGACAACCAATAGTTTCCATATGCAAGGAAGAAGAAAGAGACAATAGCAATCTCCACATAACGAGAGGTAATTTGGTAACATGAAAGTTTCTACCACAATATTTTCCTCTCTCATAGCAATTACATGTGGGATCATATTCGAATTCAACAATGTAACTATCACATAGGATATTCTTTTCATGATCCACATGCATGCAAAGTTGACGCTCTTCAAAAATAGTGGGATTATCATCAACTAAAGTCATGACTTCTCCAAACCCACTTTCAATATTATTCCAAATATCATATTCGTCATGAGGTTTAAACAAATTTTCAAGATCATAAGAAAGATCATGACCCCAATCATGATTATTGCAACAAGTAGGGGACATAGCAAAACTAGCATCCCCAAGCTTAGGGTTTTGCATATTTTTAGCATGATTGTCACTAATAGGATTTATAGTGAAACCATTGCAGTCATGCTTTTCATCCAAGGAGCCCTCGTGAATCACTTCATAAATTTCTTCCTCGCAATTTTCAGATTCACGCATCTCAAGCAAAACTCCATAAAGATAGTCAAGTGCACTCAACTCACTAGCAATTCGTTCCACATAAGTGGGTCTCTTAAAGAGATTAGCAAGTGGATGAGGATCCATATCACTAGATTTTCAGCAAGCGAAGATGCAAGCATATTGAAGGCACATAGCACACAAGCAATGGAAACTCAAACGAGAGAAAAGGGGGAACGAAAAAGGCAAATGAAAACGGCAAATGTGAAGTGGGGGAGAGGAAAACGAGAGGCAACTGGCAAAAATGTAAATGAAATAGATGATTTTGTGAGACCTACTTGGATAGATCTCTCCTTCCCCGGCAACGGCACCAGAAATACTTCTGCTACTGCAACAAAAGACCTTCCAACGGCGCCAGAAATAGGAGTGTTGACAGGAGATCTTGTCTTGATACTCCTTAGCAACGGCACCAGGAATCCTTCTGCTACGGCTACGCCTTAAGGGACTTCCTAGGAAAATATGCAAAGGATTTCCCCCATGGCCTTGGAGCCTTGTGTTGGTGTTTCCTCAAAGCGGAAAGGGTGATGTAGCACAGCGGTGGTAAGTATTTCCCTCAGTTTGAGAACCAAGGTATCGATCCAGTGAAGGAGTATCACAAGTGCCTGCACAAACACAAAAAGTTTGCTCCCAACGCTATGAAGGGGTTGTCAATCCCTTATAGATTGTTCGCGAAGTGAGAACTGAAAGCAGCAAAGTAACAAAGCAAAGTAAAAGCGAAAGTGGAAACGATAGGTGTGAATAGACCCGGGGGGCATAGTATTTACTAATGGCTTCTCTCATGAAAGCAAGTAGACGGCGGGTGAACAAATTACTGTCGAGCAATTGATAGAACCGCGCAAAGTCGTGACGTCATCTATGGCAATGATTATATCTATAGGCATCACGTCCAAAACAAGTAGACCGATACTTTCTGCATGTACTACTATTACTCCACACGTCGACCACTATCCAGCATGCATCTAGTGTATTAAGTCCAAAAGAACAGAGTAACGGCTTAAGCAAGATGACATGATGTAGATGGACAATCTCATATCTACAACAAAGCCCACCTTGTTACCCTTGATGGCAACTACACAATGTGTGCCTTGTTGCCCCTACTGTCACTGGGAAAGGTCACCACACGGTTAGAACCCAAAACCAAGCACTTCTCTCATTGCAAGAATCATAGATCTAGTTGGCCAAACAAAACCCAAGACTCGGAGAGACTTACAAGGATATGAAATCATGCATATAAGAAATCAGCAAAGACTCAAATATATATCATAGATAATCTGATCACAAATCCACAATTCATTGGATCTCGACAAACACACCGCCAAATAGGATTACATCGGATAGATCTCCATGAAGATCATGGAGAACTTTGTATTGAAGATCCAAGAGAGAGAAGAAGCCATCTAGCTACTAACTACAGACCCGTAGGTCTGAAGTGAACTACTCACGAGTCATTGGAGGGGTGATGATGTTGATGTAGAAGCCCTCCAACTCCAAAGTCCCCTCCGGCAGGGCACCGAGAAGGGTCTCCAGATGAGATCTCGTGGAAACGGAAGCTTGCGGCGGCGGAAAAGTATTTTTGTGGATCCCTTGATTTTTCTGTATTTTAGGGAATATATAGGCGAAGGATCTAGGTCAGGGGGGCGCCAGGGAGGCCACAAGCCTGCCCACCGCCGCCCCCTGGTGGCGGATGGGGGGCTTGTGGGCCCCCTGCAGCCCTCCTGGCTTGGCCCTCAAGCCCCCTGATCTTCTTCCGTTTGGGAAAAATTTATTTCGGGGATTTTATTCCGTTTGGACTCCGTTCCAAAATCAGATCTGAAAAGAGCCAAAAACACAGAAAAAACAGGAACTGGCACTTCGCACTGAATTAATAAGTTAGTCCCAAAAATGATATAAAAGGTACATAAAACATCCAAGGATGACAAGATAACAGCATGAAACCATCAAAAATTATAGATAAGTTTGAGACGTATCAGTCGCCCCCGCCATGTAGATGGCAACTTGTCGATGGGGTCCCGCAAAGTCCTCGGAGTTTGCCGCCCGCGGCAACCCTCCGAGTTGTCCCTCATAGATAGGGTGATTTGAATCTGTGTCGCCCATAGATGACTCGTCGGCTGAGTTGACGGGGGTGATCTCCTGGACCACCGGCTCGTCCTGGAGGCCATCTCCCTGTGTAAAGCAGACGAAAACGTGGCGTCCCTGTCCTAATGTGTGGTGGGGTGGGAGTATCGGGCCAGCTCGACGATGTCGGTGAAGGTGTCCGGCTCAGGTACGGGTGCCCCAGACATGTCGATGAAGACCTGGATCTTGCCGAAGGGGAACATGTAACCAGATTCGACTGAATCGGCTTCAGCCCCCACTATGAGTTGTCAATGTAGTATTTTCCATGGCGGCTCTTCGTCATGATGCCGACCACATAGCTTCCTGAGACTGGAAGGGCTCCCTTTGAGAACTCAACTCCACTGTGCGCTAGCCCCACGGTGGGCGCCAACTGTCGTGGTTATGTCACGGCAGATGTCCTCGTGAAAGGACTTAGTGAAGGAGCCATCACACCTTGGTGGCGACTCAAAGGGGGTGAGCGGAAGCGAGACTCAGATTTACCTAGGTTCGACCCCTCGTGTGGAGGTAAAAGCCTACGTCCTGCTTTGTGTATATTGATGATGGATTCGATTACAAGGAGGGCGTAACTCGCCTGACCTAGCTCTCGATGATCTCTAACTTGATCTATCTGCCCCACAGACTCGCCTTTATATACAGGTCGAGGCCCTAGGGTTTACAAAAGTCATGGCCACGTTACAGATCGTGGTCTTCCATATCTCTAAGTCATCGTGTTTTCCAAGCCTGGAAACCTCCTTGGAGGATTAGCTTCTTCATCAATCCTGAACCGCCATCCGGTTCATGGCCTTCTAAACAATATCTCTCGACACACCTCAGTCCTGGGCCAAGGCTTACACTAACCATGTATGAGTCGCCGCTTTTCTGACCCGGCCCAATTAGGGCAGGTCACACCGCAGGTAATATCCCCAACATAAACCTTTCTTTATCTTCCTCAAAACTGCCACCATACCTACCTATCATGGCATTTCCATATCCATTCTGAGATATATTGCCAAATTTCACCGTTACATCATATGACTAGTTCATTCATAATCATATTGCTTTGCATGATCATATAGGGCTGACATAGCATTTGTGGCAAAGCCACCATTCATGACATTGCAGAATACATGTCACACTAGATCATTGCACATCTTGGTACACTGCCGGAGGCATTCATATTGATTCATATTGACATTTCATGACTTGTAAGTAAATAAGAGTGTGATGATCATCATTATTAGAGCATTGTCCGAGTGAAGAAAATATGATGTACACCATGATCCCCCCACAAGTCGGGAAGAGACTATAGACGAAAAATGGAAAAATGGGGGAGGCCAAATTAGCCCATCATAAAAAAATGAGTGACAAAAAAAGAGTAAAGGGACTTTTATACTATCCTTTACCATACTTTTTTCCTCAAAGTGGCACCATGTTCCTCATGTAGAAAGTCTCATGATATGTCATTTTCATATTCTAGTGGGAATGATATGATCTTTACTATAAACTTGGCTTGTATATTCTGATGATGGGCTTCCTCAAATGCCCGAGGTCTTCATGAGCAAGCAAGTTCGATGCACACCCCCACTCGGCTTCATTCACGCTTTCATACACTTATTGCTCTAGTGCATAATTTGTATGGCAATCCCTACTCCTTGCATCGACATCTACCGATGGACTTCTTCATAGCCCGTTGGTATGCCTAGTTGATGTGACAATATCTTCTCCACTTTTAACCCTTTGATATTTACCGCCATATTCTATTCGACTATATGGTATGTCCGTGGCTCGCTCTCATCTATTGCGTGAAGAATAAAATGTTGATTTGCTTTGAAAAAGTATGATCTAATTGCCTACTTGGACACCTTGGTGCTTAACATTTGTATTAATGTGGTGAAGATGGAGCCATGCTTTGCTAATATGAAAGATTAATAGGGGGTAGACATTCTTTTGAGATCGTATACTTTGAAAGGTTGATGACTTTGCTGCTTATTATTATAACTACTACTATGCTGATGTTTGTTAATTCATCGTTTCTTAATGAGAATACATACAAAATATTATATATGGATAGCATGTCACATCAAAAATTTCTTTTTATCATTTACCTACTCGAGGACGAGGAGGAATTAAGCTTGGGGATGTGTGATACGTCTCCAACGTATCTATAAATTTTTATTGTTCCGTGTTGTTGTATTATCATCTTAAGATACTTTTTGGGCCATAAACTCATAATGCACCAATTTATATTATTTTTGAGGACTAACCTATTAACACGGTGCTAGTGCGAGTTACTATTTTCTGCATGTTTTTTGTTTACAGGTTTTCACTACCAAATGAAGTCCAATTGCCATGAAACTTTTTGGCGATTTTTTCTGGACCAAATAAAGACATGGAAGCTTTGGGAGGAGACCCGAAGCCCCACTGGAAGCCAACAAGGCAACAAGGCATGACCGGGGGGTGGACGCGCCCTGATGCCTTGTCGCCTCCCTGTGGCTCCTCTTGCCTCGTTCTCTAGCATATAAATTCCCATATATTCCAGAAACCCTAAATATATCGATGAAACACTATTTACACCGCCGCAAGTCTCTGTTCCACGATGACCCCATCTGGAGCTCCGTTCCGGCACTCTGTCGAAGGGGGGATCAATCACGGAGGGCCTCTTCATCAACCTTGGTGCCCTCGTGATGATGTGTGAGTAGTTCACCACATACCTACAGGTCCGTAGTTAGTATATAGATGGCTATCTGTGTCTCTCTTGATCTTCAATACAATGATCATCGCATCTTCGCTTTGATCTATCCAATGTAATTCTTTTGTGTGGTGTGTTTGTTGGGATCCGATGAATTGTGGGTTTATGTTCAGATTATTCATGAAAATTATTTGAATCTTCTCTGAGTTTGATGATGCTTATTTCCATGATCATCATAGCTTCGTAAATCTATCCAATCTATTGAATTGCTTTGGCCAAGTAGTTTGATCTTTCTTCAGTGGTAGATATGCCTTGTAGTGCATTCAACCTGGCGAGTTTCTACATCCCAATGACATACAGGGGACAAGATGCATCTTTGTGTTGCTGCCACTAAGGATAAAACAGTGGGGTTTATTCATATTGATTGAGTTTACTTTGTCTACATCATGTCATAGTTCTCCAAGCATTACACTCTTTTACTGAATACTCTAGCTACATGTTGGATAGCAGTTGATGGGTGGAGTAATAATAGTAGGTGCAGGAAAGTGTCGATCTATTTTCTTACAAACGTGAATGCCTATATACACATGATCATTGCCATGAAAATTGCATAACTATCTTCTTTTCTATCAATTGCCCAACGGTAATTTGTTTACACATTGTATATTGCTTTCATGAGAGATGCCACTAGAGAACACTGTGGTCCGGGGCTATTCACTTCTATATTGAGACAACTTATAATTTCCTCACTCTTATTATTTGTCTTTTATTCTATTTGCAAGTCACAACTATCTACAATTATCTACACACCTTATATGCTTGCAAATAACGAGATCATGAGGATTGACAACCCTATGGACCGTGCTGGGGGCAAGTTATTTGCTCTTTTGTGTGTAGCCGTTGAAGATGGCTGAGGGTTGATATTCATATTGGTTCGATAAACCTTGGTTTCTTAATCGAGGGAAATACTTTCCCGCATTGTGTTGCAATAACCCATTCCTCTTCACGGAAATCCCAACGCAGATCACAAGCATCACTTAACTTGATTACATGATTAGTCTCATCCAAACCCCATCACCATCCAGTGAGCCTACAAAGGAATTACTCACTCTCAATGGTGAGCATCATGGAATTGTTGATCGAGAAGGGTTCGTGGTGACGACAGCGATGAATCGCACTCTCCGGAGCCAAAAACACACTCAGATCAGCCCTCCCGAGGAAGAACAGGAGGTGGCGGTGGCTCCATCTTATAAAATGTGATGAAATCTTCTTTCTGATTGTTTTATCCGAAGATGTGAATTTATAGTACTGTAATTAGGGTCGGTGGAGCCATGTGGGCCCCATCACACAAAAGGATGCGCCATGTTGCCTTGTGGCCCATAGGCAGCCCCCTCCGGTATTTCTTTGCTCCATAATTCCTTCAAAAATTCTGAAGTAACTCACAAAAAGTTTCTTCCGACTCGAGAACTTTTATTTCTGCACAAATATGACACCATGGTAGTTGTGCTAAAAACACCATCAGTCCGGGTTAGATCCATTCAAATCATGCAAATTAGAGGGCGAAACCAGAGCAAAAGTGTTTGTAAAAGTAGATACTTTTGAGATGTATCAGTGAGTTGTCAATTCAGCCACACCTTGGATATCTCTCTACGACAAATATTTTAGTAGCATGGAAAAACAGTAATAGTAACAGTAATGGTAACAACAACAGTTTTATAGTGATTGTAACAGTAGCAGCAACAATAGTAACTTAACAAGATTTAGTATATGAAAAGTGTAGGCACGTGGACCGGTGATGGATAATGATTTGGATGACATCAATCATGTATAAGTTACACACTAGAGCGACACAAAACTAGCTCCAATTCATCAATATAATGTAGGCATGTATTCCATATAGTCAAACGTGCTTGCAATAAGAACTTACATGACATCTCTTGTCTTACCCTCCCGTGGCAGCGGGGTCCATAAGGAAACTAAGGGATATTAAGGCCTCACTTAAATAGAGAACCGGAAAAAAGCATTAACACATGGTGAATACATGAACTCCTCAAATTCTGACAATCATCGGTAAGAATCCCAATTATTTTCACCTTGGGGTATGCGGATCATAACACGTAATCAGTGCATACAGCTTGCAAGATAGGATCTAAATACTTTCATATTCAGAGAAAACAGAATAGGTTCAGATCTGAAATCATGGCACTCGGGCCCTAGTGACAGGAATTAAGCATAGAAAAGTCATAACAACATCAATCTCACAACATAGTTAATACTAGGGATCAAGCCCTATCAATATAACTCGATTACATGATCAATCTCATGCAATCCCATCGCCATCGAGCAAGCCTATAAAGGAATTACTCACTCCCGATGGTGAGCATCATGTAATTGTTGATGAAGAACGGTTGGTGATGACGACATCGATGAATCCCTCTCTCTGGAACTCCAAAGACTCTAGATCAGCCGTCCCGAGGAAGAACATGAGGTCGTGGCGACTCCATCTCGTAAAATGCGATGAAAACTTCTTTTTGATTTTTTTCTCCGATGTTGTGAATTTATAGGACTAGAATTAGTGTCCCCGGGGAGCCACATGGGCCCCACAAGCTAACTGGGTGTGCCCTGTTGGCTTGTGGATCACAGACATCCCCCCTCCAAGAGGTCTTCACTCCATAAGTCTTCATATATTTCATAAAAAACGACAAAAAGTTTCACCCAATCCCGAGAACTTTTATTTATGAACGGAAATGACACCAGGGTAGTTCTACTAAAAACAACATCATTCCGAGTTAGTTTCATTCAAATCATGCATATTAGCGTCTAAAACAAGCACAAGAGTGTTTAGAAAAGTAGATATGTTTGAGACGTATCACACACATGCCCATGGGTTATGACAAGGCAATCCAGTCTCGCCTCTACTATTTGTTGTCGCCATGGATGTCTTGACGAAAATCATCACCAAGGGAACTCAGGTGGGAGCGCTAAGTAATTTCACTAGCATCTTGGCTATGTAACGTCTCTCAACTTACGCGAACGATGTAACCCTCTTCGGCCGCCCAAGTGAGCAGGATCTCAACTTTGTACGTGGGGCTTTGACGGCTTTTGGTGACACTTCGGGACTACGGGTAAACTATGCAAAGTCATCAGCCATTCTTATCAAGGGAGATGATCAAGATCAATCTCGGGTGGCAGCTATGTTATAGTGCACAATCGCCGAATTCCCGTGCATATACCTCAACTTGTAGCTTGCAATCAGGAAGTTAACTCGCATGGAGTGGCAGCTCATCGTTGATCAAGCAAAGAAATTCATCCCTGCTTGACAAGGGGGGCTAATTCAGCGGCCTAGGCATCTTGTTCTGGTCAAATCCAACATTGGGACAAAGCCAATTCATCAGTTTCTCATCACGGATACACCGTCTTGGGTCTTTTAGGACCTGGAGAGGTGGATGAGAGCGTTTTTCTGAGCTTGCAAGGACAAGGCCCATGGAGGACAATTGTTGTCACACCCTGTTTTTGCTATCACTTGTCTTTATTGTAAAATTCTGAGCTTGTTAAAACTTTTTCCAAACTAATGATGTGAGTGCCATGATTGACATTGTATGCTTGTATGCTTGATCATGTGAGGATTTAAAACCCTAAATTCCTTGGTATTTTACTGATTTCAAAAACCATTGCTTATTGCTGACCTAAGTAATACCACCTTGAGTTGCACTACATGCCCTTGATAGCAAGCAGTGCTTCTACCCTTATTTGGTAATATGATTTTGACCTATCTTTACATTTCAAAACCACAAAAATAATTATTTTTGTGATTATTTTCCTCATTAAATAACATGTCCATTTCTAAGGTCAGAATTGGTATTCCAACATGGAAAAATACTTTTCTGCCTTGGAAAAATCTGATTAAATTTAGAGATGATCAGAAGGACATATATTTTCCATACAAAGGATTTTAAACCCATTTTATATTATATTTATTGATTAATACTATAAAAGCTATTTCTGTCTCTTTTGGCATTTTGAAATATTTCCAAAGGAGATATTCTCAATAAATTCCTAGAAAATTCTAGTGATATCGCTAAGCCTTGTTTGGTGTCCACATAAAGTTTCACCTTGATCAAAGGTGGATAAGGACCCCAAATGACCCAAAAACCCTGTGTGTCCAGAATCAAGTTAGAGCAACTCTACATAGCAAAGTTTGCCCAATGATGCTCAAACTTTGCAGGAGTGCCTAATACCTCAAATAAGGGTTCTACAACATAAATGGGATTTGTGGGACTTAGTTTGCCCCCACTCCCTTTGGAAGGAACAAATCTGGTCATAGTGGAGTGATTTCAAGTTTAGAAAGCTAAACTTGTCCTTTGGAGCTCAAATTTGGTCGAACTCCATGGTTTACCACCAAAACCAAACCTGTTAAGTCTCACCACCAGTGGTGGGGTGCAACCCCCTGTACCCACTCTCGAACACCTTCTGACAGATAGGAAAAAACCACCTTAGCCACAGCTAAACCGAACTCCTTTTCTTCAAACTCTTGGATTAAGTAGCCAGCACCTGTATCTAACCCCGGTCAGCTGGCCCCTCACTGGTTCAAAGTGGAAAGGCCAAAACCCCCAATTTAGACCTTAGTTCATGACTGGCAGCACCAGTATTTCTTGCCTCCTTTGACCAGCCGAAGCTCCCACTAAAATCAAACGGCTAGCCACACCCCCAGCAAGTCGCAGGACATGCTAGACACGTCCGAAGTGCCTCAGAGCGCACCAGCATGTCGTGGCATGCCAAAACTGCGCTCTGGGCGCGCTACAGGGAGTCACCGAGGTGGGGGCGACGCCCTCGGCCAGTTCCAGCCTCCCCCGATATGTCCAACCTCTTCCCCGACAGCCCCTCTGTGTCGGGCAAGCCTCAGGGCCCCTCCTCTCTCGCGCTAGAGCTCGCGCGACGCGTGCCCGCGCGCTCCAGAATCGGCCAAGCTTGTGCGGCCATGAATGATCGCCTTCTCTCTCCCTCTCTCTGCTGCAGATGGTTCGGGCGGTCCAATACCACGTCCTGAGACCGTGGTTTCAACCCCGACCTCTCTCTGCACCCCCATGCGCGCCACGGTGAGTCACCGGTGCTCCCGAATCTGCGCACGGTAGGGGGCCTATAAATAGCCCTCCCCCTCGCTCCAGCACCCCTCAGATAGCTTCGCCACATCCACTAGCACCTCCCTAGCCACCCCAGTAAACCAGCAGAGCCCCGGTGCTCGAGATCGACCGAGGCCCCTCCGCCTCGGAGCTCCGGTCGATCTCCGGCCACACGATGGCTCCTGTGCCCCTCGACCCACCAAACTGACCCCCTTGATCCCAGGAAGCTTTCCCCTAACTTGCCCGAGCTTTTCCGTGTCTCTAGCCTCTCCCTCAACCACCTCCCGAAGCCCCCGCCAAGGTCACCACATGGCAGAACCCAAAACCAAACACTTCTCCCATTGCAAGAATCATAGATCTAGTTGGCCAAACAAAACCCAAGACTCGGAGAGACTTACAAGGATATCAAATCATGCATATAGAAAATCAGCAAAGACTCAAATATATATCATAGATAATCTGATCACAAGTCCACAATTCATCGGATCTCACAAACACACCGCCAAAGAAGATTACATCGGATAGATCTCCATGAAGATCATGGAGAACTTTGTATTGAAGATCCAAGAGAGAGAAGAAGCCATCTAGCTACTAACTACGGACCCGTAGGTCTGAAGTGAACTACTCACGAGTCATTGGAGGGGTGATGATGATGAAGAAGAAGCCCTCCACCTCGAAAGTCCCCTCCGGCAGGGCGCTGGGAAGGGTCTCCAGATGAGATCTCGCGGAATCGGAAGCTTGCGGCGGCAGAAAAGTATTTTCGAGGCTCCCTTGATTTTTTGCGGAATATTTTGGGAATTTATAGGCCAAAGACCTAGGTCAGGGGGCGGCCAGGGAGGCCACAAGTCTGCCCACCGCCGCCTCCCCCATGGTGGCGGAGTGGGGGCTTGTGGGCTCCCTGGAGCCCACCTAACTTGGCCCAAAAGTCCCCTGGACTTCTTCCGTTTGGGAAAAAATCATTTCGGGGTTTTTCTTCCGTTTGGATTCTGTTCCAAAATCAGATCTGAAAAGAGTCAAAAACACAGAAAAAACAGGAACTAGCACTTGGCACTGAATTAATAAGTTAGTCCCAAAAAGATATAAAAAGACACATAAAACATACAAAGAAGGCAAGATAACAGCGTGAAATCATCAAAAATTATAGATGCTTTTGAGACATATCAAGCATCCCCAAGCTTAACTCCTGCTCGTCCTCGAGTAGGGAAGCGATAAGAATGAATTTTTTATGCTTTCATGCTACCTAGAATAGGTGTCCTTTGTAATTCCTCTTCTGTGACGTGAATGTTCAGATCCATTAGATTCAAAACAATAGTTTGCTATTGACGTGGAAACAATAATAATTCAAGCAAACTAGCAAAGTAATCATGAACTTTCAAAATAACAAGGCCAAAAGAAAGTTATCCCTACAAAAGCATATAGTATGGCTATGCTTTGTCATCATTGCACAACGAATTTAAATCATGCACAACCCCGGTATTGGCCAAGTAATAGTTTCACACCTTTACTTTCTCAAACATTTTCAACTCTCACGCAATACATGAGCGTGAGCCATGGTTATAGCACTATAGATGGTGTGGAATATGGTGGAGGTTGCAAGAAAAAAAGGAGAAGATAGTCACATTAACTAGGCATATCAATGAGCTGTGGAGATGCTCATCAATAGATATCAATGTGAATGAGTAGGGATTGCCATAAAAATGATGAACTAGAGCTACAAGCATGTGAAAGCTCTTAAAGAAAACTAGTGGGTGTGCATCAAACTTGCTTGCTCACGAAGACCTAAGGCAATTTTGAGGAAGCCTATCATTGGAATATACAAGCCAAGTTATATAATGAAAATTTCCCACTAGCTATATGGTGGTGACAAAACGAGAGACTCTCAATCATGAAGATCATGGTGCTCAATATGCACAAGTGTGGAAAAAGAGGTAGCATTATCCCTTCTCTCTTTTTCTCTCTCTTTTTTGTAATTTTGGTGGGCTCTTTGGACTCTTTTTTATGGGCTTCTTTGGCCTCTTTTATTTCCTCACACGGGACAATGCTTCAATAATGATGGTCATCACACTTTCAACTCAAAACTTAGATAAATTATGACTCTATATGGAATGCCTTCGGTAGTGTACCGTGGCAATGATCTAGCATGGCATAGACATCAATTGAAACATCATGTTAGCTATCTTACGATCGTGCAAAGGCAATTCAGACGTGGTGGCACATGTCATGGTGGTAGTTGCATGGCAATATATCTCGGAATGACTTTGCAAAAGCCATAGTAGGTAGGTATGGTGGCTATTTTGAGGGAGGCTACTGGTGGGTTTTGTGCACCGGCGAAAGTTGCACGGCGCTAAGAAGATAGTGATGGTGGAAGGTGAAAGTGCATCTAAACCATGGACTCAACATTAGTCATGAAGAACTCATATACTTGTTGCAAAAGTTTTATTAGTAATCGAAACAAGGCACTCAACACATACTCCTAGGGGAAGGGTTGGTAGGTATAAACCATCGCGCGATCTCGACCGCCACGCAAAGGATGACAATCAATATACTAGTCATGCTCAGACTTCATCACATAGTGGTTCACCATACGTGCATGCTACGGGATCACTAACTTCAACACAAGTATTTCTAGATCCACAACACCTTACTAGCATGACTTCAATATTAACATAACCACAACTCAAAACTAATTGAGATGAATCAAACTTCTCTAACTATTCAATGCACATGAAGGTGGAAGTTTTCGTATCCCTTTGGATAACTACCTTTTTTGAGACTACTTTAGAAGCATAGATCAACTACCAAGCCACGCACCGCTGCGCTCTAAAAGATATAAGTGAAGCACATAGAGCAAAAGTATCTAGCTCAAAAGATATAAGTGAAGCACATATGAGATGAATTATCTACCAAAAGATATAAGTGAAGCTCGACAAAATGACAGTGTGTGCATGTCTCTCTCTCTAGGTGTGCAGCAAGGATGATTGTGACACAACAAAATAAAAAGAATCCTACGATACAAGACGCTCCAAGCAAAAACACATAACATGTGGTGAATAAAAATATAGCCCCAAGTAATGTTACTGATGGATTGAAGACGAGAGAGGGGATGCCTTCCCGGGGCATCCCCAAGCTTAGGCTTTTACGGAATCCTTGAATATCTTGGGGTGCCTTGGGCATCCCCAAGCTTGAGCTCTTGCCACTCTTTATCTATTTGTCCATAAGAACTTCACCCAAAACTTGAAAACTTCACAACACGAAACTTAAACAGAAACTCGTGATAACATTAGTACAAGAAAGCAAACCACCACTTCCTTAGGTACTGTAGCAAACTTAAATTCTACTTGTGCTGATGTTGGGTTACTATACTTTCAATCTTCCATGGCTAATACCCCCCCCCCCCCGATACTATCCATAGTTTCATCAAAATAAGCAACCAACACAACAAAAACAGAATCTGTTAACAGCAGACCAGTCTGTAGAAATTTGTATGTTTCGTATAACTCTGTTACTTCAACAATTCTGAAAAATTACGACAGTCTGAAGAATTTGCGTAGCAATCAGCAGCAAAAATAATCAACTCAAAAGGTCTTACAAAAAAAACATGAAAATTCTTTTCGTGAGCATAAAGTTTGTGTCTTTTCCAACGTGACCAAACGATCATCCTCAAGAATAACCATAACGGTTTTGCTTGGCACAAACGCAAAAAGAAACACAAAAAACACAATCACAACAGAATTATGAAAGTGTGGAAAACACAAAACAGAAAGAAAAAGGATAGATTCATTGGGTTTCCTCCCAACAAGCGCTTTTGTTTAACGCCCTTAGCTAGGCGAAAGTGATGGAATCACGTATAGTCATCTTTGGTACTCAAACCATAAGTAGCCCTCATCATAGATTCATAAGGCAATCTTATTTTCTTTCTAGGAAAGTGCTGCATGCCCTTCTTTAAGGGAAATTGAAATCTAATATTCCCTTCCTTCATATCGATGATAGCACCAATAGTCCTTAGGAAAGGTCTACCAAGAATAACGGGACATGAAGGATTGCAATCTATGTCAAGTACAATGAAATCCATGGGTACATAGTTCTTATTTGCAACAATAAGAACATAATCGATCCTCCCCATGGGCTTCTTGATGGTAGAATCCGCAAGATGCAAATTAAGAGAACACTCTTCAATCTCATGAAAACCAAGAATATCACATAAAGACTTTGGAATCGCGGAAACACTAGCACCCAAATCACACAAAGCATTGCACTCATAGTTTTTGATCTTGATTTTGATAGTAGGTTCCCACTCATCATGAAGTTTTCTAGGTATGGAGACTTCTAGTTCGAGCTTCTCTTCAAGAGGTTTCATCATAGCATCTATGATATGCGCGGTAAAGGCTTTGCTTTGGCTATAAGCATGTGGAGAGTTTGCAATCGATTGCATCAAAGAATTGCATTCAAACAAGGAGCAATTATCATAATTGAATTCCTTGAAATCCAAAGTGGGAGTTTCATCACTACCCAAAATTTTGACTTCTTCTACTCCACTCTCCACACATTTATTATCAAGATAGGTGGACTTCGAATCATTGGGGCGTTTTTCAACTAAAGTGGATTCATATCCAGCCCCTCCATAAGTAGGTTTGACACACGAAAACAAAGATTCAAGAGGAGACACACCAAGCACTTTAAGATCTTCGTGATTTGCATCACTAGAACGCACCCTTTTAAACCATTCATGTCTAGCGCGAATTTGGGCGGTTCTTTCTTTGCACTCATTCATGGAGATACGCATAGCTTTCATAGTTTCATCCAAGTTGATCTTGGGAGGAGCGCATCTAACTTTCAAAGCATCAATATCACAAGACATCCTATCAACGCTCTTAGCCAAATCATCTATTTTGAGTAGTTTTTCCTCTATGGACGCATTGAAAATCTTTTGAGAGTTGATGAACTCTTTGATATTACTCTCTAGATCAGAGGGTAATTTGTTATGATTTCCATAAGTGTTGCCGTAGGAATTGTCATAATTGTTAGAGGAGTTACTTTGAAAAGTCCTAGGAACATAGTTTCCTCTAAAAGCATTGTTGTTGCCAAAATTGTTCCTACCAACCAAATTCACGTCCAAACTAGTGTTGCTACTCTCAATCAAAGAATATAGTGGCATGTCATTAGGATCTACGGTAGCGTTTCTACTAGCAACCAAATTCATCAACTCATCCATCTTAGCACTAAGCGAGTTAATCTCTTCTATAGCGTGCACCTTTTTGCTAGCAGACGACCTTTCAGTGTGCCACTGAGAGTAGTTGGTCATGATATTGTCTAGGAGTTTTGTAGCGTGTCCTAACGTGATTTCCATGAACGTTCCACCTGAGGCGGAGTCCAAGATATTGCGAGAAGCGAAATTCAAGCCAGCGTAAAAGATTTGTATAATCATCCACAAACTCAAGCCATGAGCAGGACAATTTCTAATCATAAGCTTCATCCTCTCCCAAGATTGTGCAACGTGTTCATGATCAAGTTGCTTGAAATTCATGATATCATTACGTAAGGAGATGATCTTAGCCGGCGGAAAATACTTGGATATGTAAGCATCTTTGCACCTATCCCAAGAATCGATACTATTTTTAGGCAAAGAAGAAAACCAAGTTTTTGCGCGATCTCGCAACGAGAAAGGAAAAAGTTTCAACTTAATCACGTCATTATCCACATCTCTTTTCTTTTGCATATCACAAAGCTCAATGAAGGTATTGACATGGGAAACGACATCTTCACTAGGAAGGCCAGAGAATTGCTCTTTCATAACAAGATTCAGCAAAGCTCCGTTGATTTCATACGATTCCGCACTAGTGGCGGGAGCAATCGGAGTACTAATAAAATGATTATTATTAGTGCTCGAGAAGTCGCAACGTTTGGTGTTTTCATACATGATGTCTTCAACAAACAAACAAGCACACATGCAAGAAAGAAACCGGCAAAGGAAAACGGCAAGGGCAAAAGAAAACGGCGAAGGAGAAAGGCGAATGAAAACGGCAAATGTGAAGTGGGGGAGAGGAAAATGAGAGGCAACTGGGAACAAAAGTAAATGCAAGAGAAGAGTTTGTGAGACCTACTTGGATAGATCTTGATTTCTCCTACCCGGCAACGGCGCCAGAAATGCTTCTGATGTCCGTTATGCTACTGCACAAAAGACCTTCCAGTGGCACCAGAAATGGGCACGTTGACGACACCAGGAATCCTTCTGCGTTGGTGTTCCCTCGAAGCGGAGAGGATGATGTAGCACAACGAAGGTAAGTATTTCCCTCAGTTTGAGAACCAAGGTATCAATCCGGCGGAGGAGTATCTCAAGATCCTGTACAAACACAAAAACTTGCACCCAACGCTATGAAGGGTTTGTTAATCCCTTATACATTGTTTGCCAAGTGAGAACTGAAAGCAACAAAGTAACAAAGCAAAGTAAAAGCGGAGTTGTAAACGATGGATGTGAATAGACCCGGGGGCCGTAGTGTTTACTAGTGGCTTCTCTCATGAAAGAAAGTAGACGGTGGGTGAACAAATTACTGTCGAGCAATTGATAGAACTGTGCAGAGTCGTGATGATATATATGCAATGATTATTTCCATAGGCATCATGTCCGAAACAAGTAGACCGATACTTTCTGCATCTACTACTATTACTCCACACGTCGACCGGTATCCAACATGCATCCAGTGTATTAAGTCCATAAGAAAAGAGTAACGCCTTAAGCAAGATGACATGATGTAGAGGGATAATCTCAAACCAATGATAAAAACCCCATCTTTTTACCCTTGATGGCAACTGCTTGATGTGTGCCTTGATGCCCCTACTGTCAGTGGGAAAGGTCACCACATGGCAGAACCCAAAACCAAGCACTTCTCCCATTGCAAGAATCATAGATCTAGTTGGCCAAACAAAACCCAAGACTCGGAGAGACTTACAAGGATATCAAATCATGCATATAAGAAATCAGCACAAACTCAAATATATATCATAGATAATCTGATCACAAGTCCACAATTCATCGGATCTCGAGAAACACACCGCCAAAGAAGATTACATCGGATAAATCTCCATGAAGATCATGGATAACTTTGTATTGAACATCCAAGAGAGAGAAGAAGCCATCTAGCTACTAAGTACGGACCCGTAGGTCTGAAGTGAACTACTCACGAGTCATTGGAGGGGCGATGATGATGATGAAGAAGCCCTCCAATTCCAAAGTCCCCTCCGGCAAGGCGCCGGGAAGGGTGTCGAGATGAGATCTCGCGGAAACGGAAGCTTGCGGCAGCGAAAAAGTATTTTCGAGGCTCCCCTGATTTTTTGCGGAATATTTGGGAATTTATAGGCCAAAGACCTAGGTCAGGGGGTGGCCAGGGAGGCCACAAGCCTGCCCACCGCCGCCTCCCCCTGGTGGCGGAGTGGGGTCTTGTGGGCTCCCTGGAGCCCACCTGGCTTGGACCAAAAGCCCCCTGGACTTCTTTCGTTCGTGAAAAATTCATTTCGGGGTTTTTCTTCCGGTTGGACTCCGTTCCAAAATCAGATCTGAAAAGAGTCAAAAACACGGAAAAACAGGAACTGGCACTTGGTACTTAATTAATAAGTTAGTCCCAAAAAGATATAAAAAGGTACATAAAACATACAAAGAAAGCAAGATAACAGCGTGAAATCATCAAAAATTATAGATACGTTTGAGACGTATCACCCGCACATCAGGTTCAAACCTGACGGCGCGCGTGCCTAGGCAGGCCGTCGGCTGGCCATGGGCCAGCCTAGCACTGGGCCGAGCCAGGCCAGGAGCTGGATTGTTTTCTTTTTATTTTTAAAACCTGGATTTCTAAGATTTTTATAAAAACATTTAACCAATGTAAAAATATAATTCTTCCACTCTTATTTTTCTAAAAATATGAACTATTTAATGATATGCTTAGATGAATTTTTCTAGCAACTATTCTATTTTATAAAATTAAAAAGGCCTAAAATGGAATAGTTTTGCTTCTGCTTGGTTGTTTTCAAAAATATTTCTTCAAATAAAACTAAGACAAATATTTTTAAAATAATATCTTAGATTTATCAGTAATAGAGAACATTTTTAAAATGACTTTGTCGACTGTTTCTGTGTGAGCTATTTCTTATTTATTGTTTTATCGACGATAGAAAATCCGTGTGACGAGGGAATCGGAGCGGAAGACCTCGATGACCCGGATACTTAGCTGACCAAGGCAAGCAGCCCTTTGACCATGACTGAGCATAAGTTACTTTGCATGTTAAAATGGCAAGTATTTCCGTTGCATACGATCACGGTAATCATTCGATATGATTTTTACCGAAGCCTCCCGCGGAGCACATGCATTGAGCTTGACTCTACCCCTTAGGGTCATGCTAATACCATGTTGACAAGTAAAGCTAGCAGTAGTACTGTCATGAGCATGATGTCGTCATAAAGCAAGAGTTTATGAAAACCCCGTCGGATGCCACTAATGCCCGAGGGTGATGATGAGATAGGTGGTCACTTTTGGTGAAGTGATGCACCCGGTATTTGTGTGAGTAAGGTTTCGGAAATGGGATTAGATTTATGATGTGTCGACCGTCCCAGCCTTACCAGTACAACCACATTACCCCTTATGGGACGTGGCTATGTTAATTACTCTGGTCGGTGCTATAAAAGAGCCACATTACTACTGGCGGGAGTGATATGTGGTCACTCTCGTGATGGGGTCGTGCCGGGTAGGACGACTATGCCATTTTTATGAGTTCCAGTCACACCGTTGGTCCCGCCATGGTTGGTACAGTCCAGAGTTGGAGCTCGTAAGACGTAAAACATGTGGGCTTGGTACCAATCGAGTGGACCTCTTTGTCTAGTATCCTCAGGGGAAAGGCATTGATCGGGTACTTACCTTGGGTATGTGATATACCGCGAGTTGTGGATGACACGGAAGTTTCCCGAATCTCGTGGGTCCAGCATACTACCTCTGCAGAGTGTAAACTATTCGAATAGCCGTGTCCATGGTCAAGGATAGTTGGGTAATCCTGCTTAAACTACGTCCTGATATTTCCACATAAACCAAGTGTGTGTGTGTGTGGTGATAAAAAGGGTGTTGCTATGATAGCAATAATATGACCAAGTTCGGTGACTTGGCATATAGGGTGAACCCAGATGGTTCAGCCCTCAACAGATATGTTGATATCTATAACCTGTTCTTCAAGAGTAATTATTTAACTTGATGCATATTCATGATCATTCCACCCAAATGAGCTACACTAAAGATGCATGATATTGCTATCCTTCACTTTCATTGTTCATATCATGGGTTGTTTGCGAGTACATTCGAAGACATGGAAGGACCGGAGTTTGGACATGAGTATGTCTTCGGCGACACCCCTGCGAACTAGGACGCTTCCGAGTCAGAATGCCTGTCGGTGTAGGCTTGATGGCATGGGCACCCGCTTAGCCGTATGTTTTCCGCTATTAGTGTATTCATGTGATTTGGCCTTAGGCCCCATCTTGTTAACTTGACCCTTCGGTCATGTGTTGTAATAATCGGTACTTGGATGTAAGACTCTTTATTTCAGTATATGTGTTCGATGAGCATTGATCTCTGGGATCACTGAGCACAGCGATTCTCGATTAGTAAGTCGGGGTCCCCACGGAGCTGGTACCAGAGCCATCCCGACTATAGGAAGCCTTAGGTAGCTTGGGCGATAACCGAACAAATAGTGCACCTAGAATGACCCGAGAAATGCACCCACTATATATTTCTAACCCTCTCCTCTACACCTTGTAGATGGCCGCCGTACCCGAGACGCTTCTGCAAATGGGCTTTCCTCTGCTTTTGAGTGATAGCCTCGAGAAGTGTCAAGTGTGTCGCACGCCCGTCTTTCTCTACCACGAACACTGGGTCAACGCCGACACCAAGGAGTATCACCTGGACATGATAGTGAAGCCTAATGACTCCCCAACTAGCTGGTTCTTTGAAGGGCCACAAATGGAGGATCTGATGTTGGCCGTGGAGACTGCGGCACGAGAGGCACTCATGCGACTCCGCGACATCCTTCCTGAGATGGCAGATGAACCCTCTACTCGTCACCTACCTTTTGTTAAGGATAAGGCAGACGGAAGCTGGACACTCAACCCCTCATCCGAGGACGGAATACCATTAAGGTTTCAGACCTACTTCAGCCTTGATACGTCCATTTTGCATCATGCTTTCATTTTGATATTTATTGCTTTATGGGTTGTTATATTACTTTGTGGTACCACATTTATGCCTTTTCTCTCTTATTTTGCAAGGTTTATTTGAAGAGGGAGAATTCAGGCAGGTGGAATTCTGGACTGGAAAAGGAGCAAATCTTAGTCCACTATTCTGCACAACTCCAAATACCCTGAAAATTTACGTGGAATTTTTTGGGATTATATAAAAAATACTGGGCGAAAGAAGTACCAGAGGGGAGCTACCAGGGCGCCACAAGCCTGGTAGCCGCCACCCCCCTGGTGGCGGCTAGCAAGCTTGTGGGCTCCCTAACGGCCCACTGGCCCCCCCTCTTTTGCTATATGAAGGGTTTCGTTCCGGAAAAAAATCAACCGGGAGCTTTTTCGTGGTTTCGCCGCCACCACGAGGCGGAACTTGAGCATATCCAATCTAGAGCTCTGGTAGGATGATCCTGCCAGGGAAACTTCCCTCCCGAAGGGGGAAATCGTCGCCATCGACATCACCAACACTCCTCTCGTCGGAGGGGAGGCATCTTCATCAACAATATTCATCAGCACCATCTCCTCTCCAATCCCTAGTTCATCTCTTGTAACCAATATCCGTCTCACGACTCCGTTGGTACTTGTAAGGTTACTAGTAGTGTTGATTACTCTTCGTAGTTGATGCTAGTTGGATTACTTGGTGGAAGAGTTTATGTTCAGATCCTTGATTCTATTCAGTACACCTCTGATCATGATTATGATTATTCTTTGTGAGTAGTTACTTTTGTTCCTGAGGACATGGGATAAGTCATGCTGATAATAGTCATGTGAATTTGATATTCGTTCGGTATTTTGATATGATGTATGTTGTGTTTTCCTCTAGTGGTGTTATGTGAACGTCGACTACATAACACTTCACCATATTTGGGCCTAGAGGAAGGCATTGGGGAGTAGTTAGTAGATGATGGGTTGCTGGAGTGACAGAAGCTTAAACCCCAGTCTATGCGTTGCTTCGTAAGGGGCTGATTTGGATCCACTAGTTTAATGCTATGGTTAGACGTTGTCTTAATTCTTCTTACATAGTTGCGGATGCTTGCAAGAGGGGTTAATCATAAGTGGGATGCTTGTACAAGTAAGGGCAGTACCCAAGCGCCGGTCCACCCACATATCAAACTATCAAAGTAACGAACGCGAATCATATGAACATGATGAAACTAGCATGACAGAAATTCCCATGTGTCCTCGGGAGCGTTTTTCCTCCTATAAGACTTTGTTCAGGCTTGTCCCTTGCTGCAAAAGGGATTGGGCCACTTGCTGCACCATTGCTACTACTTGTTACTTGTTACTTTTCGCTTGCTACGTTTCACCTCACTACACCATCACTTGTTACCGCTACTTTCAGTGCTTGCAGTTATTACCTTGCTGAAAACCGTTTATCAGAGCCTTCTGCTCCTCGTTGGGTTTGCCACTCTTACTTGTCGAAAGGACTACGATTGATCCCCTATACTTGTGGGTCATCAAGACTCTTTTCTCGCGCCGTTGCCGGGGAGTGAAGTGCCTTTGGTAAGTGGAAATTGGTAAGGAAACATTTATATACTGTGCTGAAATTTATTGTCACTTGTCACTATGGAAACTGTTCCTTTGGGGAGTTTATTCGGGGTATCTTCACCACAAACGGAAGCACGACGAGTTGTTCCTCAACCTGAGGTACCTACTGAAAATATCTTCTATGAAATTCCTTCGGTATGCTTGAGAAACTGCTGGCTAATCCTTTCACAGGAGATGGATCTTCACATCCATACTTGCATCTAATCTATGTAGATGAAGTTTGTGGTTTATTTAAGCTTGCAGGTTTGCCCGAGGATGAGGTAAATAAGAAAGTATTTCCTTTATCTTTGAAGGATAAGGCGTTGACATGGTATAGGCTATGTGATGATACTGGATCATGGGACTACAATCGGTTGAAATTGTAATTTCATCAATAGTTTTATCCTATGCATTTAGTACATCGTGATCGGAATTATATTTATAACTTTTGGCCTCGTGGTAGGGAAAGCATAGCTCGAGCTTGGGGGAGGCTTAAATCAATGCTATATTCATGCCCCAATCATGAGCACTCGAGAGAAATTATCACTCAAAACTTTTATGCTCGGCTTTCTCATGAAGATCGTACCATGCTTCACACTTCTTGTACCGGTTCTTTTATGAAGAAGGATATTGACCACAAGTGGAATTTATTGGAAAGAATCAAACGTAACTCTGAAGATTGGGAGATGGAGGAAGGTAAGGAGTCAGGTATGAATTTCCAGTTTGATTGCGTTAAATCTTTTGTTGAGACAAACACTTCTAGAGATTTTAGTGCTAAGTATGGACTTGACTCTGAGATAGTAGCTTCTCTATGTGAATCTTTTGCTGCTCATGTTGATCTTCCCAAAGAGAAGTGGTTTAAGTATCATCCTCCCGTAGAAAGCAACATAGTCAAAACCAGTCTAGTTGAGGAGAAAGTCATTGCTTTTAGTGATCCTGTTGTTCCTTGTGCCTACGTTGAGAAACCACCATACCCTGCTAGGATAAAGGATTATTCTAAAGCTCCAACTGGGATACGTAGGGGTTACATTAGACCACTTGCACCCCCTGAGGATATTAGAGTTGAACCTAGTGTTGCTATTATCAAAGATCTCTTAGCCGAAGATGTAGACGGGCATGTTATCAAATTCTGTGGGGACTCTGCTAGAATTGCTAAACCTCACGTGAAAGACAAATACGGACCTATAGTTGGCCTGCCCGTTGTTTCTGTCAAGATAGGAGATCACTGTTACCATGGTTTATGTGATATGGGAGGTAGTGTTAGTGCAATACCCCGTTCTCTATATGATTAAATCAAAGATGAGATTGCACCTGTTGAGCTAGAACCCATTGATGTCACTATTACGCTAGCTAATAGAGACACTATCTGTCCTCTGGGAATTGTGAGAGACGTAGAAGTTCTGTGTGGTAAGACGAAGTATCCTACTGATTTCCTTATCCTTGGTACTACACAAGATAGCTTTTGTCCCATCATATTTGGTAGACCCTTTATCAACACTGTCAATGCTCACATTGATTGCATTAAGCAGACTGTCACTGTTAGTTTTGAGGGTGTGTCTCATGAATTTAACTTCTCCAAGTTTGGAAGACAACCCCATGAAAAAGAGTCGTCTGGTAAGGATGAAATCATTGCTCTTGCCTCTATTGTCATACCTCCTACGGATCCTTTAGAGCAATATCTGGTTGAGCATGAAAATGATATGCATATGGAGGAGCGAGATCAGATAGATAAAATTGTCTTAGAACAATATCCTATTCTCAAGAATAATCTGCCTGTTGAACTGCTTGGGGATCCTCCCCCACCAAAGGGTGATCCTGTGTTCGAGCTTAAACAGTTTCCTGATACTCTTAAGTATGCCTATCTTGATGAGAAGGAGATATACCTTGTTATTATTAGTGCTCTCCTCTCAGAGCACGAAGAGAAGAAGTTACTAAGAACTCTGAGGAAGCACCGTGCTGCTATTGGATATACTCTTGATGATCTTAAGGGTATAAGTCCCACTCTATGTCAGCACAAGATTAAAACCGATCCTGATTCTAAACCAGTTGTTGATCATCAAAGGAGATTAAATCCTAAGATGAAAGAGGTCGTTAGAAAAGAAATATTAAAGCTTCTCGAAGCAGGAATCATTTATCCTATTGCTCATAGTGATTGGGTAAGTCCAGTACATTGCGTACCTAAGAAGGGAGGTATCACCGTCGTTCCTAATGATAAGGATGAATTAATCCCACAAAGGATTATTACTGGCTATAGGATGGTGATAGACTTCCGGAAACTGAACAAGGCAACTAGGAAAGACCATTATCCTTTGTCGTTTATCGACCAAATGCTAGAAAGGCTATCCAAACACACACACTTCTGCTTTCTAGACGGTTATTCAGGTTTCTCGCCAATACCTGTTGCACAATCTGATCGGGAGAAAACCACTTTCACCTGCCCTTCGGTACCTTTGCTTATAGACGTATGCCTTTTGGCTTATACAATGCACCTGCCACCTTTCAAAGATGTATGATGGCTATATTCTCTGACTTTTGTGAAAAGATTGTACAGGTTTTCATGGATGACTTCTCCGTTTACGGGTCTTCCTTTGATGATTGCCTCAGCAACCTTGATCGAGTCTTACAGAGATGCAAAGATACCAACCTCGTCTTGAATTGGGAGAAGTGCCACTTTATGGTTAATGAAGGCATCGTCTTAGGACGCAAAATTTCTGAAAGAGGCATTGAAGTTGATAAGGCTAAGGTTGATGCAATTGACAAAATGCCTTGCCCCACAGATATCAGAGGTATACGAAGTTTCCTAGGTTATGTTGGTTTCTATAGAAGGTTCATTAAAGACTTCTCTAAGATTTCTAGGCCTCTTACCAACCTCTTGCAGAAGGATGTTCCTTTTGTTTTTGATGAGGATTGTGAGGAAGCCTTCGAAATACTTAAGAAGGCTTTGATAACCGCACCTATTGTTCAACCACCTGACTGGAACCTGCCCTTTGAAATCATGTGTGATGATAGTGATTATGTTGTTGGTGCTGTTCTAGGACAAAGAGTTGACAAGAAGTTGAATGTCATTCACTACGCTAGTAAAACTCTAGACAGTGCCCAAAGAAACTATGCCACTACGGAGAAGGAATTTTTAGCAGTCGTGCTTGCATGTGAAAAGTTCAGATCTTATATAGTTGACTCCGAAGTCACTATTCACTCTGATCATGCTGCTATTAAGTACCTTATGGAGAAGAAGGACGCTAACCCTAGGCTGATCAGATGGGTTCTCCTGCTACAGGAATTTGATTTGCACGTCGTTGATCGAAAGGGTGCTGATAACCCTGTAGGAGATAACTTGTCTAGGCTGGAGAATGTCCTTGATGACCCATGACCTATTGATGACAGCTTTCCTGATGAGCAATTAAATGTCATCCGCACTTCACATAGTGCACCGTGGTATGCTGATTACGCAAACTATATCGTAGCCAAATACATACCACCCAGTTTCACCTATCAGCAAAAGAAGAAATTCTTCTTTGATTTGAGACACTACTTTTGGGACGATCCTCACCTTTATAAGGAAGGAGTAGATGGTGTTATTAGATGTGTGTGCCTGAACATGAACAGGGACAGATCTTGCAGAAGTGCCATTCCGAAGCCTACGGAGGACACCATGCTGGAGATAGAACTGCTCATAAGGTATTGCAATCAGGTTTCTATTGGCCCACTCTCTTCAGGGATGCCCGTAAGTTTGTCTTGTCTTGTGACAAATGCCAAAGAATAGGGAACATAAGTAAGCGTCAGGAAATGCCTATGAACTATTCACTCGTCATTGAACCATTCGATGTCTGGGGCTTTGATTATATGGGACCCTTCCCGAGTTCCAATGGGTACACTCACATCTTAGCTGCTGTGGATTACGTCACTCAGTGGGTAGAAGCTATCCCCACTAAAAATGCTGATCACCACACCTCTATTAAGATGCTTAAAGAAGTCATTTTCCCAAGATTTGGAGTCCCTAGATATTTGATGACTCATGGCGGTTCACATTTCATTCATGGTGTTTTCCGCAAGATGCTCGCTAAGTATGATGTAAACCATAGAGTTGCATCTCCTTATCATCCTCAGTCTAGTGGTCAAGTGGAGTTGAGTAATAGGGAGATCAAATTGATCCTACAAAAGACCGTCAATAGATCTTGAAAGAATTGGTCTAGCAAACTTGACGATCCACTATGGGCTTATAGGACTGCTTATAAGAATCCCATGGGCATGTCGCCGTATAAAATGGTTTACGATAAGGCCTGTCATTTACCTCTTGAGCTGGAACACAAAGCTTATTGGGCAATCAAAGAGCTCAACTTTGATTTCAAACTTGCCGGTGAGAAGCGGTTGTTTGATATCAGCTCGTTAGATGAATGGAGGGCCAGGCATATGAGAATGCCAAGTTGTTCAAGGAGAAGGTTAAGAGATGGCACGATAAATGAATACAGAAACGAGAGTTCAATGTAGGTGATTATGTCTTGCTATACAATTCTTGTTTAAGATTCTTCGCACGCAAGCTTCTCTCTAAATGGGAAGGTCCTTATGTTATCGAGGAAGTATATCGTTCCAGTGCCATCAAAATCAATAACACGGAAGGAAATTGTCCTAGAGTGGTAAATGGGCAAAGAATCAAGCATTACATCTCTGGCACTCCCATAAATGTTGAGACCAATATCATCAATGTCATAACTCCATAGGAGTACATAAGGGATGTTTATCAGCCTGTTTCAGACCCTGAAAATGAAGAGGTATCTGTTTCAGTAAGAAATTGGACTCTGATTCTTTTCCAATAGGAAATTTCCTCCGTTTTGGAATTTTTGGAAAATTAGAAAAATAAAAAGCAGTCCGGAGAGCGCACGAGGCAGCCACAAGCTTGGAAGCCGCCACCTACCCCCTGGTGGCGGATAGAGGGCTTGTGGGCACCTCGTGTGCCTCCCAGACTCCGTTTCCTTGCGGAGCACTCCTTATGGTCTAGAAAAAATCAATATATATTCGCCCGAAGGTTTTGATCTCCGTATTGCGCAGTTTTCCTCTGTTTTCGTTTCGAGCCTGTTGTCTGCTGTAGATTTAGGTCAAGATGTCTTCTCAAGATTCAGAAGAAGAGATCTATGTGGCCGATGATCGTGCTAAATCTAGGATTAATGGGGACTTGGAACCATATGGCTGGACCACTGATGAGGAAGAGGACTATGAGCCCCAAGGGAAAGAACGAACGAGTTCCGATGAAGAGGAGGCTCCTTTACCTCAACCTGCAAACACCCATGTGGAGTTCAAGAAGTCAAGCCTCCCCAACTCGAGGAAGAAGCCTCAGACCATATTTATCCCCTCTCGTTTCTTGCAGGAGAGTAAGCAGGAACTTTGCCATAGAGTGTCGAAACTTGAGGAGGAAAATGACGATCTAAGGGAGGAGAACTTTTTGCTCAAGTGGAAATTAGACAAGCTCAAGACTGCTTCAACAACTCCACCACCATCACCACCAAAGGAAGACAACTAAGCATTGGTATGGGCAATCCCCTTGGCTTCTGCCAAGCTTGGGGGAGTTGCCCTGGTATCGTATCACCTTTATATCTTTTGCTTTTACCTTTGTTTTAGTTCTTTCCTTTTCAGTTTTTTTATTTCTTCTCTTAGTGGAATAAGTCTTTAGTGTTTAGTTTGAGTCTTTTGCTTTTGTCTCTCCCCCGATGTATTCGAGCTTGCGAGCTATATAATAAAGAGTATCTTAGTCAAGGGCTTTGCTTTGTGACATGATCAAAAGTATGAAAAGAACGATAGCATGAAAGATCATGAGATGATCTTATGGAAAGTAATAGCTTCACATATGACACGTATGATGATTGAAACTTCTTGAGAATAAATCAACATAGACCTCAGTCATTGTTGCAATTAATAAGAAGTAATCAGGAAAGAGAAGTTCACATATAAATATATCATCTTAGACACTTTTTACAATTGTGAGCACTCACCAAACTATTACATGCTTAGAAGTAGATGTTGGACAAGGAAGACAACATAATGAATTATGTTTGCTTGGTTCCAAACAATGTTATATGATTAGCGATCCCTTACCATGTGACGATTGCTTCCACCTCATATTAGCCAAAACTCCCGCACCAAGTAGAGATACTACTTGTGCATCCATAAACCTTCAACCCAGTTTTGCCATGAGAGTCCACCATACCTACCTATGGATTGAATAAGATCCTTCAAGTAAGTTGTCATTGATGCAAGCAATAAAAATTGCTCTCTAATATGTATGATCTATTAGTGTGTGGAAAATAAGCTTTGTACGAACTTGTGATGAGGAAGACATAAAAGCGAGAGACTGCATAATAAAGTTCTTTGTCACAGGAGGCAATATAAAGTGACGTTCCTCCGCACTAAGAGGACACACATTCAAACCTCAAAAGCGCATGACAACCTCTGCTTCCCTCTGCGAAGGGCCTATCTTGTACCTTTACTTTTTTCCCTTTTAAGAGTCATGGTGATCTTCACCAATTCCCTATTTTTGCCTTTGTCTTGGCTACCGTCACATGCTTGGGAAAGATCTATATTCATATATCAACTTGGAGTTAAGTACTTATGCTTTATTATTGTTGACTTTACCCTTGAGGTAAATAGTTAGGAGGCAAAACTATAAGCCCCTATCTTCCTCTGTGTCCAGCTGAAACTTTGACACCATGAGTACCACGTGAGTTGTAACAATTGTGGAAAACAAAAGAGATGATTGAGTATGTGGGTTTGCCTTACAAGCTCTTATTTGACTCTTTCTGATGTTATGATAAATTGCAATTGCTTCAATGACTTTGGACTGTTGTTGGTTACTTCTCGGTAAGGATTTTGCTTCATACTTTGCTTTGTGAAGGAATTGTTACTTTCCCATAAGAATCTTTATGATGTATTGCTGTTCTATGTGTGATCATGATGCCCTCATGTACGTATTATGTTTTATCGACACCTTCGTCCCTAAACATGTGTACATGTTTATGGAACTTGGTTTACGCTTGAGGACAAGCGAGGTCTAAGCTTGGGGGAGTTGATACGTTCATTTTGCATCATGCTTTCATGTTGATATTTATTGCTTTATGGGTTGTTATATTACTTTGTGGTACCATATTTATGCCTTTTCTCTCTTATTTTGCAATGTTTATTTGAAGAGGGAGAATTCAGGCAGCTAGAGTTCTGGACTAGAAAAGGAGAAAATTTTAGTCCACTATTCTGCACAACTCCAAATGCCCTGAAAATTTATGTGTAATTTTCTGGGATTATATAAAAAATACTGGGCGAAAGAAGTACTAGAGGGGAGCTACCAGGCAGCCACAAGCCTGGTAGCCGCCACCCCCCTGGTGGCGGCTAGCAAGCTTGTGAGCTCCCTGACGGCCCACTGGCCCCCCTCTTTTGCTATATGAAGGGTTTCATTCCAGAAAAAAATCAATCGGGAGCTTTTTCGTGGTTTCGCCGCCGCCACGAGGCGGAACTTGAGCAGATCCAATCTAGAGCTTCGGCAGGATGATCCTGTCGGGGAAACTTCCCTCCCGGAGGGGGAAATCATCGCCAGCGTCATCACCAACACTCCTCTTGTTGGAGGGGAGGCATCTTCATCAACATCTTCATCAGCACCATCTCCTCTCCAATCCCTAGTTCATCTCTTGTAACCAATCTGCATCTCACGACTCTTATTGGTACTTGTAAGGTTACTAGTAGTGTTGATTACTCTTTGTAGTTGATGCTAGTTGGATTACTTGGTGGAAGAGTTTATGTTCAGATCCTTGATGCTATTCATTACACCTCTGATCATGATTATGATTATGCTTTGTGAGTATTTACTTTTGTTCCTGAGGACATGGGATAAGTCATGCTGATAATAGTCATGTGAATTTGATATTCGTTCGGTATTTTGATATGTTGTATGTTGTCTTTTCCTCTAGTGGTGTTATGTGAAGGTCTATTACATAACACTTCACCATATTTGGGCCTAGAGGAAGGCATTGGGGAGTAGTAAGTAGATGATGGGTTGCTGGAGTGACAGAAGCTTAAACCCCAGTATATGTGTTGCTTCGTAAGGGGCTGATTTGGATCCACTAGTTTAACGCTATGGTTAGATGTTGTCTTAATTCTTCTTTCGTAGTTGCGGATGCTTGCGAGAGGGGTTAATCATAAGTGGGATGCTTGTCCAAGTAAGGGCAGTACCCAAGCGCCGGTCCACCCACATATCAAATTATCAAAGTAATGAACGTGAATCATATGAACATGATGAAACTAGCATGACAGAAATTCCCGTGTGTCCTCGGGGGCATTTTTCCTCCTATAAGACTTTGTTCAGGCTTGTCCCTTGCTGCAAAAGGGATTGGGCCACTTGCTCCACCATCGCTACTACTTGTTACTTTTTACTTTTTGCTTGCTACGTTTCACCTCACTACACCATCACTTGTTACCGCTACTTTCAGTGCTTGCAGTTATTACCTTGCTGAAAACCGTTTATCAGAGCTTTCTGCTCCTCGTTGGGTTCGACACTCTTACTTATCGAAAGGACTACGATTGATCCCCTATACTTGTGGGTCATCCAGCCTCTCCTCAGACACCTTGACGCATCTTTTGATCAAGGAGTCAACTAGGATTCGCCAAGAGCGGCACCAAGTTAAGGACCTACTTCGTATGGAGAAGATGAAGAACTACAAGGTGAAGAAAGAAGGAGCACATGTGATATCAGCTGGCTTTGCTTTCCGAGGAGGAATACCCCCGCTTCAGGCTATTTCGCTTCGGAGTTGACGGTTAACCGAAAAAGAATACACCGAGCTTTTCGCTACCTCACCAACCAAGAGACATCGAGATGGTCTACTTCCTTTCCCTACTCCTTCGAGGAAGGGAAGCACTAATGAAGATGAAGACAGAGATGAAGATGAAGACGAAGATCCCACAGAGCCGGCTTATGAGACCGCGCGGTCGATCGCTTAGCAGCATAGGATGTACCGAACGTAGGAGTTCTTGTATCAGGATTTTATGACCCGGATGTTGTGTGACCTGTTGGATGCGAGTCGCATTCTGCCTTGAGCAGCTTGTGAGCGACTGCATCACTTGTTTTAAATTTAATGCAGTAGTTTTTTTCAAAAACCTTTGTCATAAAACCTTGCACACTAGCACACGCCAGACCCCCCCCTTTACTAGAACGGCATCCCTTTCGAGTGCAACCAGTTCGACAGATTGACCTGTCTACTCCCCTGATAGGATGGTGAATGGAACTCGCAACAACACTTTCGGCAACCCCGGCTCTGCCTCTTCAGGACAGCAGCAGGGAACCGGAGGGGAAGCTCAAGTTGGAGATCACCATGTGCAGCAAGACGATGTTCCTTCGCCGCCGCCTCCCCCTGAAAGCTTGACCATGGCTCAGTTCCTTTAAGCTATTCGGGAGGAGCGTCAAGCCAACAATGCCGCTATCCGGCAGCTGGCTCAAACTTTGGTGAACCACCCACCGCAGAACGGGAATGGCAACGGTCGCTCAACTCTCTGTGAGTTTATGCGGACCACGCCGCCCATATTCACGGAGACGACTGAGCCCTTGGACGCCGATGATTGGATCCGCACTATCAAAGACCTTCTTGCGCTGGTCAAGTGCACTGACGACAACGAGAAAGTTCTCTATGCAACCCACTGCCTCGAAGGCACAACTAGAGCCTGGTGGGATGGATTTCAGACCATGCGAGCTGGGCAAGTCATCACTTGGCCCGTGTTCAAAGATGGATTCCGCACCACTCACATTCCTCGAGGAATGATGACCATTAAGAAGCGGGAATTCTGAGCCTTAAGGCAAGGCAGTGGATCAGTCAAGGAGTATTTGAGAACTTCAACCTTCTATCAAGGTATGCACCTGAAGATGTCAGCATTGAGGCTGCCAAAGTGGAGTGCTTTATGGAAGGACTGCAGCAGTCGCTCAAGTATCAACTGGTTGTTTGTGAATGTCGGACCTTCTGTGACCTGGTTAATAAGGTTATTATGTTGGAAGACAAGCGTCGTGCAATGGACGACACCCGTAAGCGCAAGCTAATGGGTAGTGGAGGACCGATCAACTCGAAACCACGACCACGGCAGTCAGCCCCAGCAAGACCCAACTATCAGCAGCAGCAGTACAAGCATCCAACATTTCGCGAGAATTACCAACCTCAGCAAGTCAGCGTCAAGCCAGCAAGCACTCCGCCAAACAACGGTGGGAGCAAGACCAACCTTCCAGCGCAAGTTACCTGTTTCGGGTGTGGACAACCAGGGCACTATTCCAGGCAGTGCCCCAATAAGAAACCCGATGCTCTGCGCCCCAATGCGCCAAATCCAGGCCAAGGAGCACCAGGCAGGAACCAGACTCCCCACAATCAGCAGTATCACAGCAAGGGGCGGATTAATCACATTTCCGCATAAGAGGCACAGGAAGACTCAGACTGCATTCTGGGTACGTTCCTCGTCAACTCTACCCCAGCAACAGTACTGTTTGATTGTGGTGCTTCGCATTCCTTTGTTACGCAAAATTTTGCGGAAAAGTGTGGACTAGAACCTACCTTGCTTCGTGGGCATATGGCAATTCAAACCCCGGGAGCAGTTTTAAGGACCAACCTAGGGTGTAGAAAGGTTGGGATAGTTATCAATGGGAAGAGCTTCTGAGCGGATCTCATTGTGCTTAAGTTGCAAGGCCTAGAAGTAATCCTCGGTATGGACTGGTTGGCCAAGCATCAGAGTATCTTGGACTGTGCTAACAGGTCCATTACCATGACAAGTGACCAAGGGGTCAAAGTCAAGTATGTCTCTGAGCCAGTACCCACTCGGGTGCCACGAGTTAACAGCCTATCAGAGGAAGGATTCGACCAAGTGCCAATAGTCTGTGAGTACCCGAATGTCTTTCCTGATGAGCTACCAGGGATGCCTCCTGACCGAGACATCGAGTTCATCGTCGAACTCATGCCCGGATCAAGGCCTATCTATAAGAAGCCTTACAGGATGGGATCCGAAGAGCTAGCGGAGTTGAAGAAGCAACTGGACGAGCAATTCAGGAAAGGGCTTATTCGTCCAAGTGCGTCACCTTGGGGATCGCATGTTCTCTTCGTGTCCAAGAAGGATGGGACAATCCGACTTTGCGTCGATTACCGATCACTCAATGAGGTCACGATCAAGAACAAGTATCCACTCCCCAAGATTGAAGACTTGTTCGACCAGCTTAATGGAGCAAAGGTATTCTCCAAGATCGACCTCGGATCTGGATATTACCAACTAAAGATTCGACCCGAAGACATTCCGAAGACGGCATTTGTGACCCGGTACGGTCTGTATGAATGCACTGTCATGTCCTTCGGATTGACAAATGCCCCAGCTTACTTCATGCACCTCATGAATAAGGTCTTCATGGAATATTTGGACAAGTTTGTCATTGTATTCATTGACGACATATTAATCTTTTCCAAGTCTGAAGAAGAGCATGAGCAACACTTGAGGTTAGTATTGGAAAAGCTTCGAGAGCACCAACTGTCTGCCAAGTTCAGCAAATGCCAGTTTTGGCTGAACGAAGTTGGATTCCTAGGTCATACCATGATAGCAAGTGGATTGGCAGTTTATCCCTCTAAGATTACCACGGCAACCAATTGCGAATCACCAATTCAAGTGAAGGAAGTCAGGAGCTTCCTCAGACTCGCAGGATACTACCTCAAGTTCGTAGAAGGATTCTCCCGCATCGCGCGACCTATGACTCAGCTCTTGAAGAAAGGCAAGAAGTTCGAACGGACGCTGGAATATGAGGCAAGCTTCCAATAGTTGAAGAAGAGGCTAACCACCGCCCCGGTATTGGCCACTCCAGATATCAGCAAGTAGTTCGTGATATATTGTGATGCCTCAAGGACCGGGCTAGGTGGGGTTCTAATGCAGGATGGCAGGGTCGTGGCATACATGTCACGACAACTACGCCCGCATGAGGAAAATTATGCCACCCATGATCTCGAGTTGGCAGCAGTAGTGCATGCCCTAAAGACATGGCGACATTACCTTCTTGGGAAGCGATGTGAAATATACACCGACCACAAGAGTCTGAAGTATATCTTCACCCAAAGGGAATTGAATATGAGGCAATGGAGATGGTTGGAGTTAATCAAAGACTACGACCTCAGCATTCAATATCACCCCGGTAAGGCAAATGTAGTGGCTGACACCTTGAGTCAGAAGACCAGCACCTTAAACGTTATGCTTAAGGAAAGGCAACCCGCCTTATACGAAGAATAGGAGAACCTCGAATTGGAACTGGTGGAACCAGGATTCCTAGATAATCTTGAAGTCAAACCAACGCTGGAAGACAACATCAAGGAGGCCCAGAAGGGTCACAAGAGCATCGAAGGTATCAAGAAGAAGATTCCAGAAGGCAAGGCCCTATGATTCTTGGAGGATGATCAAGGAGTGGTGTGATTTGGGAAACGTTTATGCGTACCCAACAAGGCCGAACTCAAGGAACTCATCCTACGGGAAGCTCATGATACACCCTACTCCATTCACCCCGATGGTACCAAGATGTATCAAGATCTCCGAGAAAGATTCTGGTGGCACGACATGAAGAGGGAAATCGCGTCATATGTGGCCAAGTGCATTGTGTGTCAGCAAGTTAAGGTTGAGCATCAGCGACCCGCAGGACTGCTACAACCTCTCCAGGTACCGGACTGGAAGTGGGAGAAGGTAGGGATGGATTTCATTACCGGTCTACCAAGGTCTAGCAAGGGCCATAACTCGATATGGGTTGTTGTCGACCATTTGACCAAAGTGGCCCACTTCATCCCTGTCAACACCACTTATGATGGGAACAAGTTGGCTAGTCTCTATATCGAGCGCATAGTAAGCCTTCATGGAGTTCCCAAAGAGATTGTATCTGACCGAGGCATGCAGTTCACCTCAAGGCTTTGGAGGAAACTTCAGGAAGCCCTCGGTACCAAGCTCTCTTTCAGCACCGCCTTCCACCCGCAGGCGGGAGGACAGACGAAAAGGGTGAACCAGATACTCGAAGATATGCTCCGCGCATCTGTCCTAGCGCATGGAGCCAAATGGGAAGAATGTCTGTCGTTCGCTGAGTTTTCATACAATGACAGCTACCAGACTAGTCTCCAAATGGCCCCGTTCAAAGTGTTGTACGAACGGAAATGCCGCACCCCGCTCAACTGGCCAGAAACCGGAGTTGGGCTGATTTTTGGACGAGAAGTTTTGCACCAGGCAGAAGAGAAGGTGCAACTCGTCCAAGAAAATCTGAAGGCAGCCAAGTCGCGATAAAATAGTTATGCGGACTCTCGCCGCAGGAATGTGGAGTTCATTCCCGGAGATCTGGTGTACCTCCGTGTCACACCTCTCAAGGGAACTAAGAGTTTCCACGTTAAGGGGAAACTCGCTCCAAGGTTCATTGGGCCATTTAAGATCACGGCAAGGCGTGGAGAGGTCGCTTATCAGTTAGAGTTACCTCTGGAACTTTTGGGTGTGCACAACATTTTCCACGTGTCACAGCTTCGGGAGTGTCTCGAGACGCCAAGTCGTTCCGATCCTTATAAGCACATTGATCACCGAGCCATTGACCTTCAGTCTGATCTCACCTACTCCGAGAGGCCAATCCGCATTCTGGATGAAGCCGAGCGATGCACTAGAAGCCGCACCATCGAGTATTTCAAGGTTCAATGAAGCAACCACACCGAAGTCGAGGCTACATGGGAGCGTGAAGACTATCTCCGATCTGAGTTTCCAGACATTTTTAGCACCTAGCTTAGGAATCTCGGGGATGAGATTCTTGTAAGGGGGATAGGTGTGTCACACCCTATTTTTGCTATCACTTGTCTTTATTGTAAAATTCTGAGCTTGTTAAAACTTTTTCCAAACTAATGATGTGAGTGCCATGATTGACATTGTATGTTTGTATGCTTGATCATGTGAGGATTTAAAACCCTAAATTCCTTGGTAGTTTACTCATTTCAAAAACCATTGCTTATTGGTGACCTAAGTAATACCACCTTGAGTTGCACTACATGCCATCGATAGCAAGCAGTGCTTCTACCCATATTTGGTAATATGATTTTTACCTATCTTTATATTTCAAAACCACAAAAATAATTATTTTTGTGATTATTTTCCTAATTAAATAACCTGTCCATTTCAAAGGTCAGAATTGGTATTCCAACATGGAAAAATACTTTTCTGCCTTGGAAAAATATGATTAAATTTAGAGATGATCAGAAGGACATATATTTTGCATACATAGGATTTTAAACCCATTTTTATATTATATTTATTGGTTAAAACTATAAAAGCTATTTCTGTCTGTTTTGGCATTTTGAAATATTTCTAAAGGAAATATTCTCAATAAATTCCTAGAAAATTCCAGTGATATACCTAAGCCTTGTTTGGTGTCCACATGAAGTTTCACCTTGATCAAAGGTGGATAAGGACCCCAAATGACCCAAAAACCCTGTGTGTCGAGAATCAAGTTAGAGCAACTCTACATAGCAAAGTTTGCCCAATGATGCTCAAACTTTGCAGGAGTGCCTAATACCTCAAATGAGGGTTGTACACCAAAAATGGGATTTGTGGGACTTAGTTTGCCCACACTCCCTTTGGAGGAACAGATCTGGTCATAGTGGAGTGATTTCAAGTTTACAAAGCTAAACTTGTCCTTTGGAGCTCAAATTTGGTGGAACTGCATGGTTTACCACCAAGACCAAACCTGTTAAGTCTCAGCACCAATTGTGGGGTGCAACCCCCTCTACCCACTGTCGAACACCTTCTGACAGATAGGAAAAAGCCACCTTAGCCACAGCTAAACCAAACTCCTTTGCTTCAAACTCTTAGATTAAGTAGTCAGCACCTGTATCTAACCCCAGTCAACTGGCCCCTCACTGGTTCAAAGTGAAAAGGCCAAAAAACCCAATTTAGATCTCAGTTCATGACTGGCAGCACCAATATTTCTTGCCTCCTTTGACCAGCCGAAGCTCCCACTAAAACCAAACGGCTAGCCACAACCCCAGCAAGTGCCAGGACATGCTAGACACGTCCAAAGTGCCTCAGAGCGCACCAGCATGTCGTGGCATGCAAAAACTGCACTCTGGGCGTGCTACGGGGAGTCACCGAGGTGGGGGCGACGCCCTCGGCCAGTTCCAGCCTCCCCCGAGATGGCCAACCTCTTCCCCGACAGCCCCTCTACATCGGGCAAGCCTCAGGGCCCCTCCTCTCTCGCGCTAGAGCACGCGCGACGCGTGCCCGCGCGCTCCAGAACCGGCCAAGCTTGCGCGACCACGAATGCTCGCCTTCTCTCACCCTCTCTCTGATGCAGATGGTTCGGGCGGTCCAATACCACGTCCTGAGACCGTGGTTTCAACCCCGACCTCTCTGTGCACCCCCATGCGCGCCACGGTGAGTCACCAGCGCTCCCGAATCTGCTCACCATCGCGGGCCTATAAATAGCCCTCACCCTCGCTCCAGCACCCCTCAGATAGCTTTGCCACATCCACTACCACCTCCCTAGCCACCCCAGCAAACCAGCAGAGCCCTCGTGCTCGAGATCGACCGAGGCCCCTCCGCCTCGGAGCACCGGTCGATCTCCGGCTACACGACGGCTCCTGCGCCCCTCGACCCACCAAACTGGCCCCCTTGATCCCTGGAAGCTTTCCCCTAACTCGCCCGAGCTTTTCCGTGTCTCTAGCCTCTCCCTCGACCACCTCCCGAAGCCTACGCCACGGCCTCCTCATCGCCGGCGAACCCCTGCCTCCCCGTCGTTGTTTCGACCACCAGTAGGTAGGCGACGGTCAGGCGGACCCATTCCCGTGTTCAACGGAGCTTGAGCACGTCAGCAACCTCGTCGGCGTCCTGCTCCTCCTCTCTGGCTCGAGGTAGGAGACGACCCCGACAGGTGTGCCCAACCTGTCGGTGGCCCAGCCTCCACCGCCTCGCTGGCCTCAGCCACTGACCGCAGGGCCCCGCACGTCAGCTTCAAACCTGACGGCGCGCGCGCGTCGGCAGGTCGTCGGCTGGCCATGGGCCAGCCCAGCTCTGGGCCGAGCCAGGCCAGGAGCTGGTCTGTTTTCTTTTTATTTTAAAAACTTGGATTTCTAAGATTTTTATAAAAACATTTAACCAGTGTAAAAATATAATTCTTCCACTGTTATTTTACTAAAAATGTGAACTATTTAATGATATGCTTAGATGAATTTTTCCAGCAACTATTCTATTTTATAATATTAAAAAGGGCTAAAATGGAATAGTTTTGCTTGTGCTTGGTTGTTTTCAAAAATATTTCTTTAGAGAAAACTAAGACAAATATTTTTTAAGTAATATCTTAGATTTATCAGTAATAGAGAACATTTTCAAAATGACTTTGTGGACTGTTTCTGTGTGAGATATTTCTTATTTATTGTTTTATCGATGATAGAAAATCCGTGTGACGAGGGAATCGGAGCGGAAGACCTCGAAGACCCCGGATACTTAGCTGACCAAGGCAAGCAGCCCTTTGACCATGACTGAGCATAAGTTACTTTGCATGTTAAAATAGCAAGTATTTCCGTTGCTTATGATCATAAGTGTTGGTAATCATTCGATATGATTTTTACCAAAGGCTCCCCTGGAGCACATGCATTGAGCTTGACTCTACCCCTTAGGTTCATGCTAATACCATGTTGACAAGTAAAGCTAGCAGTAGTACTGTCATGAGCATGATGCCGTCATAAAGCAAGAGTTTATGAAAACCCCGTCGTGTCCCACTAATGCCCGAGGGTGATGATGAGATAGGTGGTCACTTTTGGTGAAGTGATGCACCCGGTATTTGTGTGAGTAAGGTTTCGGAAATGGGATTAGATTTATGATGTGTCGAACGTCCCAACCTTACCAGTACGACCATGTTACCCCTTATGGGACGGGGCTATGTTAATTACTCTGGTCGGTGCTAGCAAAGAGCCACATTACTAGTGGCGGGAGTGATATGTGGTCACTCTCGTGATGGGGTCGTGCCGGGTAGGATGACTATGACATTTTTATGAGTTCCAGTCACACCGTTGGTCCCCGCATGGTTGGTACAGTCCAGAGTTGGAGCTCGTAAGACGTACAACATGTGGGTTGGGTACCAATCGAGTGGACCTCTTTGTCTAGTATCGCCAGGGGAAAGGCATTGATCGGGTACTTACCTCGGGTATGTGATATACCACGAGTCGTGGATGACATGGAAGTTTCCCGGATCTCGTGGGTCCAGCGTACTACCTGTGCAGAGTGTAAACTATTCGAATAGCCGTGTCCACGGTCAAGGACAGTTGGGTAATCCTACTTAAACTATGTCCTGATATTTCCGCATAAACCAAGTGTGTGTGTGTGTGTGTGTGGTGATAAGAAAGGTGTTGCTATGATAGCAATAATATGACCAAGTTCGGTGACTTGGCATATAGGGTGAACCTGGATGGTTCAGCCCTCAACATATGTGTTGATATATGTAACTTGTTCTTCAAGAGTAATTCTTTAACTTTATGCATATTCATGATCATTCCACCTAGATGAGCTACACTAAAGATGCATGATATTGTTATCCTTCACTTTCATTGTTCATATCATGGGATGTTTGCAAGTACATTCAAAGTACTCATTGGCTTGCCACTGGTTATGTTATTGACCAGACATGGAAGGACCGGAGTTTGGAGATGAGTATGTCTTCAGTGAGACCCCTGCGAACTAGGATGCTTCCGAGTCAGAATGCATGTCGGTGTAGGCTTGATGGCATGGGCACCCGCTTAGCCCTATGTTTTCTGCTATTAGTGTATTCGTGTGATTTGGCCTTAGGCCTCGTCTTGTGAACTTGACCCTTCGGTCATGTGTTGTAATAATCGGTACTTGGATGTAACACCCAAGATGCGAACCTATCCTTATTTTGGCTCGAGGGCCTCAACAGGGATAAAAGCGCATCTCATTGTTTTGCAAGAATGGATATTGTCACAAGTACATGTACAGAAGAGATGAGTATATGGAATTGGCTTACACTCTCCACAAACTACAACATGAACAACACAATAAAACAATATATTCAATCACCATGCAGAAGAGCAGGGTCCGACTATGGGCAAAATCAAACCATAAAAGAAGGACGTCCATCTTTACTCTCCCAGGCTGCCGGCCTGGAACCCATCCTAGATCGATGAAGAAGAAGAAGAAGAAACTCCAAATAGAACAATCATCACGCTCGCATCAAAGTATCGTTTTACATGTACCTGCAACACTTGTTGTACTAATCTGTGAGCCACATGGACTCAGCAATCTCATTCCCAAAGGTATCAAGACTAGCAAAGCTTAAAGGGTGAGGTACGGTTAGGTGGGGAAGCTACAGCAAGCGAATAAGCATTTATTTGAGTGTCTAACTTACGAGTACAAGAATAAGAGGGGGTGATCTATGCATAACGGACGTGAACTAATAATGATAAAATGATGATCCTGAACACCTACTTACGTCAGGCATAACCCCACCGTGTCCTCTCTCAGATAAGAACTCACGAGAAGAGACAGTCATGGTTACGCACACAGTTGGCATATTTTTCATTAAGTTTACTTCAAGTTTGCTATGACTAGGTGTTAAACAAAGTTTCCAAGTTGCCACATAATTGCGGGAACTAGGTTGTCGGCCTGGAACCCATCCTAGATCGAAGAAGAAGAAGAAGAAGAAACTCCAAATAGAACAATCATCATGATCGTGTCAAAGTACCGCTTTACCTGTACCAGCAATTGTTGTTGTAGTAATCTGTGAGCCATGCAAACTCATCTATCTCATTTCCAAAAGTATCAATACTAGCAAAGTTTAATGAGTGAGGTATGGTGAAGTGGTGAGGCTGCAGAAAGTGATTAAGCATTTCTTTTAATGGCTAAGTTACGAGTATAAGAATAAGATGGGGTGATCTATGCATAACGGAC
Source organism: Hordeum vulgare subsp. vulgare (assembly GCF_904849725.1). Lineage (NCBI taxonomy): Eukaryota > Viridiplantae > Streptophyta > Magnoliopsida > Poales > Poaceae > Hordeum > Hordeum vulgare. The sequence goes on along the minus strand of NC_058520.1, from coordinate 375,574,540 downwards.
ATGAACTACTGATAATCAAATGGATGATCTTAAACACCTACTTGCGTCAGCATAACCCCACCATCTCCTCTCTTGGATAAGAACTAACGACAAGAGACAGTCATGGATACGCACATAGTTGGAATATTTTTAATTAATTTTACTTCAAGTTTGATATGACCGGGTGTTAAACAAAGTTTCCAAGTTGCCACATAACCACATGCATGGCTCTCACAAAGATTTAACCCTCCAGTGGTGCTCCAACTAGTCCATCACAAACTACCACAAGATCCATCAGAAACCTTGACCACAGAAAACCCGTGATCTCCATGGATTCCTGGTGGAAAACCTCAACCTTATGATAGCCCAAAGTATCCTCGGAATCCCTCGCACAAGATGTTAGAGAAGGGTAAAACAAAGCCAGCAAGGCCGCCAGACGTGTCGACAAACCCGATAGGAGTCGTGTATCTCGTTCTCAGGACACGACCACATAAGATAGTGTACGGTGGCCTGATAGGAATCACCCAACTTACCCTAGGTTGCCCCCGCACATTGCTCTGGGTTGGACCAACACTCATGAGGAGCACTGGCCCGTGGGTTGATTAATTATCCACGGGGGTCGACGGGTCCTTATGCAAGTTTATGAGTTATTAGGCAAATGTAGTACCAATGTTGGACCTTGCCAGACGAGTTTTATCCCAAAACGAAATTCAGGGGGGGGGGTCCTCATAACAACCCCAAGCATGTTAGGAGCGCTCAATTATGGAACATAACACCGGTACACAAGTAACTAGGGCAGCAAAGGTGGAATAAAACACCGAGCTAGAAGGCCAAGCCTTCCACCTTTTACCAAGTATATAGGTGCATTAAATTAAATAGCAATAATATGGTGATATAACAAGGAAACCATGTTTTCACATGGAAGCAACTGCACCTGCAACTAGCTGAGCTATAAGAAGGCTGAGCAAGTTGTAACATAGCCAAACAAGGGTTTTTTGGGATATGGAGGGGTTAGAGGCTTTTCATGGCAATATTCGAAGGCTGGCATTAACAGGTGGTAGGCAACGAGACATAGCGATAGAAACGAAACAAATAGCATAGCAATGATAGTAGTGGTATCTAGGGAATTGATCATCTTGCATGTGATCCCGCTTGGAAGAAGAACGAATTCGTGAAGTAGATGAGCCAATGTAGTCGAATGAATCCTCACATTGTGAAGCGATTCGGAACTCTATCTAGAAGAAACAATCTGAAAACAACATTTAGCCCATGATAGACACCCCAACATATTCATGACATGATGTGCAAGTAATTATGATGCATGTCCATTTATTTATGCATGACACGACAAAGCACAACAATTTATTACTAAACATTAAATGAAGCTCAATATGCAACTCGCTGCATATTGACGAAACTCCATATTTGAATTATTTAGTTCACTCCCATTTAGGTACTCGACAATGTTAAATTTTGTTAAACATGGCAAGAGGTGAAGCATAAATAAAATACACTATCTAGGCATTTCAAATGAGGTCAGAAACAACATATAGCATTTCCAAAATGACCCCATATGTTAATTTCAAAATTGGTCTGTATCTGCCTAAAACATGTTTTATATTTATTAAACAGCAAAATAAAAGTAGACCATGTGATTCTGCACGTCATTTTAGTCGCTTTACATATATAGATCATCTAAAAGGGAGCTACGGTTTAAAAGATATGATCATCACAAGATAATATGCCATGGATGCAAAATGTATGCAAATAACAGCCACGAGCATGTTAAACATGGATGCAACAAGATATTATGAAACTACCTTAAATTCTAGGCAAGTTTGAATGAGGTTGGTACAACAAATAAAAATTTCAAAAAGTCACCATATGTAATTTAAGGTTTCGGTACTATTCTCCCTATAACACAATTTTAGAGTTGTTAAAGATAAAAATAAATGCCACCATATTATTCTACACATTTTTCTAGTAAAGTTATATATGTGGAACATTTTAATCCGAGCTACGGTTATTAATCATGAATTAAACCATTTTGACATGCAATTTATGCAAACATATTACAAATAGCAAGTTAAATATTTTTAACATGGTTGCAAGTTGGATATTGTGAATCTACACACAATTCTTCACATTGTACATATCTAAATTATTTTAAACCGGTGCACGATTATTTAAATACTAGCATATTAAAATGATGCATATTTCTGTAATTTTTAATGTCTTGGAAATTCAAAAATTGCTAATAGGAAAATAAACGTGACATGAGCCAAATCTGACTGAACTGGGCCGACATTTGAACGGGCGCAATATAACAAAGTGGGCACTAGGCGAGGGATAGGCGGCTCGGGTGCTCATCTCGTGGGTTGGCCCTGTCGACGGAACTGGCTGGGCTTGGCTAGTCACTGGCGAGGCTGTGTGAGGACGCGGTGAAGCGGCACACGCAGCTGGGAAAGGAGGCATGCCGGTGGGGCGGCTCGTTGGTGGGCCGACCGGTGGCACACCTCGGGGGCCAACGCGGCCGAGCGCTGAGCAGGACGAGCGGGCGCAGCACTATGAGGGGAAGACGTGGCGGTGGCGCTGGAACACCGGCGAGGCAACGATGGGCGGGTCTAGGCGGAACACGGGCTGGGGACACCAGAACTGGGATCTCCGGCAGGCGGTCAACGGCAGCGCGGTCAGAGGGGTGGAGAGGACAACCTGCGGTTAGCTGCTACTTCTTGAGCTTGTGTTGATTTTCCCTTGAAGAGGAAAGGGTGATGTAGCAAAGTAGATAAGTAGTTCCCTTAGTTTGTTGAGAATCAAGGTATCAATCCAGTAGGAGGAACAAGCAAGGCCCCAATCGTAGTACCTACACAAACAAATCAAACACTTGCACCCAACGCTAAAAAGGGGTTGTCAATCCCTTCAGAGTTATTTGCAAGGATGAGATCTGATAGAGATAGATATAAAAGATTGCGGAAACAAAAATAAATAAATTGCAGCAAGATATTATTGGTATTTTTGGTTTATAGATCTGAAAGTATAATATGGAAAATAGACCAGGGGGCCATAGGTTTCACTAGAGGCTTCTCTCATAAAGGAAAATAATATGGTGGGTGAACAAATTACTGTCGAGCAATTGATAGAAAATCGAATAATTATGAAGATATCCAAGGCAATGATTATGCATATAGGTATCACGTTTGTGTCAAGTAGACCAAAACGACTACTATTACTTCACACATCTACTACTATTACTTCACACATCGACCGATTCCTGCCTACATCTAGAGTATTAAGTTCATGAAGAACACAGTAACGCATTAAGTAAGATGACATGATGTAGAGGGATAAACTCAAGCAATATGATGAAAACCCCATCTTTTTATCCTCGATGGAAACAATACAATACGTGCCTCGCTACCCCTACTATGTCACTGGGTGAGGACACCACAAGATTGAACCCAAAACTAAGCACTTCTCCCATTGCAAGAACTACCAATCTAGTTGGCCAAACCAAACCAATAACTCGAAGAGACTTGCTGATATATGAAATCATGCATATAAGAATTCAGATAAGATTCAAATAATATTCATAGATAATCTGAACAGAAACACAAAAAGAGTATTTCATCGAATAGATCTCCATGAAGATCATGAAGAACATGGTATAAAAGATCAAAGAGAGAGAAGAAGCCATCTAGCTACTAGCTATGGACCCATAGGTCTGTGGTGAACTACTCACGCATCATAGGAGGGGAAATGGAGTTGATGTAGATTCCCACCGTGATCAATTCCCTCTCCGGCGGATTACCAGAAAAGGCCCCCAGATTGGATCTCACGGGAACACGGGCTCCCGGTGGCGGAAAAGTATTTTCGTGGCTCTTTTTAGTGATGGGGGATATTTGGGAATTTATAGGCCGAAGAATAGGGGTAGGAGACCTGCAGGGCACCCACAAGCCAGGGGCACCCCCCTAGGGCACGCAATGCAGGCTTTTGGCCTCCCGGCAGGTGCCCTGCCCCCTACTCCAAGTCTTCTCGGTTTCTTCTTATCCAAGAAAAATCATTCCGGAGATTTTATTCCGTTTGGACTCAGTTTAATATTCCTTATCTGCAATACTCAAAAACATGGAAAAAACAGAAACTGGCACTAGGCTCTAGATTAATAGGTTAGTCCCAAAAATAATATAAAACAACATATTAATGCATATAAAACATCCAAAATAGATAATATAATAGCATGGAACAATAAAAAATTATAGATACGTTGGAGACGTATCAAGCATCCCCAAGCTTAATTCCTGCTCGTCCTCGAGTAGGTAAATGATAAAAATAGAATTTTTGATGTGGAATGTTACCTAACATATTTATCCATGTAATATTCTCTATTGTGGCATGAATATTCATATCCATAAGATTCAAAACAAAAGTCTAATATCGACATAAAAACAATAATACTTCAAGCATACTAATAAGGCAATTGCTTCCTTTCATAATAACATGGTCTTAGAAAGTTATCCCTACAAAATCATATGGTCTGGCTATGCTCCATCTTCACCACACAAAGTATCTAAATCATGCACAACCCCGATGAAAATCAAGCAATTGTTTCACACTTTTTTATGTTCTCAAACCTTTTCAACTCTCACGCAATACATGAGCGTGAGCCATGGATATAGCACTATAAGTGGAATAGAGTATGGTGGAGGTTGCAAAAAAGGGAGAAGATAGTCTCACCTCAACTAGGCATATCAATGGGCTGTGGAGATGCCCATCAATAGATATCATTGTGAGTGAGTAGGGATTTCCATGCAACAAATGCACTAGAGCTATAGGTGTATGGATGCTCAAAAAGGACGCTAAGTGACTGTGCAAAAGATGTAATTCCACTAGTTATATGAAAGTGACAAAATAGGAGACTCTCTATGAAGAGCATGGTGCTACTTTGAAGCACAAGTGTGCAAAAAAATAGTAGCATTGTCCCTTCTCTCTTTCTCTCATTTTTTTTAATTTTTCCCCTTTTTGGTGGGCTTTTTGGCCTCTTTTATTTTTTTATGGGCTTCGTTGGCCTCTTTTATATTTTGTAAAGTCCGAAGACTCATCCCAACTTATGAGGGAATCATAGCTTCCATCATCCTTTTCTCACACAGGACAATGCTCTAATAATGCAAATAATCACAGTTTTATTTACTTACAACTCAAAGATTACAACTCGATATCTAGAACAAAATATGACTCTATAAGCAGTATGGAAGTGATGGTGCGTGTCATAAAAACGAGACGGTGGTGTTGCATGGCAATATATCTCGGAATGTCTATGAAAATGCCATAATAGGTAGATATGGTGGATGCTTTGAGGAAGGTGTGTTTAATGTACCGACGAGAGTTGTGCGGTACTAGAGAGGCTAGGAAAGGTGGAAGGGTGAGAGTGCGTATAATCCATGAACTCAACATTAGTCATAAAGAACCCGCATACTTATTGCAAAAGCTTATTAGTTATCGAAGAAAAGTATTAGACGCATGCTCCTAGGGGAAGGGTTGGTAGGAGTTAACCATGGCGTGATCCCGACCTCCACACAAAGGTTGACAATCATTAAACAAATCATGCTCCGACTTCATCACATAACGGTTCACCATACGTGCATGCCACGAGAATCACAAGCTTTAACACAAGTATTTCTTATAATTCACAATTACTTACTAGCATGACTCTCATATTACCTTCTTCATATCTCAAAACTATACGCGAGGAATCAAACTTCTCATCATCTTCAATGCACTTAATATGAAAGTTTTTACTATATCCCTCTTGGATGCCCATTCTATTAGGACTAAATTCATAACCTAAACAAATTACCATGATGTTTAAAGAACTCTCATAATAATATAAGTGAGGTACGAGAGTTTAATAATTTCAATAAAACACAACACCGTCGTGCTCTAAAAGATATAAGTGAAGCACTAGAGCAACATTGCCTAGCTCAAAAGATATAGATGAAGCACATAGAGTATTCTAATAAATTCAAGATTCAGCGTGTCTCTCTCAAAAGATGTGTGTAGCAAGGATGATTGTGGCAAACTAAAAAGTGAAGACTCGTATTATACAAGACGCTCCAAGCAAAACACATATCATATGGTGAATAAAAATATAGTCTCAAGTAAATTTACCGATGGATTGAAGACGAAAGAGGGGATACCTTCCGGGGCATCCCCAAGCTTAGGATATTTTGTATCCTTGAATATGGCTTGGGGTGCCTTGGGCATCCCCAAGCTTAGGCTCTTGCCACACTCTATTCCATAGTCCATCAAATCTTTACCCAAACTTGAAAACTTCACAACACAAAACTCAACAGAAAACTCATGAGATTCGTTAGTATAAGAAAAATAAATCAACACTTTCGGTACAGTTGTGAAATCATTCTTTATTTATATTGATGTAATATTTACTGTATTCCAACTTCTTCATGGTTCATACCCCCCGATACAACCCATAGATTCATCAAAATAAGCAAACAACACAAAGAAAACAGAATCTGTCAAAAACAGAACAGTTTGTAGCAATCTGTTTACTTCGAATACTTCTGTAACTACAAAAATTCTGAAAACTTAGGAAAATCTGGGAAATTTGTAAGTAAATCTTGTGTAAAAAAATTCAGATCAAAATCACGTTCCGGTGAATTTAAAAAATTCCTGGACTGTGACCTAAAGTTTCTGTTTTTTAGCAAAATCAACTTGTAAACACCGTAGACCATCCCAAAGGTCTTACTTGGCTCAAACACTAACTAAAACAAGAAAACACAATTATTACAGAGGTAATAATGTGTGCAGAACTGAAAAACATAAGCAAAAACAAAAGCATAAAAATAAAATTGGGTTGCCTCCCAACAAGCGCTATTGTTTAACGCCCCTAGCTAGGCATAATGATTTCAATGATGCTCGCATAAAGGTAAAGAACTGAAACATAAACAGAGCATCATGAATCACATGGAAAGCATATTTAAGTCTAACCCACTTCCTATGCATAGGTATTTTGTGATCAAGCAAATTATGGGAACAAGAATCAATTAGCATAGGAAGGGAAAACAAGTATAACTTCAAAATTTCCAACACATAGAGAAGAAACTTGATATTATTGTAATATGTAAAAACATATGTTCCTCTTTCATATTAATTTTAAGTAGCATCATGAATAAATTCAACAATATAGCTATCACATAAAGCATTATTTTCATGATCCACATGCATAAAAGTCTTAAAATCTTCCAAGGTAGTGGGATTAACATTAACTAAAGTCATGACCTCTTAAAACCCACTTCTATCAAACATTTCATAAGCTTGAACACGCTCCAAAATAGTGGGATCAATAATGCCTAAATTTGACACTCTTCCAAACCCACTTTCAATATCATAATCATCAATAGTATTAAATAAATTATCAAGATCATAAGAAGCATTATCACCCCAATCATGATCATTGGAATAAGTAGTAGTCATGAAAAAATCATCAAATATAGCATCCCCAAGCTTGTGGGTTTGCAAATCATTAGCACAATTGATATTAATAGAATTTATAACAATATCATTGCAATCATGCTTTTCATTCAAGGAAACATCGTGAATCACTTCATCACAATTTTCAAATTCACGAATCTCAAGCAAAAATTCATAGAGATAATCAAGTACACTCAACTCACTAGCAATTGGTTCATCATAATTGGATCTCTTGAAAAGATTAGCAAGTGGATGAGGATCCATATCAATATATTTTTAGCAAGCAAAGATGCAAGCACATAGAAGGCACATGGTAGCACAAGTAGACAAAAAGAGATCCGGCGAGAAAAAGGCGAATAAAACGGCAAATATTTTTGGTATTTTCTGAAAATTGTTTTAGAAGTGGGGGAGAGGAAAACGAGAGGCAAATAATGTAAATGCAAGAGATGAGTTTGTGATGGGTACTTGGTAGGCTTGATCTTGCTATGTATCTTCCCCAGTAAACGGCGCCAGAAATCCTTCTTGCTACTACATTTGCTTGCGTTGGTTTTCCATTGAAGAGGAAAGGGTGATGCAGCAAAGTAGATAAGTATTTCCCCCATTTTGTTGAGAACCATTGTATCAATCCAGTAGGAGGAACAAGCAATGCCCCAATCGCAGTACCTACACAAACAATCAAGCACTTGCACCCAGCGCTAAAAAGGGGTTGTCAATCCCTTCAAAGTTATTTGCAAGGATGAGATCTGATAGAGATAGATATAAAAGATTGCGAAAAAAAGTAAATAAATTGCAGCAAGATATTTTGGTATTTTTGGTTTATAGATCTGAAAGTATAATATAGAAAATAGACCCGGGGGGCATAGGTTTCACTAGAGGCTTCTCTCGTAAAGGAAAATAATACGGTGGGTGAACAAATTACTGTCGAGCAATTGATAGAAAAGCGAATAATTATGAAGATATAAAAGGAAATGATTATTCATATAGGCATCACGTCCGTGTCAAGTAGACCAAAATGATTCTGCATCTACTACTATTACTCCACACATTGACCGACTCCTGCCTACATCTAGAGTATTAAGTTCATGAAGAAAAGAGTAATGCATTAAGTAAGATGACATGATGTAGAGGGATAAACTCAAGAAATATGATGAAAACCCCCTCTTTTTGTCCTCGATGGCAACAATACAATACGTGCCCCGCTACCCCAACTATGTCACTCGGTGAGGAGACCGCAAGATTGAACCCAAAACTAAGCACTTATCCCATTGCAAGAATTACCAATCTAGTTGGCCAAACCAAACCAATAAATCGAAGAAACTTGATAAGATATGAAATCATGCATACAAGAATTCATAAGAGATTCAAATAATATTCATAGATAATCTGAACATAAACTCACAATTCATCGGATCTCAAGAAACACACCGCAAAAGAGTATTACATCGAATAGATCTCCAAGAAGATCATGAAGAACATGGTATTGAAGATCAAAGAGAGAGAAGAAGCCATCTAGCTACTACCCATGAACTACTCACGCATCATCGGAGGGGCAATGGAGTTGATGTGGATGCCCTGCGTGATCAATTCCCTCTCCGGCAGATTACCGGAAAAGGCACCCAGATTGGATATCACGGGAACAGAGGCTCTCAGTGGCGGAAAAGTATTTTCATGTCTCTTTTTAGCGATGGGGGAATATTTGGGAATTTATAGGCCGAAGAGTAGGGTTAGGAGACCCGCAGGGGACCCACAAGTGAGGGGGCGTCCCCCCTAGGGTGTGCCCTGCAGGCTTGTGGCCTCCCGGTAGGTGCGCTACCCCCTACTCCAAGTCTTTTGGGTTTCTTCTGGTCCAAGAAAAGTCATTCCGAAGATTTTTTTATTCCGTTTGGACTCCGTTTAATATTCCTTCTCTGCAATACTCAAAAACATGAAAAAAACAGAAACTGGCAGTAGCTCTAGATTAATAGGTTAGTCCCCAAAATATTATAAAACAACATATTAATGCATATAAAACATCCAAAAAAATAATATAATAGCATGGAACAATAAAAAATTATAGATATGTTGGAGATGTATCACCAGCCATGGGGCGCTGGGTGTGACTTGCAGCAGCGAGGCCATGGCACACGAAGCGAGGCGGCGCGACGGATGCAGGGCACTCCGGCTGAGGCATAGGGCGGCGCTCCAGCAAGCTGTGTGTCCGGGCGCAAGGAGCAGCACAGAAGCTAGGGCGACGGTATTGGTGGTTGCGGGCGCCTCGAGCCCAGATGGGCTTGACAGGGCTGCTGGTTGGAGGTGGGAGACAGGGAAGGAGGTGGCAGCGGCTAGGATTAGGGCGCGTGGAAATCGAGGAAAAGGCTAGGGTTTTCCATTTGTGGCCGACGATGAGGGTTTAAATAGGGAAGGGGCTAGGGTTAGGGGTTTTAGTCCATTTTCGGACCTTCGGATCTCGATCCGACGGTTCGAAAGCGGAAGGGGAGCTAGCTAGGTTAGTGAGCTGTGCAGGGGGTGTTGGGCTGAGATGAGAGGGAGATATGAGAATCCCAACAATAATTTTGGAACACCGAACATTCGACAAATAAACTGGCTATAGTGCCGCTATAGGCTTAACGGTTTGGGGTATCAAACGGACTCCGATTGCAACAAAATTTGGCAGACGGCCTACCTACACTATAATAAGACTGCACGCCAACTTCCAACCCAATCCGAGATAGTTTTATACACACATTTAAAACAATATTTTAACAATGTCATGGGCGTGTGTGTGTGTGTGTGTGGTTGGTCCCGAAATGGTCAATGACAAAAACGGAGAGAACCAGCAACTAATAATGGATGCAAGTTTTGAAAAATTCCGGCAACGGATTGCCGATGCAATGCAGATGATGCAAATGATGCGATGATGAATGCGACAACCAAATGAATCACACGTCGACAACGAAATAAAAGGGGGATCTTCTGGAGCAACGGTTCCGGGCTGTTACGACAATGCCTCATGGCATGGACCACAATTTGCAGGCCCATCAACTATGAGGGCCTTGGAATTAAAAATCTGAAGCTCCATGCACTGGCATTAAGGGTGAGATGGGAATGGATCCGCCGAAAAAATGACACGAGACCCTCATAGGGCATCCCGATGGTGGACGACGAGGAGACTATGCTTATTTTTGACACCTTGGTAAATATTTATGTGTGCAATCGATAGAAAGTTCTATTCTAGTGTGATAGATGGATTCCTGGGTTCGCGGTGAAGGACATCGCACCGCTGATTCACGCGGCGGTGGACACAAAGATCAGGAACATAGGGACTGTCACACAACCATTGGTGGAGAGGAGTTGGTGGCAAGGCGTGGCCGCAGATCTAACATTCATGGCGCAAATTGAGCTGATGAACCTAACTCACCTTATTAACATCGTTAACCGAGATTTGGACTCTCCATGTCCTTCGTGTCGCCATGTCATCCATCGGGAATATACACGGCACGTTCAACATATCATAGGCTATGCATGGGCCATGTTAGATCTCCCTTCTCCACCTACATTTGGAGAAGTTGGGCACTCTTGAAGTGCAAGCTGTTTGTGTAGTTGGTTGTTTAACATCGACTATTGACGTCAGGTTAGAGAGCGAGACATGGCCTACAAGATAGACCGTCCCCACGTTACACATGCTTGCAAGAAGAGGATATCGTCGAGCACATTCTGATCCAATGCGTGTATGTGAGGGAGGTCTAGGACAGCTTCCTAACTCCGCTAAATCTGAATGTGCAAAGGCCAGAGCAACAAGATGACTTCCTCAATTGGTGGTTGCGGGTAAGACAAAGATTCATGAGGATGGACATGTTGGAAATATGCCCTAGAGGCAATAATAAATTAGTTATTATTATATTTCTTTGTTCGTGATAATTGTTTATTATCCATGCTATAATTGTATTGATTGGAAACACAAATACATGTGTGGATACATAGACAAAACACTATCCCTAGTAAGCCTCTAGTTGACTAGCTCGTTGATCAAAGATGGTCAAGGTTTCCTAACCATAGACAAGTGTTGTCACTTGATAACGGGATCACATCATTAGGAGAATCATGTGATGGACAAGACCCAAACTATGAACGTAGCATATTGATCATGTCATTTTATTGCTATTGTTTTCTGCATGTCAAGAATTTGTTCCTATGACCATGAGCATATAACTCACTGGCACCGGAGGAATACCTTGTGTGCATCAAACGTCGCAACGTAACTGGATGACTATAAAGGTGTTCTACAGGTATCTCCGAAGGTGTCCGTTGAGTTAGTATGGATCAAGACTGGGATTTGTCACTCCGTGTGACGGAGAGGTATCTCGGGACCCACTCGGTAATACAACATCACACACAAGCCTTGCAAGCAATGTGACTAAGTGTAAGTCACGGGATCTTGTATTACGGAACGAGTAAAGAGACTTGCCGGTAACGAGATTGAAATAGGTATGCGGATACCGACGATCAAATCTCGGGCAAGTAACATATCGAAGGACAATGGGAATGACATACGGGATTATATGAATCCTTGACACCGAGGTTTAACCGATAAGATCTTCGTAGAATATGTAGGATCCAATATGGGCATCCAGGTCCCGCTATTGGATATTGACCGAGGAGTGCCTCGGGGCATGTCTACATAGTTCTTGAACCCGCAGGGTCTGCACACTTAAGGTTCGATGATGTTTTAGGTAGTTGAGTTATATGTGTGGTTACCGAATGTTGTTCGGAGTCTCGGATGAGATCATAGACGTCATGAGGGTTTCCGGAATGGTCCGGAGACGAAGATTGATATACTGGATGGCTTCATTTGGTTACCGGAAGGTTTTCGGGCATTACCGGGAATGTACCAGGAGTGACGAATGGGTTTCAAAAGTTCACTGGGAGGGGGGCAACCCACCCGGGGGAAGCTCAATGGCCCTAGGGGTGGTGCACCAGCCCTTAGTGGGCTGGTGGGACAGCCCAAGAGGGCCTAGGTGCCATAAGAAGAAAAAAGGGGGAGGTGGGAAGGAAGAGAAGGACTCCACTTTCCAATCCTATTTGGAGTAGGATTGGAGTAGGAATCCTACTCTCCTCCTGGACGGTGCCCCGTTGGGGACTTGGTCCTCAAGGCAAGCCTCCTCCCCCTCCCTCCCATATATAGTGGTGACTTAGGGCTGATTTGAGACAACTTTTGCCACATGCAACTCAAATCTAGACACCATAGTTTTTCCTATAGATCGTATTTCTGCGGAGCTTGGGAGGAGCCTTGGAGGAGTAGATCGTCACCACCACCGGAGCGTCGTCATGCTGCCGGAGAACTCATCTACTTATCCATCTTGCTTGCTGGATCAAGAAGGCCGAGATCATCGTCGAGCTGTACGTGTGCTGAACACGGAGGTGCCGTCCGTTCGACACTAGATCGGAACGGATCGTGGGACGGATCGCGGGACGGTTCGTGGGACGGTTCGTGGGGCAGATCGAGGGACGTGAAGACGTTCCACTACATCAACCGCGTTTCTTAACGCTTCCTGCTGTGCGATCTACAAGGGTACGTAGATCCAAATCTCCTCTCATAGATAGACATCACCATGATAGGTCTTCGTGTGCGTAGGAAATTTTTTGTTTCCCATGCTACATTCCCCAATAATGGCATCATGATCTAGGTTCATGCGTAGATGTTATCTCGAGTAGAACACAAAGGGTTTTGTGGATGGTGATGTTCGATTTGCTGCCCTCCTTAGTCTTTTCTCGATTCGACGGTATTGTTGGATTGAAGCGGCCCGGACCGACATTATTCGTACGCTTACGAAAGACTGGTTTCATCGATTGACCTGCAACTTCGTTGCATAAAGATGACAGGCGGGTGTCGGTTTCTTCAACTTTAGTTGAATTGGTTTTGACCGAGGCGGTCGTTGGAGAGGTTAAATAGCAATTTGCACATCTCCGTTGTGGTTTTTGCGTAAGTAAGATGCGATCATACTAGATACCCATAGCAGCCATGTAAAACATGCAACAACAAATTAGAGGACGTCTAACTTGTTTTTGCAGGGTATGCGTGTGATATGATATGGCCAATGACGTGATGTGATATATTGGATGTATGAGATGATCATGTTGTAATAGTTAATATCGACTTGCACGTCGATGCTACGGCAACCGGCAGGAGCCATAGGGTTGTCTTTAAACTAATGTTTGTGTTTGTAGATGCGATTACTATCTTGCTAGGACGTAGCTTTAGTAGTAATAGCATAAGTAGCACGACAACCTCGATGGAGACACGTTGATGGAGATCATGGTGTGGCGCCGGTGACAAGAAGATCATTCCGGTGCTTGAGTGATGGAGATCAAGAAGCCCAAGATGATGGCCATATCATGTCACTTATGAATTGCATGTGATGTTAATCCTTTTATGCACCTTATTTTGCTTAGAATGACGGTAGCATTATGAGGTGATCTCTCACTAAAATTTCAAGACGAAGTTGTGTTCTCCCCGACTATGCGCTATTGCGACAGTTTGTCGTTTCGAGACACCACGTGATGATCGGGTGTGATAGACTCAATGTTCACATACAACGGGTGCAAAACAGTTGCACACGCGGAACACTCAGGTTAAGCTTGACGAGCCTAGCATGTGCAGACATGGCCTCGGAACACACGAGACCGAAAGGTCGAGCATGAATCGTATAGTTGATATGATTAGCATAGAGATGCTTACCACTGAAACTATTCTCAACTCACGTGATGATCGGACTTGAGTTAGTGGATTTGGATCATGTACCACTCAAATGACTAGAGAGATGTTCTTTTTGAGTGGGAGTTCTTAAGTAATATGATTAATTGAACTAATTGTCATGAACATAGTCCAATGGTCTTTGCGAATGATGATGTAGCTTGCGCTATAGCTCTACTGTTTTGATATGTTCCTAGAGAAAATCTAGTTGAAAGTTGATAGTAGCAACTTTGCGGACTGAGTCCGTAAAACTGAGGATTTTCCTCATTGCTGCCCAGAAGGCTTATGTCCTTAATGCACCACTGGGTGTGCTGCACCTCGAGTGTCGTCTGTGGATGTTGCGAACATATGACATACACGTTTTTATGACTATGTGATAGTTCAGTGTGTAATACTTAATGGCTTAGAAGCAAGGCGCCAAAGACGTTTTGAAACGTCGCGGAACATAAGAGATGTTCTAAGAGATGAAATTGAGATTTCATGCTCGTGCCCTTGTTGAGAGGTGTGAGACCTCCGACAAGATTCTTTGTCTACAAAGTAAAATAAAAAAGTTCAATCGTTGAGCATGTGCTCAGATTGTCTGAGTGCAACAAATCTCTTGAATCAAGTGGGAGTTAATCTTCCAGATGAGATAGTGATGGTTCTCCAAAGTCACTGCCACCAAGCTGTTAGAACTTCATGATGAACTATAACATATCAATGATAGATATGATGATCCTTGAGCGATTCGCAATGTTTGACACTGCGAAAGTAGAAATCAAGAAGGAGCATCAATTGTTGATGGTTAGTAAAACCACTAGTTTCAAGAAGGGCAAGGGCTAGAAGGGATGCTTCATGAAACGGCAAACCAGTTGCTGCTCTAATGAAGAAACCCAAGATTGAACCCAAACCCGAGACTAAGTGCTTCTGTTATGAGGGGAACGGTCACTGAGGCGGATCTACCCAAGATACTTGGTAGATAAGAAGGTTGGCAAAGTCGACAGAAGTATATTTGATATACATGATATTGATGTGCACTTTACTAGTACTCCTAGTAGCACGAGGGTATTGGATACCGGTTCGGTTGCTAAGTGATTAGTAACTCGAAATAAAAGCTACGAAATAAACGGAGACTAGCTAAAGGCGAGGTGATGATAAGTGTTGGAAGTGTTTCCAAGGTTGATGTGATCAAACATCGCATGCTCCCTCTATCATCGGGATTGGTGTTAAACCTAAATAAATTGCTATTTGGTGTTTGCGTTGAGCATGAACATGATTGGATCGTGTTTATTGCAATACGGTTATTCATTTAAAGAGAATAATGGTTATTCTATTTGCTTGAACAATTACCTTCAATGGTTTATTGAATCTTGATCGTAGTGTTACACATGTTCATAATATTGGTGCCAAAAGATACAACGTAATAATGATAGTACCACTTACTTGTGGCACTACCGCTTGAGTCATGTTGGTGTAAAATGCATGAAGAAGCTCCATGCTGATGGATCTTTGTACTCACTCATTTTTGAAACGTTTGAGACATGCAAACCATACCTGTTGGTATAAACGCATGAAGAAACTCCATGCAGATGGATCATTTGGACTCACTTGATTCTGAATCACTTGAGACATGCACAATCATACCACATGGAACAAGAAAGTGACTTGTTAGATACAATACATTTTTGATGTGTGCAGTCCAATGAGTGTTGAGGCACGCAGTGGATGTCGTTATGTTCTTACTTCACTGACGACTTGAGTAGATACAGGAGTATTTACTTGATGAATCATAAGTCTAAAATATTGAAAAGTTCAAAAGCTATTTCAGAGTGAAGATCATCGTGACAAGAGGATAAACTATCTACAATATGATCATAGAGATGATTATCTGAGTTGCGAGTTTTGGTACACAGTTAAGACAATGTGGAAATTGTTTCCCAGTTCATGCCACATAGGACACCATAGTGTGATGGTGTGTCCGAATGTCATAGCCGCGCCCTATTGGATATAGCGCATACTATGAAGTCTCTTATCGAATTGCCACTATTGTTTATGGGTTATGCATTAGAGACAACCATATTCACTTTAAATAGGGCACCGCGTATTTCCATTGAGATGACACAATATAGACTATGGTTTGGCAAAACCTAAGTTGTCAATTTCTTGAAAGTTTGGGGTTCCGACGCTTATGTGAAAAGGTTTCAGTCTAATAAGCTCGAACCCAAAGCAGATATTCTTCATAGGATATCCAAAACAGTTGGATACATCTCCTATCTCAGATCCGGAAGCAAAGTGTTTGTTTCTAGAAACGGGTCCTTTCTCGAGGAAAGGTTTCTCTCGAAAGAATTGAGTGGGAGGGTGGTGGAACTTGATGAGGTTATTGAACCGTCACTTCAACCAGTGTGTAGCAGGGCGCGGGAAGTTGTTCCTGTGGCGCCTACACCAATTGAAGTGGAAACTGATGATGGTGATCATTAAGGTTCAGATCAAGTTACTACAAACCTCATAGGTCGACAAGGTCGCGTACTACTACAGAGTAGTATGGTAACCCTGTCTTGGAGGTCATGTTGTTGAACAAAAATGAACCTACAAGTTATGAAGAAGCGATGGTGGGCCCGGATTCCCACAAATGGCTGGAGGCCATGAAATTTGAGAGAGGATCCATGAATGAAAACAAAGTATAGACTTTGGAAGAACTACTTGATGGTCGTAAAACTATTAAGTAAAGACGGATCTTTGAAAGAAAGACAGACGATGATGGTGAAAATTCACCATTAAGAAAAGCTCGACTTGTCGCAAAGATGTCTCCGACAAGATCAAAGAGTTGACTATGATGAGACTTTCTCAATCATAGCGATGCTAAAATTCTGTTGGAATTATGTTAGCAGTTGCTGCATTATTTTTGAAATATTGCACATATGATGTCGAAACATTGTTTCCTCGACGGTTTCCTTGAGGAAAGGTTGTATGTGATACAACCAGAAGGTTTTGTCGGTCATAAGAATGCTAACAAGTATGCAAGCTCCAGTGATCCTTCTATGGACTGGTGCAAGCATCTCGGAGTTGGAATATACACTTTGATGAGATGATCAAAGCTTTTTGGTTTGTACAAGGTTTATGAGAAACTTGTATTTCCAAAGAAATGAGTGGGAGCACTATAGAATTTCTGATAAGTATATGTGGTTGACATATTGTAGATCGGAAGTAATGTAGAATATCTGTGAAGTATAAAGGGTTGTTTAAAAGGAGTTTTTCAAAGGAAACCTGGATAGAGCTATTTGAACATTGAGCATCAAGATCTATAGAGATAGATCAAAACGCTTAATAGAACTTTCAAATGAAATGCATGCCTTAACAAGTTTTTGAAGGAGTTCAAAATAGATCAGCAAAGAAGGAGTTCTTGGTTGTGTTGTAAGGTGTGAATTTGAGTAAGACTCAAAAGCCCGACCACGGCAGAAGAAAGAGAAAGGACGAAGGTCGTCCCCTATGTCTTAGTCGTAGACTCTACAGTATGCCATGCTGTGTACAACACCTAATGTGTGCCTTGCCACAAGTTTGTTAAGAGGTACATAGAGTGATCCAGGATTGAATCACTGAACAGTGGTCAAAGTTATCCTTGGTAACTAGTGAACTAAGGAATTTTTCTCGATTATGGAGGTGGTTAAAGAGTTCGTTGTAAAGGGTTACGTTGATGCAAGCTTTGACACTAATCCGAATAACTATGAATAGTCAAACGGATTCGTATAGTAGAGTAGATATTCGGAGTATTTCCGAATAGCACGTAGTACCAGCATCTATAAGATGACATAAAGATTTGTAAAGCACGCGGGGATCTAAAAGATTCAGAACCGTTGACTAAAACCTCTCTCACGAGAAAGACGTGATCAGACCCTAGAACTATATGGGTGTTGGATTCGTTGAAATCACATGGTGATGTGAACTAGATTATAGACTCTAGTGCAAGTGGGAGACTGTTGGAAATATGCCCTAGAGGCAATAATAAATTAGTTATTATTATATTTCTTTGTTCATGATAATCGTTTATTATCCATGCTATAATTGTATTGATTGGAAACAAAAATACATGTGTGGATACATAGACAAAACACTATCCCTAGTAAGCCTCTAGTTGAGTAGCTCGTTGATCAAAGATGGTCAAGGTTTCCTAACCATAGACAAGTGTTGTCACTTGATAACGGGATCACATCATTAGGATAATCATGTGATGGACAAGACCCAAACTATGAACGTAGCATATTGATCGTGTCGTTTTATTGCTATTGTTTTCTACGTGTCAAGTATTTATTCCTTTGACCATGAGATCATATAACTCACCGGCACCGGAGGAATACCTTGTGTGCATCAAACGTCGCAACGTTACTGGATGACTATAAAGGTGTTCTACAGGTATCTCTGAAGGTGTCCGTTGAGTTAGTATGGATCAAGACTCGATTTGTCACTCCGTGTGACGGAGAGGTATCTCGGGGCCCGCTTGGTAATACAACATCACACACAAGCCTTGCAAGCAATGTGACTAAGTGTAAGTCACGGGATCTTGTATTACGAAACGAGTAAAGAGACTTGCCGGTAACGAGATTGAAATAGGTATGCGGATACCGACGATCAAATTTCGGGCAAGTAACATACCGAAGGACAAAGGGAATGACATACGGGATTATATGAATCCTTGACACTAAGGTTCAACCGATAAGATCTTCAGAGAATATGTAGGATCCAATATGGGCATCCAAATCGCGCTATTGGATATTGACCGAGGAGTGCCTCGGGGCCTGTCTACATAGTTCTCGAACCCGCAGGGTCTGCACACTTAAGGTTCGATGATGTTTTAGTATAGTTGAGTTATATGTATGGTTACCGAATGTTGTTCGGAGTCCCGGATGATATCACGGACGTCACGAGGGTTTCCGGAATGGTCGGGAAACGAATATGGATATATAGGATGGCTTCATTTGGTTACCGGAAGGTTTTTGGGCATTACCAGGAATGTACCGGGAGTGATGAATGGGTTCCGGAAGTTCACCGGGAGGGGGAAAACCCACCCGGGGGAAGCCCAATGGCCCTAGGGGTGGTGCACCAGCCCTTAGTGGGCTGGTGGGACATCCCAAGAGGGCCTTGGCGCCATAAGAAGAAAACCAAAGAAAAAAAGGGAGGTGGGAAGGAAGAGAAGGACTTCCAATCCTATTTGGAGTAGGAACCCTACTCTCCTCCTGGCCGGCGCCCCCTTGGGGACTTGGTCCTCAAGGCAAGCCTCCTCCCCCTCCCTCCTATATATAGTGGTGATCTAGAGCTGATTTGAGACATCTTTTGCCACGTGCAACTCAGATCTAGACACCATAGTTCTTCCTCTGGATCGTATTTCTGCGGAGCTCGGGCGGAGCCGTGCAGGAGTAGATCGTCAACACCACCGGAGCGTTGTCACGCTGCGGGAGAACTCATCTACTTCTCCGTCTTGCTTTATGGATCAAGAAGGACGAGATCATCGTCGAGCTGTACGTGTGCTGAACGCGGAGGTGTCGTCCGTTCGGCACTAGATCGGAACGGATCGTGGGACGGATCGCAGGACGGTTCGTGGGACGGTTCGTGGGGTGGATCGAGGGACGTGAAGACGTTCCACTACATCAACCTCGTTTCTTAACGCTTCCTGTTGTGCGATCTACAAGGGTACGTAGATCCAAATCTCCTCTCGTAGATAGATATCACCACGATAGGTCTTCGTGTGCGTAGGAATTTTTTTGTTTCCCATGCTACATTCCGCAACAGGACAAGAGGGGATTTGACACTCTATCTTTCCTTATAGCTTGGGCCTTATCGAAGCAACGAAATGCTAGAGTGTTTAATAGAACAAACCAAGTAAAATCGACGTAAGAGCTCGTCAGTTTGATCTTCGAAGAAATTGCATGTCGGGGCCCCGATCCTAAGACATAGGAATCCAGCCTGTAACACATCGCATCACTTTACAGTCTCAAGCACGGTTAACCCCACGGCTGCCACCTTACCTTGATCGGAACCGTTTGCGTCTTTTGACTCACGTATGCAAATGTGCCGCTAGCATCCAATGTCAAAGAACCTGGTCGACATAACTAGTTATAAACCCAAGTGGCACATGTGTACAAAGACAAGAATACATAACACAGCAAAGCAGGTGTCGGTCATCGGCGTGTGTAGACGAGTCGTAGCAAGCTACAAGAACTCCATTACACGGCAGGACATTTCCCCGAAGGGACAGACACAACAGCAAAGAAGGATACATGCCGATCAACCAATGTGTCCGGAGCAGTAGCAAACAACCAGGACTCAGTGGAATCACAAAGGGGCATTTCTCTGTAAAGAGTACTACTAAAGGCGCACAACTAGGTGTCGAACCCCATACATATCACAGCACATCACACGTACGCATCACATACTCAATATGCATAGATACAACAATGGCATCACAACATAACCATACAACATCACAACATTTATTTAGAAGGCTCAGAAGAGCCTTGCAAAATAAGTTCATAAAGCCTCACTAACTGCAGTTCCCTTCCAAGGGGGCAGGTTGTAGCTGGGACCAGCCACTCGTCATCATCGACATCTAGGTAGAACCCACCAGATGGTTCGTGGGTATCTTCTGCAATAGTTATTAAGCAAACATGAGTATGAAAGTACTCAGCGAGACTTTAAATCAGAACTATCTACTCATGCACATGTATCAACAAGGGGGTGTGGGGTTTCATGCAGCAAGCGAGCTTTGACTCTTGGCTAACATGTACTACGACTACAAGTATTTTTGAACAAATTTTTAGAAGTCGTACACGAGTCCACTATCTCCACAACAATACACTATCATGGATCCTTTCTCATCTTCCTACAAGAATGCCATCCATGATACTCACACTTGTCTTAATACTTTTATGAGTAGACATTAAAGTTATCTATGAACGACATATGTTTCCAAGCAGTCCATTTCTGCGTACGCGGCTATTAAAATAGATCATAACCCTACAGGGGTGTACTTCTTCACACACACCGTCACCACTTATCGCCATGTGCACTTCACGCATGTCACGCCCAAGATGCGACCCTATCCTCAATTTGGCACGAAGGCCTCGTCAGCGAGAGAAGCGCATCTCGTCGTGTCACAAGAATGCATATAGTTACAAGTACATGTACTGAAAAGAAGAGTTATATATATAATTGGCTTACACTCGCCACAAGCTACATCAGAGCACATCAGTACATTACATAATCATCAAGAGTAAGAGCAGGCTCCAACTACGGACGAAAACAAACGAGAAAAGAAGAACGACGTCCATCCTTGCTATCCCAGGCTGCCGGCCTAGAACCCACCCTAGATCGATGAAGAAGAAGAAGAAGAAGAAGCAACTCCAAATGAACAATCAACGCGCTCGCGTCAAGTAACTTTTACCTGTACCTGCAACTGGTGTTGTAGTAATGTGTGAGCCACAGGGGACTCAGCAATCTCATTTCCAAAGGTATCAATACTAGCAAAGCTTACTGGGTGAGGCATGGTTAAGTGGTGAGGTTGCAGCAGTGGCTAAGCATATATTTGGTGGCTAAACTTACGAGTACAAGAATAAAGAAGGGGATGATCAACGCATAACGAACGTGGACTACTGATGATCAAATGAATGATCCTGAACACCTACCTACGTCAGACATAACCCCACCGTGTCCTCGATCGGAGTAAGAACTCGCGAAAGAGACAGTCACGGTTACGCACACAGTTGGCATATTTTTTAATTAAGTTAACTTTAAGTTATCTAGAACCAGCGTTAAACAAAGTTTCCACGTTGCCACATAACCGCGGGCACATCTTTCCGAAAAGATTTAACCCTGCAGGGGTGCTCCAACTAGTCCATCACAAATTACCACAAGCCGCATAGAAATCCTCAATCACGAAGCTCGAGATCTCGTCGGATTCCCTAGTGGAAAACCTCAACTCTGAGATTACCCAAAGCATCACCGGAATCCCGATGCACAAGATATTCTGTCAACGGTAAAACTAAACCAGCAAGGCCGCCCGGCGTGTCGACGATCCCGATAGGAGCCGCGTATCTCGTTCTCAGGACACGACGGTTAAGCACAGCATACGGTGGCCTGATAGAAATCTCCCGAGTTGCCCCGGGTTGGCCCCGCAAACGGCTCTAGTTTTGGACCAGCACCAACAGCACTGCCCCCCTGTATTATGTGAAATTACTCCTCGGGTTCATGACGCCCTATGCTTTCAGTATTAACAACTTATTATGTTGGGCAAATGTAGAACCAATGTTGGGCCTTGCCGTACCAACTTTAATCTAAAACGAATTATCAAGGGGGTTTCCCATAACAACCCTGATTGTGTTAGGAGCGCTCGTTTATGGAACATAACCCCGGTAGCCGAAACTAAGGGGGCAAAGGTGGAACAAACACCAGTCTAGAAAGGCCGAGCCTTCCACCTTTTACCAAGTATATAGGTGCATTAAATTAAATAGCATTTAATATGGTGATATAACAAGGAACCCATGTTATCACATGGAAGCAACTACACCTACAACTAGCAACGCTAACAACATGGTTAAGCAAGCGGTAACATAGCCAATCAGTGGTTTTCTAGGTCGAACAGGTTGAAGGTTATCATGGCATGATTGAGAGGCTGCTATTTCACATGTGGTAGGCAACGAGACATAATCTATAGAATCGGTAAAACTAGCATGGCAATGATAGTAATGGTATCTGGGGAAATGGTCATCTTGCATGAGATCCCGCTTGTGAGAAGAATGACTCCGTGAAGCAGACGAACCGACGTAGTCGAACGGATCCTCACTTTTCCGACACGCTTGCGAAACTCTAACGAAACGAAGCAAATGGAAACAAGAATCAACACACAATATTCACCACAGCACATGCACAACCGGATGCACTACCCAATATGATGCATGGATGCTCAACCCCTATTGATGCACTTAACCCATCCTACATCGGTAAACAAGTGCCACCTCATCATGAGTTGACACTTCAGCAGGACTGCCCAAAACTGGAAACTACTACCTCCATTGGATTTACTGGGTTCTTCTACCCCAAATCCATATATCACACTGCTATATATGCATGCAGAAAACACCAGTAACATCAAAGGAAAAACTATACAAGATCAAACTCCGCTAATAACAAGAACAGTGGTTGTTCTTGATATGCCAGATTTGGCATATTCCTCTTCTGGAATATTCCAGATATGGAAATACATCACAACACCAATCAACAAAATTTATATAAACATCAGGGGGTTCCACTGGTCATACACAGCAGGGCCCCTAGTATGGCATGTGGGCTCTGGACCCACTTTCATAGGCACACTACAACAAGCAACTAGGAACACAGGGGAAAAAATAACATGGGAGTAGGGGACTCGAACCCACTACCTATTTGCAACACATCAGTGCAAACACCACAGAGCTAGGCTCGGTTCACTGCCCTGACAGGGGGAGTAACCTACCTATGCTATCTATGCAGGCAGTGCAACAGGTTAAAATAAAACCCAATTAAAAAGGGGCGCGCGAGGGCTCGAACCCTTGACCTGCTGGCGCTGTAGTGGCTCGGTTGCCACTACGATGGTGAAGTGCTACTGCTAGAACAGGGAAAGACATGCACATATGCAGACTCTGCTAGCTAGCACAAGAGAAAAAAAATCGCAGAGATAAAAATGGGGCGCTGGGGTCTCGAACCCGAGACCTCGCAGTCTCTCTGCGGCGCTCAAACCAGTCGGACTAGGTGGGGGATTCTGAACTGAAACAGGATCTGCACAGAATAAGCTAACAACACGGGCACCCTTCTTCTACCTCCAGACTGGAAGTACAGAGTAGAAGAGATCGACGCCGGCGAGCGGTGAGGCAACAACAGCGGCGAGGAACTACCGACGGGGGTGCGGGAACCCTAGGGGGTTCCATTCCCGGGGCTACGAGGCTCTAACGAGCTTGGCACGGCGGAGGCGTCGAGCTCGAGCACGACCCGCTCCTGGCCAGGGACGCAGACGGCTACAGCGAGGCTACACGAAGATAGGCACGCACGGGGA
Organism: Hordeum vulgare subsp. vulgare; assembly: GCF_904849725.1. Classification (NCBI taxonomy): domain Eukaryota; kingdom Viridiplantae; phylum Streptophyta; class Magnoliopsida; order Poales; family Poaceae; genus Hordeum; species Hordeum vulgare. Next base: position 375,550,292 of record NC_058520.1, on the reverse strand, counting down.
AGGGGAGATGTTCACCGAGGAATTTGGAGAGGAGATCGGGGCGGAGAAGGCCGATCTACGCGAGCTCGATTCGCAGGGGATCGGCTGCCGACGCGGGCGGAGATGAGGTAGAGGCCGAGGCGTTGAAGGTGCTCTGGCCACCCTAGGGCGGGAATGGAACGGCGCAGACGCCCTCAAGCACCTGGCCAGACCATCACGACCAGTCCCCACCACGACGCGAGGGGGGGAGGCTCTGAACCTCCGACTCTTCTCTGAACCTCACGTCTACCTACCTGATGAAGAAGAAGATCGAGGAGAAGGGGGTAAATGGAGGGGAGAGGGAGATGGCGGCGGAGAGGAGGAAAGGGAGGAAGCTAGGGTTGCACGGGCTCCCTAGGGGGGTGGCGAAGAGGAGGAAGGGGCGGTACGGCAACAATCAGAACGGAGCCAAGGAGATGAGACGGTTCTCCATGGGTTCGTACAAGGAGGTGACGTAGGAAGAAGAAGGGGTGGTGGGCTTAATGGGCTGAGATCAACCAGATAAGAGTTGGGCCTGCTCTGTTTATATCTTCCTAGCCATTTATTCAATGAACAGATTTGGAGAAAAAGAAAATGAGAGGTAGAGAGAGAAATAGAGTTGGAGAAATATTTTTGAGGACCCATAAAAATATACTCTACTTTATAAAATCGGTTTGGAGATTTTTTACAAGAAACAAATTAAAACAATTTTGATTTAAACTCATGCTTGCCTGAATTTAAAACCTAACCAAACCAATGTCAAATGGGATGAAATTTTGGAGGGTCACCCTACATAATAAATATGATTTATGGGAACAAGATGAACATTTTTGAAGGAAGTAAAAAAAATACCAAACATAATGAATTAAATTCGTTATGCTTGAATTCAAACTCCCTTTTAAATGAACTAAGGATGGGGGAATTTAAGAGGGTGGTTGGACCTTAAGCAAAAGAATTCTGTGCAAAGTTGAAGGCAAGAATTAAGATAGAAAAGAATGGAGTTAAATTGCAAGTGTGTTATGATTATAATATGTCATTATAGCCCCCTAATGATATTGGGAGGATATGTTATATAGAGAAATCACCATGTGAATTCCCTTGATTTAAATGGACCAAGGATCCGTACCATTTATGCATTTGGGTTGCAAAAAAAACGACGTGATGGCATGATGACATGATGAATGCAACAAACAAAATAAAACACATGGTGACAAGGGAATAAAAGGGGAATCTTCTGGAGCGTTGGTCTCGGGCTGTCACAACTCTCCTACACTACAAGAGGATCTCGCCCCGAGATCCAAGAATGAAAGGGGGTGAGGATGAGAAAGAACAAGAGGTAAAACTTAGTCGCTTCTTTGACAAACGAGTGAAACCAACAATCCTTGAAGGTTGCAGATAGATGAGGAATGATATGAGAAAGAAGCAAGAATTCACGGAAAATTTCGGCAGCACTTCGATAGGAAAATGGGACAAAAAATTCGATACAAAGAGAGAATTAGACAATATTCACAACAAACCAGTAAATAGAACAAGGGAACACCATGATCTTGATAGAACAACATAATAGACCCAAAAGAGCAACATCACAATGCCTCCGGAACAAGAGAATATGAACTAGCTCAAGCGGAAGAAGAGAATGAAGAAAGAATGCCAACTATCATCACAATAGAATTGAAGAACCTCTGGACAGAGAATTGACGGAGTAGTTGGAGAATCAACAACGAAGAACTAGATAGTAGTGGGCTTATGAGAATCATCTCAACAAATGTGAGGTGACAACCAACCACTAAAAGAAACAAGGATAGATTGGGAGAAACAAGACATGAACAACTTCTTACACCAAGAGGATACAATGAGAACTTGGATTAATGACAAGCACCATGATAGCAACAATCCATAGGAAAAGCTTTAGGTGAAATCCAAACCAAGGTAGCTCAATGAAGAAATCATGGGTTGAAAATTGTCTCATGATCATAGAATTGGTGGTTTTAATTATCTCATACTTGAATGGAAGTCTCTTCGAGGCTCCTACACTAACAAGAATGCTATAATACCACCTCAAAGGATAAAGAAAGAAAAAATGCACATATAAATGCAAGAGAAAGGATAATTGAGGTTCTCCAACAAGAATCTTGAAGAACACTTAAGAATGGATTGAAACCTTGATGAACCACCAAGAAGGACCACCGTATACAAATGAATGATGCAACGATATGAAGGTAGAAAAGAATAAGATTATGACCTTGCCAAGATTTAGATGAAGCCTCACAAAGAGATTCTCGAGAAAACTTGGAACTCCGGAAAAGAAAAGATAATAACAGTTGTGAAAAAGGAATTGATATCATGAGCCACTCCGGAAGAAGAATTCAGATTACTATGAACAAGAATAAGAATTATGTTATGTTTATCCTTCATCAAGTTTAATTGATGACCAGCACCGGATTTAGCATACAACTTATTCTTCTAGAAATGATTGAGGAGAGAGATAAGCATCACTTGAGGCATGATTGAAGGACGCACCGGTAAGAATTGACAATTGAATAGGACACCACGAATTAATGAAGATACATGAAAATGAAGAGCTCATGAGCCACCTGAGAGAAAACTTGAACAAGACACCGGAATAAACGAGAGACGAACGAAGAGACAACAATTGAGAAGAATTAGAGAACGAAAGCTGCAAGCTGAGAACGAAGAAGTATTCTGAAATGATGGCCTTCGGAAGAACGAGAATGAAAACAACTCAGAAAAGCACCGGATAGCGAGAAAGGAATACTCATGATTGGAACAATTAAGATGATGGCACCAGGATGAAATGATGAATCTACAATAGAATGGACCAAGATTTGAGAGAAACACTCCTTCGGTCTTCCAAGCTGAAAATGATGAGGAGAACACCACCAAAATAACTGAGACACTCCAGAATAATGAAGAATGAAAGGTTGAGCCAAACATGAGAATAATTCGAATAGATCTTGAAGAAGGAATATGACTGATGGAAATCATACTTACGTCATAGTTGAAAAGAATTAATGATCTCCGGGGAATGATTAAAAGAGCCAGGTAAGATCCTGGGAAAGAACATGTGGGTTATGGGCCCACTCAAAGAAATCACCGTTAGAAAAGATTGCTTAGAAGAGAGATATTGCACCGACATGAATAGAACTAGATGAGGTTGAGAACCTCGAAATAATTGAGAACAGAACTGTTGAGATACTTCAGCACTCCGAATGGAAAATAGAGGAATGAATAACAAGATAGGCTGATAAAAATTCACAACATAGGAAAGAATTACAAGGATGAAAAGGACATGATGACACGGACAACTGAATTAAATTCACTGGTAAGGATGACAAGAATGAACAAATATGACACGAATCTCCTGAGAAACTTCACAAAGAATCACCGGATAAGAGAGAAAAGAACAGACAGCGGAAGCACCATGAAAAGAAAACTCTTGGATGAAAATTGAATCACTGAAGAAAAGGGTGGGAGGGCGGGGAAAACAAAGACAACTTGGGATAGATGAGATGAACTCCGGAATAAAAGAGAGAATGATCTTGCAAAATTAGATAAGATTGAATTCAGTTGAAGAGAAGCACACCGGTTGAATGGAATTGATACGATGACTCCGGTTTAAAAGGAATTGATAAGACAATTGATAGAGCAAAAGAATTAATACTCTCATAAAAATATGAGAACACCTCTTAGAAAAGATCTGAAATCACCACTTGACATCGAAGCAACACGAATTTGTTGGAAGATTGTCCTATAAGTAACTACTTGAATTCCCACCTATGAATTCCTGAAATATCTGGTCATGCAATCTGGTACACGGATACAAGGAGTAATATCACACAACTCCTATACTAACCCGTCACTTGTATCACATCTATTAACACACAACCAGAATCTCAGACCTTCATCTACAACAGACCCTCGTGATCACAACGATACAAAGTATGGCAGTACTCCCGAACAATCTGCACCAGTACTGGGGACATCGGGGTTATCTCGCCACTACTAGTATTGAAGCAATTACGAACATCCTTCGTACTGAGATACTAAGAAATCTGAATGATAACGATGTGCTCGAGAATCCTCTTGAGCTCAACTCCCCTGAAACTCAAAGCAGATAGGAGGCACCAAGACAGAACTCTGTCACATCGGCATCATATAGATTCCAAAAATATCCGCGTGATCCTAATTTTTTTTTGAGTGAGAAGAGGAGTAGAATTAAATTATTACGTCAAGATTCCTCACCAGAGCATAGAAGAGGAGAAAAAAGAATCCTACTCTCCGATATATAACTAAGACTCAAATAGTTTTTCACTAGACTCGACTCGGCCAAGTTCGATCAATCAAGGGGGCTCCTAGGTCGGTACTGGTCTGATACCAACTTGTCACGCCCAAGATGCGACCCTATCCTCAATTTGGCACGAAGGCCTCGTCAGGGATAGAAGCGCATCTCGTCGTGTCGCAAGAATGGATATCGTTACAAGTACATGTACTGAAAAGAAGAGTTATATATATAGAATTGGCTTACACTCGCCACAAGCTACATCAGAGTCACATCAGTACATTACATAATCATCAAGAGTAAGAGCAGGGTCCGACTACGGACAAAAACAAACGAGAAAAGAAGAACGACGTCCATCCTTGCTATCCCAGGCTGTCGGCCTAGAACCCTCCCTAGATCGATGAAGAAGAAGAAGAAGCAACTCCAAATGAACAATCAACGCGCTCGCGTCAAGTAACCTTTACCTGTACCTGCAACTGGTGTTGTAGTAATGTGTGAGCCACAGGGGACTCAGCAATCTCATTTCCAAAGGTATCAATACTAGCAAAGCTTACTGGGTGAGGCATGGTTAAGTGGTGAGGTTGCAGCAGCGGCTAAGCATATATTTGGTGGCTAAACTTACGAGTACAAGAATAAAGAAGGGGATGATCTACGCATAACGAACGTGAACTACTAATGATCAAATAAATGATCCTGAACACCTACCTACATGAGACATAACCCCACCGTGTCCTCGATCGGAGAAATAACTCGCGAAAGAGACAGTCACGGTTACGCACACAGTTGGCATATTTTTTAATTAAGTTAACTTTAAGTTATCTAGAACGAGCGCGCGGGCACGGCTTTCCGAAAATATTTAACCCTGCAGGGTTGCTCCAACTAGTCCATCACAAATTACCACAAGCCGCATAGAAATCCTCAATCACGAAGCTCACAATCTCGTCGGATTCCCTAGTGGAAAACCTCAACTCTGAGATTACCCAAAGAATCACCAGAATCCCGATGCACAAGATATTCCATCAACGGTAAAACTAAACCAGCAAGGCCGCCCGGCGTGTCGACGATCTCGATAGGAGCCGCGTATCTCGTTCTCAGGACACGACGGATAAGCACAGCGTACTGTGGCCTGATAGAAATCTCCCGAGTTGCCCCGGGTTGGCACCGCAAATGGCTCTAGTTTTGGACCAGCACCAACAGCACTGGCCCCCCTGTATTATGTGAAATTACTCCTCGGGTTCATGACGCCCTATGTTTTTAGTATTAACAAGTTATTATGTTGGGAAAATGTAGAACCAATGTTGGGCCTTGCCGGACCAGCTTTAATCTAAAACAAATTATCAAGGGGGTCCCCATAACAACGCCGATCGTGTTAGGAGCGCTCATTTATGGAACATAACCCCGGTAGCCGAAACTAAGGGGGCAAAGGTGGAACAAAACACCAGTTTAGAAAGGCCGAGCCTTCCACCTTTTACCAAGTATATAGGTGCATTAAATTAAATAGCATTTAACATGATTGAGAGGCTGATATTTAACATGTGGTAGGCAACGAGACATAATCTATAGAATCGGTAAAACTAGCATGGCAATGATAGTAATGGTATCTGGGGAAATGGTCATCTTGCGTGAGATCCCGCTTGTGAGAAGAATGACTCCGTGAAGCAGACGAACCGACGTAGTCGAACGGATCCTCACTTTTCCGACACGCTTGCGGAACTCTAACGAGACGAAGCAAATGGAAACAAGAATCAATACACAATTTCACCATAGCACATGCACAACCGGATGCACTACCCAATATGATGCATGGATGCTTAACCCCTATTGATGCACTTAACCCATCCTACATCAGTAAACAGGTGCCACCTCATCATGAGTTGACACTTCAGCAGGACTGCCCAAAACTGGAAACTACTACCTCCATTGGATTTACTGGGTTCTTCTACCCCAAATCCATATATTACACTGCTATATATGCATGCAGAAAACACCAGTAACATCAAAGGAAAAACTACACAAGATCAAACTCCGCTAATAACAAGAACAGGGGATGTTCTTGATATGCCAGATTTGGCATATTCCTCTTCTGGAATATTCCAGATATGGAAATACATCACAACACCAATCAACAAAATTTATATAATCATCAGGGGGTTCCACTGGTCATACACACCAGGGCCACTAGTATGGCATGTGGGCTCTGGACCCACTTTCATAGGCACACTACAACAAGCAACTAGGAACACAGGGAAAAAATAACATGGGAGTAGGGGACTCGAACCCACTACCTATTTGCAACACATCAGGGCAAACACCACTAAGCTAGGCTTGGTTCACTGCCCTGAGAGGGGGAGTAACCTACCTATGCTATCTATGCACGCAGTGCAACAAGTTAGAATAAAACCCAATTAAAAAGGGGCACGCGAGGGCTCAAACCCTCGACCTGCTGGCGCTACAGTGGCTCGGTTGCCACTACGATGGTGAAGTGCTACTGCTAGAACAGGGAAAGAAATGCACATATGCAGACTCTGCTAGCTAGCACAGGAGAACAAAAATCGCAGAGATAAGAATGGGGCGCTGGGGTCTCGAACCCGAGACCTCACAGTCTCTGCGCGGCGCTCAAACCAGTCGGACTAGGTGGGGGATTGTGAACTGAAACAGGATCTGCACAGAATAAGCTAACAACACGGACACCCTTTTTCTACCTCCACACTGGAAGTACAGAGTAGAAGAGATCGACGCCGGCGAGCGGTGAGGCAACAACGGCGGCGAGGAACTACCGACGGGGGTGCGGGAACCCTAGGGGGTTCCATTCCCAGGGCTACGAGGCTCTAACGAGCTGGGCACGGCGAAGGCGTCGAGCTCGAGCACGGCCCACTCCTAGCCAGGGACGCGGACGGCTACAGCGAGGCTACACGAAGAAGGGCACGCGCGGGGAAGGGAGATGCTCACCGAGGAATTAGGAGAGGAGATCGGGGCGGAGAAGGCCGATCTACGCGAGCTCGAGTCGCAGGGGAGCGGCTGCCGGCGCGGGCGGAGACGAGGTAAGGGCCAAGGCGTTGAAGGTGCTCTGGCCACCCTCGGGCGGGAATGGAACGGCGGAGACGCCCTCGATCACCTGGCCAGACCATCATGACCAGTCCCCACCACGACGCGAGGGGGGAGGCTCTGAACCCCCGACTCTTCTCTGAACCTCGCGCCTACCTACCTCACAAAGAAGAAGATCGAGGAGAAGGGGGGAATGGAGGGGAGAGGGAGATGGCGGCGCAGAGGAGGAAAGGGAGGAAGCTAGGGTTGCACGGGCGCCCTAGGGGGTGGCTAAGAGGAGGAAGGTGCGGTACTGCAACAATCAGAACGAAGCCAATGAGATCAGACGGTTCTCCATGAGTTCGTACAAGGAGGTGACGTAGGAAGAAGAAGGGGTGGTGGGATTAATGGGCTGAGATCAACCAGGTAAGAGTTGGGTGTGCTCTGTTTATATCTTCCTAGCCATTTATTCAATGAACAGATTTGGAGAAAAAGAAAATGGGAGGTAGAGAGAGAAATAGAGTTGGAGAAATATTTTTGAGGACCCATAAAAATATACTCTATTTTATAAAATCGGTTTGGAGATTTTTACAGGAAACAAATTTAAACAATTTTGATTTAAACTCATGCTTGTCTGAATTTAAAACCTAACCAAACCAATGTCAAATGGGATGAAATTTTGGAGGGTCACCCTACATAATAAATATGATTTATGGGAACAAGATGAACATTTCTGAAGGAAGTAAAAAAAATACCAAACATAATGAATTAAATTCGTTATGCTTGAATTCAAACTCCCTTTTAAATGAATTAAGGATGGGGGAATTTAAGAGGGTGGCTGGACCTTAAGCAAAAGAATTATGTGCAAAGTTGAAGGCAAGAATTAAGATAGAAAATAATGGAGTTAAATTGCAAGTGTGTTATGATTATAATATTTCATTATAGCCCCCTAATGATATTGGGAGGATATGTTATATAGATAAATCACCATGTGAATTCCCTTGATTTAAATGGACCAAGGATCCGTACCATTTATGCATTTGGGTTGCAAAAAAAACGACGTGATGGCATGATGACATGATGAATGCAACAAACAAAATAAAACACATGGTGACAAGGGAATAAAAGGGGAATCTTCTGGAGCGTCGGTCTCGGGCTGTCACAACGCACCTTGGCAACCTTCAAGCGGAAGCCCGGCGAGGGAGTTGACCACGACCGTTAACCACGCTAACACCTAGTCCAGGTTTATCACATATTTGAGACTGAACCCGCACGGAAGTCTGACCGAAGTTTCCACTACGGCCTCAAAGGATGTGCGCAGGGGTCCCAAGCCCACCATCTGGGTGCCACTTGGTATACTGTGCCACTTCCTATCGCGTCACATCCCACCTCTAAAGTCAGCACTATGCACGGCCCCAAGCATAACTACAAACACCAGAAACTACTTGCAACTCCTGGACAGAGTATTAGGCGATTAATAAGTCGAGCGGGGTCATATTTGAGGGCCCAGCATGTAGTAGTAGCTATTCTTGGATCACATACACGGAACTCAGTTCCTAAGAACGGTTCCAATGAGACAACCCACCATGTACTACTACATAGACTCTCATCGGTACCTTTACCAAATCAGGTTTATTACTTAACTTTAAACACCAGAACACATTCATTCACTCTAGTTCATCATCCAGATGAAATAGGCCTGACACAGCTCTAAGCATAGCAAGCATTGCAGGGTAAAGCACATCATGGCTCAAGCATCTACCAGGTATGCTAGATTGCATGGTTTAGCTATTTACTGTGGCAATGGCAAGTCATGCAGAGGAATGGGTTCAACTAACGAAGCAAAAGCACTTGAAGCGATGTGTCCTAATGCCATAAATGAGAGCAGGAGCGAGAACATGGGATTTTATCGAAATACTCAAAAGGGATGCTCGCCTTGTGGATCTACGGAGGGATACACTCCTTTAGTTGGATACTGCTGAGTATCATGTGGAGTGGAGCCTGTCGAATACAAACGGATAACAATCAATACACGACAAGTGCAACAATATGATGCATGATCATGGCATTAAAAGAATATGTTGGATGAGCTAATGCATCTATTAATGAATTGCTTGAAGCTCGTTTGAATCAAAGATTCAAATGCCACTTCAAATAAGGTATTTTCAAATTACCTTTAATCGATTTGACCTGATTCTCAGGTATAGCTTGTTCTATCATGCATGATAATAGCACCAATGGATTCCTTGGATTTGTTTGATAAATTTTCATATATAAATTATTTCAATCTGAGTTACAGATTATTTTCTATGAAGTTTAGAAGTTTGATACATTTTTTGGAATTGTTTTTTTAACAAAAAACAATTATTGCGCCAGCATTGCATCACCCTAACGTCAGTTGGTCAGAGCGCGTGAGCCAGGTCAAACCTAACCAGTGGAGCCCACTAGTAAGTGGCTCAGGGCTAATCCTGCATTGACCAGGGGTTTGACCTACCCAGGGCCCACTAGTTAGTGGCTGGGAGGGTTAATTAGCGGGGGAGTTAACCCAGCCAAGTCAGCACGCCGGAGGGAGGTCTCCAGCGACCTTCCAGTGTGGCAGTTGTTTGAAGTAAAAAATAAAGAACGAGAGAGATGAATGAAAGATGATTCATTTAATCTTTATTGATGATAGCAATGGGGTATTTATACCCGGGCGGAAGTACACATGTTGCTTGGGAGTCAAGTAAACTTGAAGTTACTTAAGGGCCAAGTTATTACATAGTTTCCTTGAGAGTCAAGGAAGTGCATGGTTGCTTGAGGACTAAGTAACCTATCTAAGAATTAACTTAATCTATTCTTAACACTCCCCCTTGTACAACGCCTCTTCTTGAGTATATGCATCATCTCGATAAATTCTTTGAATATTCTTGAAAGTCTCCTCCAAAAACCCTATGGGGAAAATATGAGAAGAATTGTGCAGATATGTTGCTAAAACTCCCTTAAACCCAGTGGGAAAAGTAATAAGGAGAAAATGATGCAACATATAATGATTATTGTCTCTTGATAAAACATATAATGATTTTCACATGATTTTGTTTGCAAATTATTTCCTCACTTTTCTATAATCCATGAGGATAAATAGTTTCCGAGCAATGTGATTTATGATATTGCTCTTCATATAACCTGTTGGTATTGAGTAACACAAGTGGAAGTAGCTTTGTAAATCAAGTAATGTGATTCTGATGAATTTCAACCACATGATTTTGAGTGTGCTTAATCATTCTGCCAAGCCATGCATATTTTGCAATGCTTTCAGATAAAGCAACTATGTCATAATGATAAGTGGGAACAACCATTATAGTCCATTTAGATGACTTCCATATGAAGGCTATTCCAACAAATTCAGTCATTGATATGGCGTCATTGGGATCAAATAAAGAGCCAATATCATCATATCATATCATGGTCATATCTTGTATTTCCTGATGGAATTGTCCAAGATTTATTGTGAGCTTCACATATAGGATGATATTCCATATATCAAGCATGTACCTTTTGTTGGGGGTTGCACTCTAAACAAGCATAAATAAATATGGTGTCAGGCCTAACATAATTTGCAATCATATGAGTGCTTTGATATTAGTGAGATAGAACTTCGCGTCTTTATTTCACTTCATTATCACCCATAGGTAAGAATATATTTGTACCCGATCGGGCAGTATAACCATACATGTCATTTATTGATATGATATATCCAAATCGAACTTCTCGTATATGTTTTGGATATATGTAGACTAATAAGTATTCTTGAGAGAATGCTCAAGTTGTAAGCTTAAGCTAAATTTGGTTGAATTCAAATTTTCCGTCTTGAGATGATTTTGTGTATGTTTATGTCTTGTAGAGACATTGATGATGAAATCATGGATATACACTGACGTGATGTAAGGAAATAAAATTTTGGGATTCCTTTATTAACACATGAACAATCATCATCCTTCAAGTAATACTCTGAAGAAGGAACTCGTCTAGTCGGTAGTTCCATATGATTCACGACTATTTCTAGTCATAGAGTGACTTATGAAGTTTTACACAATACATGTTGCGATTTGTTTTTGGATTCGGAAATGAAGCCCTTCAGGGACTTTAATATAGATTTCCAAAATGAGTGACTCATATGAGTATGTAGTCACTGCATCCATTAACTGCATGGATAATATTACTTGTACTGCCAACTGTATTTATTATCAAAACATAGTTCCACTCATACCAAGAAGGTATGTTACATCGTAATCTATGTTGGGTCTCTACGTGAACCCTTTTGCTACAAGCCTCGCTTTTTCACCACCTCATTGACTTTGTCTATGAATGAGAAGTTTTTAGTATTCCATATGGAAGATACTTATGAGGAGTAGGTATTACTGTGGTAAATACCACTCTTTGATTGGCGAGTGTTATTCTTCATTACTTTCTTACTTTTATGTGAACCAATATGAGTACAAGAGGCACTCTACCATGGATTTTGGTTCAGGGCCCAAAATTTTTTAGCAATCTTTAGAAGAAATATATGTCGACAAATGTAGACTTATGTTATATGATTCTAGACGAATCGATGAAATTTGTGGAAATGTATTTATTCCTTTTAACTCCTTGTGATTTCCTACAACAATGGAGTCAAGGTGTTTTGATGTCCCGACACCAAAACATTTGTGCATATTTATGTCGGGCTTTGGACAATGAGCATCCAATGACGTGTCTTTCAACTTGATGTTGAATTACATTTACTCGTTGAGGATTTGATTTCCTCTGTTTCCGCGGAAGCATATGCGAGATTATATGTCATGTGGTCAGATTTCTCCCCCTCTTGCTCTCATCTGGGGAGAAGAGTGGTTTATCAGGTACCTCCACTCTTTCTGACACTTCACTGCAGGAATATAAATTTGAGTGACACCTTTGTTATCAGTAAATGTATGTGGCAGATTTGCAATAAGTTGCAAATATGTGATTCTAAACTTCTTGTTCAGATTCTTTGAGTACGTGGATATAAGGACTGAATGTAAATAACATGTCTAATTTATTTCTCGGCATTCTTTGTGGTACTAATCTCCCCCTAATGCTGGAAATGTCCTTATTGCTGATGCAATCAGCATACGGGCTGTGAATAATTTTGATTGACGGATAAATTGTTATTCCTCACATAGTTCCCTAAATTTCTGTGAGATCCCATTGATGTATGCTGGAGTGGTGATATCGGTATGTAACCGAATTATCGCAGATAGGAAATACTTTGTTGATTTCCACGTAATTACTACAAGGGAAAGTAGTATGCTATGCAGTTGGTATGATTTAGATCATACTTACACTGTGTAATGTCGTATTTGTCTAGCATGAGGCTAGTAAATTACGATTCTATAAGTTTGGTCATATTATTAATTTTACTATCTTTAATAAGATATTGAACTAAACCATTCTGGGTATGCACATAAAGTATTATGCATAATCAGACATTGCTTCTGAAATGAGTTCAACGAAGTTGTCCATTCGAATGGATTTATCCCTTGTTTAGGATAACTTGCTCTTACTTTGAGAATTTGAGCAACCAATTTAGTTATATCATTCATGGTTTTGTGTGACAGGAGACACATTGGAAATCATTTTATAAATGTTTCCATAAGTACCATGAAGTATCTATATAATACCACACAATGGTTGAGTAATGCACATATCTTTTGAATGTGTTCAAGGAAGAATGAGTTGGCTCATTTAGAATTGTAAGGTGAGAGTTCCTTAAATTAATTTCCCCTATGGCACTTGTGGTGCACATAAAATCTGATGATTTTGGGAAATTTTGCAACTTGTTAAGTTGTGACCAATAGAATTGTCAATAATTTTCTAATCATCCCCAAACCAGGATGGCTAAGGCTATTAAGCTTAATATTTAATTTATTAATACTTAGAAAATCATTGTGTACGCAACAAAATTGAGTATGAATTGATTCATCATTCAAAATTTATCAAATATAATGTCCTATAAATAGGATATTGGACATTACACTACATGTAGTAGCACGAGTATAGGCTAATGTTATTTTGGGAATAATTAGGATATTCCATGAGGTCACCCATATTACTGAAAAATTAATTATGCAAACATATCATAGGCATAAAGACATTGATCATTCTTTTATTACACTATATTTTTGGTTCTCCTTCTGATGAAGATTTGGAAACAATCATTTACGAGGATATTTCCTAGTTGTATGTTTGCAAATTTTTAACTATCCCAATGAACTTATTTGCCTTCTTAATAAATTTATGGTGTGGTTTGACCATATGTTTGATGGTTTGGTAATCATATGTATGATATTTATGTAACCACACATTTGACAAACTTGAGAGTTGTCTTTGTGATCATTTGAAAATGATCAATTACCAATTAAAAGGTAATTATGTCATTGGTTGTCTTTAGCCTCCACTTTACTTGGAATTCCTCATGGTTCTATTTTGTAACCACTGACTTGCATAGTATTCTTAATGCTAGCAAATATTTGAAGCACCCGTTGGGTGAATATGATGATTTTAATAAATAACATGTTTCTTTACCATGAAAATTGTAATACCATCATAAGAGGATGTAAAGTGTATTATGGGCTTTTCAATCGGATTCAAATACAAAAAATATCTGATCATAAAATCTCAACTTAAAGTTGATTTTATAACTATCAAAATTGTAAGTTGCAATAGACTTGAGGCCTTGAAAAAAAACATTGGGTGATCATTCCAAATGTGCTCATGGCAGCATGTTTCTCTTAAGAGAAATATTCAAGGTGAATATATATTCATCCATTATGTACTTAGTTTGAGAAACATGAAATACATATGAATATACTTAGCTATTAAGAGAATAACCATGACACATATTCCAAAGGTGGAGTTATAATGGCCACAAATGCCACATGTGGATATAATGACTGATGTCATGAATCATCTTACGATAAATATTCCCACCTAACATGAATTTAAATTATTTGGAAATGTCAGCCATGGGTTACATGAAAATGCTATTGCATTCATTTTAATTTACTTCTGTGAGTAAGAAATATATATTTATAAAATAATTTGTTTGAGAACAACCATGGCCAAGGTGATCCTTGGTGAACCTAGTTGTATCCTTCAATATAACACATGCGATGAAATTATTGCTAATGTTTTGGACTTCATTCGTGATAAAAAGTGTGACTTTAAAGTCACGGCCAAAAACATATACTTTGCAATTTTAGCATTGCTTTGTCATTATGAAAATAACAACCACAATGTGATGTGGATCTTGCAATAGTGTTTGAGACACTCGCTATAAATTATGGCATCCATTTTGGATGACACTATAATTAGAAATAGTGACATAGGCTTCATTGTCATGCATTTTACGAATGTAGTAGAAGGTAATCACATGTATATGCAAATATTTTCATAGTTTCCTATGACATATTCAAAAAAAACTGTGCAAGAACAATATTTACTATGAGAGTAAAATATTTTAGTAAACAACAACAATAAATGCTTTAGAGGAGCAAGTTCTTGTTTGGCTGATGCCTTATATGTGTAAACCTCAATTGATATAGAATAACACTTTGAAGATAATCACAAATATGGTGTAGATCTCGCAATAATAGAAAACATAGTCTGACTTTTGTCAGTAGATGTTCATAATTCTATTACCTTATGTTATGCTATTTTTAAGAAAATCACTTTGAAGGTAGTCATGTGTCAGAATGACATGATGTAGACCTTGCAGTAATAGTGGATAGTCTGCAAATTTTTTGCAATAGATGCCAGTATTACCTTATGATATCTTGAGGTAGTCTCGTCTAATATCAATATTTGGAAGAGCACTTTGAAGATAGTCATCTTGCCAAAATGACAAAACGTCGATCTTACGGTAGTGATGGATAATCTGCAAAAACATGGAGTAGATGCCATCAAATACCTTGTAATTCACAAATAAACTTGGATGCCATCATATTAAGTATGAGAATACGTGATCCTTGTTTTGAATTACAATAAGATTTGCAAAAATTAAAATTAATTGCAAAAATAGTTGTTCTCCTAAAACGCATGCCTTAGGAAATGTTTGCGGCAAAGACATATATATTGTCTTAAATTCTAAAGGAATAAATGCACGCAAAATATTCTTTTGTATTTAGTATTACTGTGGTAATATGTGACATCCCCGGATTAGGCTACAGTAATCCCGGTAATTGAACTACAGTGCACCTATGCAAAGGATGCCATGTCACCGTGTTTCCTATCATTGATCTCGCGATTGTTTGAGTCAGTTTGAATTTAAAACTTAAGTTTAAAATCAAACGAGAAAAGTTATAGGGTTGAAATAAAAATTTCGGGGGAGTTATATAAAAATTCCCTGATGAATTATATAACTGAACCGGGCTTCTTAAGATTTATTTCAATAACCATATAATTAAAACAGAAATCTATATATATCTATATATATAATAGAATAAAAGAAAGTATTAAAAAATATAATAAATGGTAATAGAATAATAATAATAATAATAAAAAGAAAAAAAAAGCAACCAACCCCCCCCCCCCCGGCCGAGCTCGGCGTGGTGGCCAGCTGGCCACCACCCACCGGCCCAACTGAGGGGCAAACCGTAAGCGACCGAACCACTCCTCCCGTTTCCCAGTGGCCGCCGCCAGCCCCCCTCCCGC
Source organism: Hordeum vulgare subsp. vulgare (assembly GCF_904849725.1). Taxonomy (NCBI): domain Eukaryota; kingdom Viridiplantae; phylum Streptophyta; class Magnoliopsida; order Poales; family Poaceae; genus Hordeum; species Hordeum vulgare. The sequence goes on along the minus strand of NC_058520.1, from coordinate 375,534,265 downwards.
TCGCCTCCCATCCCGCCAACCTCACCCCTCGAGGCCCCCCACCTACTCGGTCACCAGACCCCCCCACCGACACCCCACGATCCCGTGTCTCTCTCTCGGTAACCCCTCATCCCCACCTCTCGTTCTCTCCCCCACCGAGGCCCCCTCTCCACCCCGGCCGGCGAGCTCCACTCCCCCCGTCGGCCTCCCAGCCCCTCCCCTACATCTCCACCCCGCCGGCGAGCCCCCCTCCCCCACCGAGCCTACCTCCCACCTCGCCTCCTCCCGTCAGGCCCTCTCCCCGCGGCACCGCATCCACCCGAGAACCACCTCGCCCCTCCTGCCTCCCGGGTCGACCGAGCCCTCATGGTCTTCCCCCCCCCCCCCCCCCCCCCGTCAGCCGAGGCCCCAAGGAGCCCCGCCGGCCGACCAACATCACCCCGTCTCGCCGGCCCCTTCCTCCCGCTCGGTCCAGGAGGGACCGGGCAGGGAGATCACCCTCCTCCTCGTCACGCCGGTTGGCCACCTTCGGGAGGCCTCTCCGGTGACCGGTATCACCACCACCGCGCCACCACCAACACCGCATTGTCTTCCTCCTCTCCGTCACCTCCGCCTTCCCGCGAACTCCGGCTTCACCGGGCCGTCTCATCAACGTTGGTGAGCCCCTCCTCGGGCTCCTCCCACCATCGCGTTCCCCGCACCGTCCCGGTTCCGTTCCGGCAAACGGGGCTCCGATCCGTCGACGTTTGACTCCGGTAGGAGGAGTTGAAGTTTTCTCTCTCCTATGTTGAGTTAGCAGAGAGGACTCTCTGTTGTGTTCTCTGTTCTCTGTTAACAGAGAGAGATAAGAATGTTAAGAGTTAAAAGAAAATAAAATTAAAGATGTATTAGATGTCGTATGTATGTATGTATGAGATGCGATGTATGTATTTCCGTATATAGATATTTGAAGGAATATGATATTACATGATTATGTATCTGTGAATAAAATCGAGTATTTGGCCTAAGGTCACTTACCGGTGGGGCCAACGCACCCGCTGTCTATGACAGGGAGGCCCCACGCGATAGTTAAAATAAAAATAATGTTAATGTTTTTATTAAATAAATAAATAGATATATTAGTTAAATTAATTAATTTGAATAATTAGAGTATGACACGTGGGTCCCCCACTAAATTAATCTGATTAATTAATATTTAATCTTAATTAAAACTTGTGCCCATGACGTTCGGGACCCGCTGGTCAGTTGACCAGTCAAATATTGATGTCAGCATGACATCATGCTGATGTCATAATAGTTTTTTATTAAATTATTAAATCTGTTTTTAATTCCTAATTATTGAATAAAACTTTATACATTAATATTAAATAATCTGTAAGTCATATCAAAATATTTTCAACATGAAAGTTGATCAGCAGAACGAGACAAACCCGGATACACGGTCCATTCGTCTGTCACACGTCCCTAGCATAGCAAACATGGAACATTTCCATCGTTTCCAGTATGACCGCTAGTAGCCCGAGACCCGGAAAATATCGTCAGATATTCTTCCGACCCGTCTATGACGAATGTTGCTGCGTTAGCTCATGTCTAGCCTGCATCTTGCCATGTCATGCTTTGTGTTCCACCGTTGCTATCATTTATTGTTTCTTCCCCCTCTTCTTACCGGTAGACCCCGAGACTGACGCTGCTGCCGGGTACATCTACGACCCTGCCGATCAGTCCTTTGCCGCAGAGTAGCAAGGCAAGCAAACCCCCCCTTGATCATTCCTATATCACCTATTTCTTTCTTCCTACTGCTTGCATTAGTATTTTGCTACTGTTGTAGTTAGCTCCTATATCTGATGCATAGCCTATTTTTGATGAACTGCTACTTTCAGTCTTGTACCTTTAATATGCCTAGTATAGGTGGAGCAGTCATCCCCTCTGACCCCGTAGTTCAGTTGCCCCGCTTGTTTTCAATCTCGATCTCTGATCGACGAGCCAGACCCGACACAGCACATACACCCCCTTCGTTGTACGACGCTATAGGGATACTATCGGGTACCGAGGGTGACACCTCGCTAAGTACTCCTGATGATATCTCTGTAGTATAGCTAGTCGGTCGTGGTTATCGAGGGTGATTCCTCTTTCACCATTCCCGATGACGCCTCTGTCGTGCAACCCCGCAAGTGTGGGACCCCCGAGGGTGATTCCTCTAAGCCCACCTTGACGGGTACATCGTTCGGAATCCAACGAGGGTGATACCTCGGATTCCCCCGATGTTCCAACCACACAGTTACTCGACCATGTTACTGGGATCCTTGGTGATTAGTTGTAAGACGGGTGGATTCCCGTGAGACTGTGTTGTTGGCATAATTAAAATGTTAATGGATTTTGGTATTTGATCTGGGTTGGTCGGAGACCTTTTCGCACTAACCGGCTACGCGGGAAGAATTATGGGTACTAGGCGTCGCGGTGTCAGCCGAAGCTTTTCATATGTCAGCAATCATAGTGGCGCGCGCCCGAGTGGTCCCGAGATGCATTGCGCCTGTGATTAAGGGATGCTAGGACTGACGTCGGCCGCCCTCGCATCGTGCAGGAGCGCGGAGGGGAACTGGGCCCATGAACCCTTTGCGCTTAGGATTTAGACCGACGGGCTGACCTCTCTAATTAGTCTTAGGTGGGGCTGCGACGTGTCGATATTCCGAGGCCGGGCAGGACCCAGAAAAGTATGTCCGGCCAGAGTGTTATCGAGCATGACGGGACATGTGGTGCACCCCTGCAGGGATGAAAATTAACTATTCGGATAGTCGTGTCCACGGTTACAGGACGACTTGGAGTTGTGCCCCGATCTTATACAACTACAATTGTTACTTAACTGGAACTAGTTTGCCTCGGGATTGCTTCCTCGCAGGGAGTTGAGGGAGGATCTTTAGGCGTGACCTCACTTTATTATTGTTGTAACAATATGACTATTAATGTTTTACCCCCCTGTTCTACTCTCATCTATTGCTGCAAGACCCTGGAGATGCTAGTCTTCGATAGGACTAGGCCTTCTCTCTCTATTCTCGCATTGCTGCAGTCAGTCCACATATAACAACCCCTTCTTTGATACTGGTGCATTTAGCATAGTTCTGATGTAAGTCTTGCGAGTACTTTGGATGAGTACTCACCGCTGCTTTGCTCCCCCTTTGTTCTCTTGATCCGTTGCTGCGACCAGATGATGGAGCCCAGGAGATGGAGTTTTCCTGCCGACGCCTGCCTTCCCGATGGTGTCTTCTTCATGGAGGCCGCTGAAGCCCAGGAGTAGTTAGGAGGTTCCCAGGCAGGAGACCTCGCCTCGTTCGATCGTTGTATCTTTTGTGCTAGCCTTCTCTAAGGCACCCCATGTTTTATGTCTGTTCTCAGATATTTGTTGCTTCCGCTGACTCATGTGTTTATCGAGTTTTCGTATTCTAGCCCTCGAGGCCCCTGGCTTGTAATATGAAGCTGATGTTATTTTATTTGTGTCTAGAGTTGTGTTGTGATATCTTCCCGTGAGTCCTTGGGTTTGATCGTACGCATTTGCGTGTATGGTTAGCGTACGATTAAACCGAGGGCGTCACAAGTTGGTATCAGAGGCGACTGCCTATAGGTAGCCCCCTTTCCAACTCCTTGGCCGAAGTTGAGTCTAGTGTTTGAAAAACTATACTAACACTGATGTTGTGGCTAACGGGGCCACATCTCAATTGGGTGGTATTAGTACCTTTTACTCCTTTCCTATACTCTGGGCTCTACTCTCTCTTCTCTTTCGGGTTAAAGATTTTACTAACACTAACATTAGGTTCTCGTATATATTTTCTTCCGAAGAGTCCCTCATTCCTGATAATGACTCGATTCGTCAGGAGACTCCGAAGTTACTCCCTGATGTTATCTCGAGAACTTGTGCCCATCGCTCTTGCGATTTCCCTTCCTTCGTCGACCACTATGGATGACTACATACAAATGTCGTTCATACCTTCTTCTCCAATTGCTCTTACTTTACGAGAGGCAATGAATTTTCTTGTCGGGGATTCGTCCATCATTAGTTGTCTTGGGTTTCGAGAGTTCTTCGAATTACTACTCGATCTTCCGAAATCCTCCCTAACCTATTGTTCATGACTTTCTCACATGCTTGCATTATGGATAAATCCATATGTCTAGCCGCATTCATTAAATTCCTTTGTGAAATTTCCTGTGATCTTATTGATTCTACCTTTGCATGAATGCGCACAATCATCTGTTGATACTCATAAATTATCCTTTCCGGCTCAGACATCCTTCCAGACAGAGCTGATTCTCAACAAATCTATTTGTATTTATTGTCCATCTAAATCTATTCAACTTACTTGTATTTGATCGGGGGATCTGATTATGATACACCAACCTGGAAATCATAATTCCTTTGATGATTAAGTATCGATATTTTTTAGATTTTCTATAATCCGATGCCGTGCGTTTTACCCCCTATGATTGAGTACCGGTACTCACATCAAATCATTTGTGGATTGCCACACTCATTTGAGTTATTATCCAACGTCATCCTTTGCTTTAGAAAATTCTTGTGATTGCTTCCCATGCCACATGATGCCATTGGTAAATTGTGTCTTCTCCCTTTGATAAGTTGTACCATACGATTTGTCAGCCATGCCCTTCAAGCATGTGTTAATTACTCTTGGAGTTTGTGGTATATGTTCCTAAGATGCCCCGATGGGTTGAACCTATGCCTTCCTAAATCAATATGACCCGAAGAGTTTTCTCGAGTCTTACTCTTCTGGTGTTATGCCGGATATTCTTTCAAAGTTATAACCTGATCAAAGGCGAGGAGTAAATGGCAGGTGATGCATTTATGAAGTGGGAGTCGACCTTGAACTTTGTGTTCATGCCCATGGAAACAACGTTGATCCTATCAGATAGACTTCTCGTATCAATAATCATTCATTCTGCGGTTTAAATCTGGTATTGGTGGCCTTGTCCTTTACAATCATGGTTCCGACCATGTTGTCCTACCTTGATTTCATTCCCAGATGAGTTAAAGTACTTGTCTTCTTTAGATCAACACGCCGGTCCAAACCTTAAAGTTGATCTACCTTCGAGTATTATTCCTTGTAGCTCAAGAATATCGCACAGCTATGGGACTTCTTGTGAGCTCCTCATCAACTATGATATTTTCCTTAATTCCAGTTGCCTCGTGTTTGAGTTGTTGGACACGTGAGTACATCGATAACTGAATCGAGTATGCATTACGATTCAACAATTTTTAGTAATCTTCCTTGTTTACGAGTTTGTACTCGATCATGTCATTCCAAGTTGCTAAGCTATATCATCATCGTCATGTTGGAGCTCGACCATGCTATTTATACCCTTCACCCTGGAACACATTTCCAGTTGTGCGTTAAGCTCACATCGAGCTTTTCACATCATGTTGGTTGTCTCGAAAGGCAATCTCAATTTTTAAGCTAGCAGTCTTAACTGTGATTCCGACAGCCTCTTGCTTCATCATTCCCTTGCTTGTTGTCGTCGCTGACGGTTACATCTTCGGGAAGCTTCTCGACAAATGTGTCGTGATCATTATCAGCATCCCGAGCTCTTGCAGGGTATCAATCGAATGCATGACGAGAAATGCCATCCTTGCCCCGCGATAATATGTGTTATCGTCGACAACCTTCTTGCCTTCCCCCCTACACGAACATGTTTGTGTTTTGTGTTGTCCTTTGTGTTCCTCACTATACAACTTATGTTATCTTCTACCTTGGAGTATTACTATCTGGTATGTCAAGAATGTCGTGAGGATTGCACACGTCTTAAGAATTCTTAATATAGTAATACATCTCGTCATCACCATTCATTTCTTGGTCCCGTGTTGTTTCTAACCGGTATACCGACAAGTGAACTCTGATGTGTGATTCCAATACTTCTGGCAACCCTATTGCCTTGAGGTTAATAACTGATTAATTCATTCTTAGTGTGTTGGGTGTTGACTCATCATTTTTGACATTGGTTGTGCTACTCCATCCGTATTTCCGGGTGCACCCTTCGACCAATGTTTTATTGTTGTTGTTCCCTCGAGCATACGACATTATACCATTTGATTTGACAAATGCTATCTCCTTGATATTATAATTTTGGAAATTCATCCCTGTCAAAATCTTGAGGGATTGATGTTGCGCCCATCGACCACACCCTTAACTTATTCATGGTTCGTGATGAAGCTTTTGAAAGCACTATCTTTGTGCCTAACTCATGAAGAATATGTTGGGTAGAAGAAGTGTATTTCCCAAAGTTCACGTGCACTCTTTCTGCCGTGAATATGTGAAAGTTTTGTTTCGCTTCCTCTCAGGAAATACCAAATCATTCACGCATGTGCGAAGTGTTATATGTTATATGTTTTGAAGATTTGTTATCTTCACTTCATATAATTTCTCTTAGCACGTCAAGCCACTGACTCATTTGATCAGGGAAAAGAAGTTCCTTCATAAGAGCTAATCCAGACTTACACATGGAGCCTTGATATCCTCGTTGATGTTTTCCAAATGAGAACTCGATTACTTTTTGACGTAAGAATTCTATGTGGGCACGAATGTCTTGACATTGTGTTCATATGTCTTAAAGTCGAACTCATGATTCAAGGATTGCTTGTGTAGCTCGTATCATGAGAATCTTGCATCTTCATTTTTCTTCTCAGGCATCTTGAGCCTGAGGTATCCTGACACCAATCAGATCTGAATCCCGGGGAGATATGATGGTTGGAACATTTTCCAATAATTATAACTTTGGTCTTAGGTAATCTGGTACAGTGATGTCTTGTCTGGCCCACCGGGCCGAAGGACCGATTGTTATAAATTCTTCCATATGAAAGATTCACCATCTTCCATGCGAAGAATATATGACTTATGTCATAAGTTGCTCCTCCTGAATCCTCTTTGTGTTCCCATAAGTCTGACCTTCATCCGATGACCATATCGATGCTACCTCGAAGCACGGATGTGGTACTTCAAATTTCAACAGGAACATTGAAAGTGCAATGCTAAATTGTTCCTGATCAGTTATCCAAACCGAATGGTATGGGTAAACATCATGGTCCCTCTTGCCTCTTTATCCACATGGATAGGCACTTAATGACCTATCATGTATACCATACTCTATGTTTTCCTCGGGAATGGTATACTTTAAATTCTTTGTGTGAGTGGACACATTCTCATTCCGATTGGTTTGTTTGAACTTTCTTGTGGCATAACTTATCTAAGCAGTGTTAATTCCCTACTTAGGTAAAATTCTCGGTATATAAATCTGTCAGTAAAACCCTGTTACTATTGTGGATAACATTCCGGTAGCCGCCGGTGGACGAGAACTTTGCCTATTGGTCCGCCTCGTTGTAACGAGCAGGAAAATGGTTCTATTCGTCCCCCGCCCTTGGTACTGATGTGGTTGCCGACATAACTAGCAGGTTATCATCTGGCATGTCTTGCTACCAAGACCATGTAATATGTCACCCCTTTGTCTACTCTCGTCCCACATGGTGGACCCATAACCCAAAGTTCCACAGGATTGAAACCTGACTCTCCTGTACATCTTTGACTCCAAAGTATCCTTTACACTTGGCTTCGTATGAAATTCTCGAGCCACCGTTCAATGTACCGATCACTCTTCGGTCCGGATATTATCCAACATACTAAAGATCAAGTCCACATTTTTCATGACAATCTGAAGGTTGCTCGGTCTCGTCAGATGAGTCGGTATGACCGTCATCATCAAGATATGGTATATCAACCTGGCGTAAAGGCTGATCTTCACGTCACACCAATGAGAGGTGCACATTGTTTTAAGATCAAGAGCAAGTTAGCTTCTCGCTATATTGGTCCTTTCATTGTTTTCGAAAGGCGAGGAAAAGTGGCTTATCAATTTGGAATTGCCGACGAACCTTTCTCAAGTTCACGATGTCTTCCATGCTTCTCAGCTCCATCGCTGCTTCAAGGATCCTATCCGAGCATTGGATCATGGTATGCTTGAGCTGCAACAAGACCTCTCTTATAAAGAGCATCCGGTCCGCATTCTCGACCAAGCTGAACGTAGAACTCGTCGCAAAGTCACCAAGTTCCTTAAGGTGTCGTGGTCAAATCATTCTGAAGATGAAACCACTTGGGAACGCGAGGGTCATCTTCGTGATGAATACCCCGGGCTCTTTCCTTCTACCTCTTAATTCTCGGGACGAGAATTCTTGTTAGTAGGGAAGAGTTGTGACATCCCCGGATTAGGCTACAGTAATCCCGGTAATTGAACTACACTGCACCTATGCAAAGGATGCCATGTCACCGTGTTTCCTATCATTGATCTCGCGATTGTTTGAGTCAGTTTGAATTTAAAACTTAAGTTTAAAATCAAACGAGAAAAGTTATAGGGTTGAAATAAAAATGTTGGGGGAGTTATATAAAAATTCCCTGATGAATTATATAACTGAACCGGGCTTCTTAAGATTTATTTCAGTAACCATATAATTAAAACATAAAGCTATATATATCTATATATATATATATAATAGAATAAAATAAAGTATCAAAAAATATAATAAATGGTAATAGAAAAATAAAAAAAAAGAAAAATAATAAAAGAAAAAGGAACAGCAACAAAAAAAACAAAACAAAAAAAAGCAACCAAACCCCCCCCCCCCGGCCCAGCTGGGCGTTGTGGCCCAGCTGGCCACCACCCACCGGCCCAACTGAGGGGCAAACCCTAAGCGACCGAACCACTCCTCCCGTTTCCCAGTGGCCGCCGCCAGCCCCCCTCCCGCTCGCCTCCCATCCCGCCAACCTCACCCCTCGAGGCCCCCCACCTACTCGGTCACCTGACCCCCCCCCCACCGACACCCCACGATCCCCTGTCTCTCTCTCGGTAACCCCTCCTCCCCACCTCTCGTTCTCTCCCCCACCGAGGCCCTCCTCTCCACCCCGGCCGGCGAGCTCCACTCCCCCCGTCGGCCTCCCAGCCCCTCCCCTACATCTCCACCCCGCCGGCGAGCCCCCCCCCCCTCCCCCACCGAGCCTACCTCCCACCTCGCCTCCTCCCGTCAGGCCCTCTCCCCGCGGCACCGCATCCACCCGAGAACCACCTCGCCCCTGCTGCCTCTCGGGTCGACCGAGCCCTCATGGTCTCCCCCCCCCCCCCGTCGGCCGAGGCCCCAAGGAGCCGCGCCGTCCGACCAACATCACCCCGTCTCGTCGGCCCCTTCCTCCTGCTCGGTCCAGGAGGGACCGGGCAGGGAGATCCCCCTCCTCCTCGTCACGCCGGTTGGCCACCTTCGGGAGGCCTCTCCGGTGACCGGTATCACCACCACCGCGCCACCACCGGCACCGCATTGTCTTCCTCCTCTCCGTCACCTCCGCCTTCCCGCAAACTCCGGCTTCACCGGGCCGTCTCATCAACGTTGGTGAGCCCCTCCTCGGGCTCCTCCCACCATCGCGTTCCCCGCACCGTCCCGGTTCCGTTCTGGCAAACGGGGCTCCGATCCGTCGACGTTTGACTCCGGTAGGAGGAGTTGGAGTTTGCTCTCTCCTATGTTGAGTTAGCAGAGAGGACTTTGTGTTGTGTTCTGTGTTCTCTCTTAAAAGAGAGAGATAAGAGTGTTAAGAGTTAAAAGAAAATAAAATAAAAGATGTATTAGATGTCGTATGTATGTATGTATGTATGAGATGCGATGTATGTATTTGCGTATATAGATATTTGAAGGAATACGATATTACATGATTATGTATCTGTGAATAAAATCGAGTATTTGGCCTAAGGTCACTTACCGGTGGGGCCAACGCACCCGCTGTCTATGACAGGGAGGCCCCACGTGATAGTTAAATTAAAAATAAAAATAATGTTAATGTTTTTATTAAATAAATAAATAGATATGTTAGTTAAATTAATTAATTAGAATAATTAGAGTATGACACGTGGGTCCCCCACTAAATTAATCAGATTAACTAATATTTAATCTTAATTAAAACTTGTGCCCATGACGTTCGGGACCCGCTGGTCAGTTGACCAGTCAAATATTGATGTCAGCATGACATCATGCTGATGTCATAATAGATTTTTATTAAATTATTAAATCTGTTTTTAATTCCTAATTATTGAATAAAACTTTAAAAATTAATATTAAATAATCCGTAAGTCAGATCAAAATATTTTCAACATGAAAGTTGATCAGCAGAACGAGACAAACCCGGATACACGGTCCATTCGTCTGTCACGCGTCCCTAGCATAGCAAACATGGAACCTTTCCATCGTTTCCAGTATGACCGCTAGTAGCCCCAGACCCGGAAAATATCGTCTGATATTCTTCCGACCCGTCTATGACGGATGTTGGTGCGTTAGCTCATGTCTAGCCTGCATCTTGCCATGTCATGCTTTGTGTTCCACCATTGCTATCATTTATTGTTTCTTCCCCCTCTTCTTACCGGTAGACCCCGAGACTAACGCTGCTGTCGGGTACATCTACAACCCTGCCGATCAGTCCTTTGCCGCAGAGCAGCAAGGCAAGCAAACCCCCCCTTGATCATTCCTATATCGCCTATGTCTTTTTTTTCCTACTGCTTGCATTAGTATTTTGCTACTGTTTTAGTTAGCTCCTATATCTGATGCATAGCCTATTTTTGATGAACTGCTACTTTCAGTCATGTACCTTTAATATGCCTAGTATAGGTGGAGCAGTCATCCCCTCTGACCCCGTAGTTCAGTTGCCCCGCTTGTTTTCAATCTCGATCTCTGATCGACGAGCCAGACCCGACACAGCACATACACCCCCTTCGTTGTACGACGCTATAGGGATACTGTCATGGGTATAAGCCTAACAGTAGATGTTTAGGGTACGAATGAGATGGGCAGAGTCCTAGCTACGGCGAGGTTGTATGAGTTCAGGCCCCTCTGTGGTGGAGGTAACAGCCCTACGTCTTAGTGCTCTCGGAGCTTGTTACCGAGTGTAATATGGAATACAATGATTTTCTAACCCTTCTACCAGTGGGGGAGGGCGGCTTATATAGAGTACGCTGCCCTCCACAACGGTTCTGGTATAAGGGCGGAGTAGTGGGGATTGAATGCATACGTTACAGGTAACGTATGCTCTAAATGCTAATAAATGCACCCGGAAACGTATGACCGTTTCCCTCCAGGGAGGTTACGATGTATCGAGTGTATCCAGTCGGTTAGCTTGGTATTCTCCGAATGCTAGTATCCGACTGGATGATATAGGACCTGTTGCCGACTGGATGATGGGGATTCCTTAATTCAGTCGGGGTAGACTTAGGGTCTTGTCCTTTGTGTGGGGTAGTCCTTGGGTAGGACCTGCATGGCAGGCCTATGACCCTACCCTAGGACTACGACCCCATCATTAGTCCCCGAATGGATTGGGGTTGAAACGACGAAGCGGTGCTTGAAGTTCGGATCCGACTGGATTAGACTCGGCTTGGGCGTTGCTTGCCTCTATCCATTTTACCTTTTCTGACCAACGATCCGAGTGGAAGTTCTTGCGAAACCGACTGTCGGGAACCGAGTGCTTCCGCGGCATCTTTTGACGCGACCGGTCAACTGACAGCGGCGGATTTTCCGAGATCTCAAATTTCGGGTTCCACGCGCTCAGCGGGGACGACGTCAGCGCACTCGAGTAGCACCTGACGCCTCGATTCTCGCGCCTTCAAGTCCTCCACTGATATCGCCGCGGCCGGTCGGGCGGATAAGGTTTTGGGGCCACCCGCCAGCGACCCAGTCGGAACTCTATTTAAATCTGGGCGGCGAGGTTTCTTCGTTACGCTCGCCGAATCTTTCGCTCTCGCCTGCTCCGTCTTCCTCGCCACCTCCAGCGCTCCAACACTCCCTCCTTCTCCTTCCTCTCGAGAGTTCGCCGTCGCCTCCATGACCAAGGGTCAGACCAGCAAGATGGAGGCGAGGAAGAAGAAGGGCAAGGCGGCGGCGCCTGCTCAGCGGCGGCAGTGGCCGCTGCCGGCGGGGTGGATCCAAGGAGAGTTCCTCCCCTCCACGGTGACGGAGGGGGATCTGCTGCAGCTAGTGGAGCACGGAGTGCTCGTGCACAAGTCCTGGAGACTGCCGGCGGAGGACGAGGTCGAGCCAGCGCCCTGGGAGGGGGAGCGCGTCCTGCTCCTCAGCCATGTCCACCGAGGTTTTTCTTTGCCGCCGCATCCTTTCTTCAAGGGCATCTTGAATCACTTCGGTGCCCAACTTCACCATTTCCCTCCGAATGCCATCGCGCACCTTTCTTCCTTCATAGTCTTATGTGAGTGTTTTATCTGTTACCCTCCCCATTGGGGTTTGTTCAAACACATCTTCTCCGCTCGATCCCAAACCATCAAACGACTTAGCCAGTCGGATGACAAGACGCACCTCCTCCAGCTCTGTGGGGGTTTAGGGTTCCAGAAGAAGAGTCGGAGTAGCTATCCTGCTCTCGAGTTAAGTGAGTCGGTTAGGAACTGGCAGTCGACGTGGTTCTACTGCCAGGATATCGCCTGTCCGAATGCGTCGACTGGTCTGCCTCCTTTTAGTCTAGACCGGCCCGCCCCGCCTAAGCAGCTCGCACTCTCAAAGGCGGAGAAGAACGACGTCCAGCCCTTGGTTGAGGCGCTCGTGGACGTCGTCAGGAGGGGGGTCACCGGTATAGACCTACTGGAAGTCTTCCTTGGTCGACGGATCCAGCCTCTGCAGGCTCGCGACCATGCCATGTGGCATTACACGGGGCCCGACGATTCCACTCGGACCAATGTTGTGGGCGTGACTGAAGAGAGGGTGACCTCGTGGGTGCTCCAGATCACGGGCCCCTGTGAGAATCCCAAAGGATCACGGCGAGTGAAGCCCTTCTGCGCGGATAATCCCCCGCCGAATCAGGTGAGAGACTCTTGTCGAGTGCTCCTAACTGTCTTAATCTTGTCGTTTGCTTGAATCTCTGTGTGATGTTTGATGTCGCCGACTGAATTTTATGCAGGAGTGGACCAACTGGTTTTCTCCCGTCTCGAACGGGAATTCGGCCGAAGAGGAGGAGGGCAGCCAGGAGGGCTGAATATGTCTCCGACAGTGGGGAGTCGGAGGAAGAATCCAGCAAGGAGGAGGAAGAAGACGAGGAGCAGGACTCGCCACCTCCACAACTGGAGCATCGGACCAAGCGCCGACACGAGCCCGCTGTCCCCTCAGCTCCTCCCGCGTCTTCGAGTGCTCCGCCTACTGCTCCAGTGGTTCCGAGTGTTCGAAGCGCTAAGAGGACCAAGGATGCCGCCGCTGAGCCTGCGGGCCAATCTTCTAAGGCGCCCAAGCCGAGTGGGTCTAAACCTCGGAAGGCTCTGCCGTGAATGAGGGTCGCTGTCCCCGTCACCTCCACGTAAGTGTACTCAGCTTTCAGTTTTTTCTGATATCCGAGTGAACTTCCGTTTACTGGCCGACTGGATCTCACTCGACAGGGTCGCTACTTCTGCCACCTCCCCGGCGCATCAGGAAGGTGACCCCATGGACACGGACAACGTCGTCTCGTCTCAGCCAGGTGCGTTGTAGGAACGTCGAGTGTTTTATACCATCGCTTCTTTCTTTTTCTGAGACCTCGTGTCATTCGGCTTGTCAGGGGCGATCTGCCTGGGTGAGGGTGACCAGGGGAGAGCCGACCCAGCTGTGGAGCATGTTCTTGAGGCTGCTCCTCCCGTTGCCGCTCTCACCGCCAACGCGCGCCGACAGAGGCACCGCCGCCGACTGAACCAGTGCTGGTGGAGGAGGAGCCGACTGGGGCGGGCCTTGGGATGCCTCAGGAACTTCCGACGATTCCAGGTTCGTCGCATGCTGAATTCAGCATCCAGCGTCTTCCGGAGGAGCAGGTGGGAGCGGCCAAGGGGGCTATGGTGCAGGCAGAGCTGATGACTGGAGAAGCCAAGAAGGCCTATGACTCAATTGCGGCCTTGTACCAGCGGATCTTGGAGCTGCGCGATGATATCCGAGTAAGTGTTCTAGTAAGTATTTACTTTTCCCCTGTAACCCACTGGGTGTTCTTGAATAGTAGCTGTTATTTGCAATGGGTTCATTCTGAGTGAACCCAGTGGGTGTAGTCCCCGAGACTTCTGTCGAGTGCTTGCACTGACAGTTGTCTTTATACATGTTGCTTTGAGTTTGGTTGTGTCTGTAGATAGGAGTACCGAGTGCGAGTAGTTGTTGCAGTCGGATTGCACTTACGGCAAGAGTCCCCGAGAGTAAGTTGTACTCAGGTCGGGTAGTATTGACCTCGGAGGCGTAGTTGATAACATGCATCTTAATAGGGTAGGCCTGCTTGAGGTGCATGCCAGTGGGGTCATGCTTAGTGAACCCACTGGGTGTAGTCCCCGAGACCGCTGTCAACTGCTTCCTTCGGCAGGGGTCTGAAGAACTTAGACTGTTAACTGTTGAACTTTCTGATTGTCCCTTGTTTGTTGTTGGCAGAAAACTTGTGCAATGGGATCAGCCTATGAGAATCTCAAGGCGGAGAGAAATCAGTTCACTGGCGAACTTGATGCGGCCATGCTTGCAATGGCTGGCATGAAGGATGCCCTGGCGGAACGGGAGAAATCATTGGAGCAGGCGCATGAAGTGAACAAGGTGTTGACTGAGGAAGTGGAAAAGATGGGGAAGCAGAGGACTGCGCTGATGAGTCAGATTGATGTGCTGAACAAACGATGTAGAGCACAAGAGAAATATGTCAGCGACTGGGCTCGGCAGATGATGGCGTGTCTGGCTGGTAAGTCCTTATCTTTCCGAGTGGTAGTGTTATGCGTGTAGCACTCGGCTCTTAATGTCTGTTTGTCCTATTGTCGCGGATTTTTGCTTTGACGCCGAAGCTGAAGCGGCTGACGTGGAGCGTTCGATTCTTGAGAACGTTCCACTCGGCAACGACGCCAATCGGGATCTGCTCCGTGCGCACATCCGCGTGGGCAAAGTTGGTCCTTTCATCGGTCGACTGAGAGAAGTCGTCGGCCGAATCGACAAGGAGCTTTGGCCAGAAGATGAGTCGCGGCAGGAGATGGAGAACCTGATGACCTGACTGGCGCAGATTCCCAACAGAGTGCAGTCGTGGAAGAAATCTGCAGCTCGTTGCGGTGCAGATGTTGCTCTGTCCTTGGTCCGAGTCCATTGCAAGGAGGTGCGTGAGGAAAAACTGAAGACGCAAAAGGTCGCCAACACGAAGAAGCTTCGATTCGAAGACTTCATGGAGACGTTCCTTGAGAGTGCTACCCGCATCGCCGATGGAATTGACTTGGACACCTTTGTTGAGCCCTCCAGTCCTGGCGCTGGCCCTGCTGACGCGTAAGAAAACTTTTATCCTCGGTATGCCAAGTGTGTTATCTGTAGGTACATTGGCCACTTCTGTTGGCTGTCACACTTTTAAATCGGTGCGGGTAAGCTTGATCCGCACCGAGTTAGCTATCTTTGCGAGAATTTTGGAATCCGATTTTTGCTCTTCTGTTGCAATGTTGATTCGAGTTTTTGTTTGGCGTTTTTTGGTGAAGCCAAAGGCAAACAGTCGATGCTGGATCGCTGCTAAGCCCCCGAGTGTAACATGAAGTGCACACTCGGAGAAGGTTAATACTTAGGCGATGCTGGATCGCAGCTAAGCCCCCGAGTGTGACGTGTAGTGCACACTCGGAGAAGGTTAATACTTAGGCGATGCTGGATCGCAGCTAAGCCCCCGAGTGTGACGTTAAGTACACACTCGGAGAAGGTTAATACTTAGGCGATGTTGGATCGCAGCTAAGCACCCGAGTGTGACGTTAAGTACACACTCGGAGAAGGTTAATGCTTAGGCGATGCTGGATCGCAGCTAAGCCCCCGAGTGTGACGTGAAGTGCACACTCGGAGAAGGTTAGTACTTAGGCGATGTTGGATCGCAGCTAAGCCCCCGAGTGTGACGTGAAGTGCACACTCGGAGAAGGTTAGTACTTAGGCGATGTTGGATCGCAGCTAAGCCCCCGAGTGTGACGTGTAGTGCACACTCGGAGAAGGTTAATGCGTAGGCGATGCTGAATCGCAGCTAAGCCCCCCCCCCCCCGAGTGTGACGTGTAGTGCACACTCGGAGAAGGTTAATACTTAGGCGTTGCTGGATCGCAGCTAAGCCCCCGAGTGTGACGTTAAGTACACACTCGGAGAAGGTTAATACTTAGGCGATGCTGGATCGCGGCTAAGCCCCCGAGTGTGACGTTAAGTACACACTCGGAGAAGATTAATGCTTAGGCGATGCTGAATTGCAGCTAAGCCCCCCCCCCCCCCCCGAGTGTGACGTGTAGTGCACACTCGGAGAAGGTTAATACTTAGGCGATGCTGGATCGCAGCTAAGCCCCCGAGTGTGACGTTAAGTACACACTTGGATAAGGTTAATACTTAGGCGATGCTGGATCGCAACTAAGCCCCCGAGTGTGACGTTAAGTACACACTCGGAGAAGGTTAATGCTTAGGCGATGTTGAACCGCAGCTAAGCCCCTGAGTGTGACGTGAAGTGCACACTCGGAGAAGGTTAGTACTTAGGCGATGTTGGATCGCAGCTAAGCCCCCAAGTGTGACATGTAGTGCACACTCGGAGAAGGTTAATGCTTAGGTGATGCTGAATCGCAGCTAAGCCCCCCGAGTGTGACGTGTAGTGCACACTCGGAGAAGTTTAGTACTTAGGCGATGCTGAATCGCAGCTAAGTCCCCAAGTGTGACGTGTAGTGCACACTCAGAGAAGGTTAATACTTAGGCGATGCTGAATCGCAGCTAAGCCCCCGAGTGTGACGTGTAGGGCACACTCGGAGAAGGTTAATACTTAGGCGATGCTGGATCGCAGATAAGTTTTTTTTTTTTGAGACCGGAGTCTGTGACCGCGGAAGAACTTTGAACCTGCAAAAAACTCAATCTGCTTTATATTATTTCGCCAATACTTGTTCGTTACATCGCTTCAGTCGACGGTCACGTGTAGAAGCGCTTCAGGAGGTCTCCGTTCCATGCGCGCGGCTCGTCTGTCTCCCTCTGAATGTTGTAGAGTCTGTATGCTCCGTTGTTCAGCACCTTGGAGATGATGAAGGGTCCTTCCCAGGCCGGAGCTAACTTGTGGGGTCTTTGTTGATCCACTCGGAGCACCAGGTCGCCTGCTTGGAACGTCCGACTTCTGACATGGCGTGTATGAAAACGCCGGAGATTTTGTTGATAAATGGTCGAGCGAGTTAACGCCATCTCGCGCTCCTCTTCTAGAAGGTCCACTCCGTCTTGCCTTGCTTGTTCTGCTTCGGCTTCGGAGAAGAGTTCGACTCGTGGTGCATTGTGAAGCAAGTCACTCGGAAGGACCGCTTCTGCTCCATAAACGAGGAAGAACGGTGATCACCCTGTAGATCTGTTCGGGGTTGTTCGAAGTCCCCAAAGCACTGAAGGTAGCTTGGTAACCCAAGCGCCAGCGGCATGTCCTATCTCTCGCAGGAGTCGGGGCTTCAGTCCTTGCAAAATAAGCCCGTTTGCCCGCTCTGCTTGTCCGTTGGACTGAGGATGTGCTACGGAAGCAAAATCCACTCGGATGCCCTGGCTTGTACACAACCCTTTGAATCTGTCCGAGTCAAAGTTTGTCCCGTTGTCTGTAATTATGCTGTGAGGTACACCGAATCTGAAGATGATGTCCCTGACAAACTTGACGGCTGTCGAAGCGTCGAGCTTCTTGATGGGCTTCGCTTCGATCCACTTCGTGAACTTGTCGACTGCCACCAACAGATGCGTGTATCCACCTTGGCCTGTCTTGAATGGGCCGACTGTATCTAATCCCCACACTGCAAACGGCCACACAAGAGGGGTCGTCTTCTACGCAGACGTTGGCTTGTGGGACTTGTTAGAGTAGAACTGGCAGCCTTCACATCGATCAACCATATCCCTAGCCATCTCATTAGCCTGCAGCCAAAAGAAGCCAGCCCTGAATGCCTTGGCTACGATTGCTCTCGAAGAGGCGTGATGACCGCAGGTCCCCGAGTGAATGTCCTCCAGAATCAGCTGCCCTTCCTCTGGGGAGATGCATCGTTGAAAAACACCCGAGATACTTTCCTTGTACAATTGGCCTTCAATGACAGTGAATGACTTCGATCTGCGGACTATCTGCCTGGCTTGGACTTCGTCTTCTGGGAGTTCTTGCCTCAAGATATATGCCATGATCGGCACAGTCCAATCGGGAATGACAGCCAGAATCTCCATGACCAGATCAACCACCGCAGGTACATCGACTTCAGTCGGATCTGTTGCGCTCTTGGGTTGTACTGATTCCTCTATGAAAGGATCTTCTTTGACTGAGGGGAGGTGGAGGTGCTCGAGGCAGACGTCACTCGGGACTGGTCTCCGAGTGGATCCGAGTTTTGCTAACTCGTCAGCCGCTTGGTTCTTCAGTCTTGGAACATGGTGGAGCTCCAGACCTTCAAACTTCTTCTCCAGCTTCCTCACTCAATTGCAGTATGTGGTCATGGTGGGGTTCCTGACGTCCCACTCTTTCATCACTTGATTGACCACCAAATCTGAATCGCCGTAGACCATCAAGCGACGGACGCCGAGTGAGATGGCCATACGCAATCCGTAGAGGAGAGCCTCATACTCTGCCTCGTTGTTGGAGGAATCAAAATGTATCTGCAACACGTATTTGAGCTTGTCGCCCTTTGGTGATATGATCACAACACCAGCGTCGGAGCCATTCAACATCTTAGACCCATCGAAGAACATTGTCCAATGAGCTGAGTAGATGTGGGTCGGTTGCTGTTGTTCTACCCATTCTGCTATAAAGTCAGCCAGGGCTTGAGACTTAATAGCTTTCTTGGCCTTGAACTTGATGTCACAGTACAGCATCTCCATTTCCCAATTCGCCACTCGGCCTGATGCGTCTCGATTGTGGAGAATTTCTGACAACGGAGCATCAGAAACGACAGATACCTAGTGGTCTTGGAAATAATGAGCCACCTTCTTCGCAGTCATATAGATCCCATAGATAAGTTTTTGATAATGGGGAAACCTCTGCTTGGAAGGAGTCAGGACTTCGGAGATGTAGTACACTGGCCGCTGAACTTCGTATGCTTTGCCTTCTTCTTCTCGCTTGACTGTAAGAACAGTACTGACGACTTGATTTGTAGCCGCGATATATAGAAGAAGGGGATCTTTACTGAGCGGAGCAGTAAGAACCGGCTGGGTGGAAAGCGGGACTTTGAGGTCGTCGAATGCGACTTGGGCTTCGTCTGTCCACTCGAAGGTATCTGATTTCTTCATGAGTCGATACAGAGTAAGTGCTTTTTCGCCGAGTCGACTGATGAACCTGCTCAAAGCCGCTAGGCAACCTGTGAGCCGTTGAACATCGTGTATTCTGACCGGCCTTTCCATTCGGACGATGGTCCCGATCTTTTCGGGGTTGACGTCGATCCCTCGTTCGGGAACGAAGAAACCGAGTATCTTTCCGCTGGGAACACCGAATGAACATTTGGCTGGGTTGAGCTTGATATCGTACCTACGAAGGTTGGCGAATGTTTCTGCCAAGTCAGTCAGCAGGTCGGAACCTTTGCGTGACTTGACTATGATATCATCCATATATGCCTCCACATTGCGACCGATCTGGTCGAGGAGACATTTTTGGATCATGCGCATAAAGGTAGCCCCTGCATTCTTCAGACCGAAAGGCATAGTGATGTAGCAGAAGCACCCGAATGGGGTGATGAAGGCTTTCTTTAACTCATCGAGACCATACAGACGGATCTGATGATAACCCGAGTAGGCATCGAGAAACGACAGACGCTCGCAACCCGCAGTCGAATCGACAATTTGATCTATGCGGGGGAGCGGAAAATGGTCTTTCGGGCAGACCTTATTGAGGTGCTTGAAGTCGATGCACATTCGGAGCGACTTGTCCTTCTTGGGCACCATGACAACATTGGCGAGCCACTCGGAGTGGTGAACCTCGCGAATGAAGTTGGCTGCCAATAGCTTGGCCACCTCTTCCCCGATTGCCTTCCTCTTGTGTGCGGCGGACCGGCGCAGACGTTCTCGGACAGGCCGAGCCGTGGAATCCATGTGCAGTCGGTGCTCAGCCAACTCCCTGGGTACACCTGGCATGTCGGAGGGTTTCCATGCGAAGATGTCCCAGTTCTCACGGAGGAATTGGGTGAGCTCGGCTTCCTATTTAGGATCGAGGGTGGTGGAGATGTTCGTCGGGGCAGCAGTGGCATCCGTCGGGTGGATGCTGACCTTCTTCGTCTCTCCCGCCGACTCAAATGCAGACTCTGAAGCTGGCTTCTTCGAGCGCATCAGGTCGGCGGGGTCGACTGTTTTCTTGTACTCATCCAGCTCGAGGACGGCCATCTGCTGGTCGGCAATCTTTGATCCCTGCTGCAGACACTCTTCAGCTCGCTGCCGATTGCATGTGATGGTGATCACGCCTTTCGGGCCCGGCATCTTCAACTTCAGGTACACGTAACATGGACGGGCCATGAAATGCGCATACGCTGGGCGACCCAGAATTGCGTGATAAGCGCTCTGGAAGTCAACCACTTCGAACGTCAGCCTTTCCTTGCGGAAGTTCTTGTCAGAGCCGAAAACGACGTCCAACGCGATCTGGCGGAGTGATTTGGCCTTCCGTCCAGGGACGACTCCGTGGAACTGCATGCTGCTCTCGCTGAGTCTGGACATCGGGATGCCCATCCCCTTGAGGGTGTCGGCGTACATGATGTTCAAGCCGCTGCCGCCATCCATGAGGACTTTGCGCACTCGGACTCCTTCTACCACCGGGTCGACGACCAGGGCCTGTCTTCCCGGGGTGGGTACATGTGCCGGATGATCGACTGGTCGAAGGTGATCGCAGTCTGGGACCATTTGAGGAACTTGGGGTTGGAAGGGGTGGCCATGTTCACCTCTCGGTTCACCAGCTTCAGTCGGCTCTTGCTCTCGACGTCAGCAAAGATCATCAGGGTGGCATGGACTTGGGGGAACGGATCCTCCTTATCCTCCTCATCCTGTTCATGGTCCTTCTCACTCGGTTGCCCTTCGCTGAATCCCTGGATCAGGAGGCGACACTGTCGAGTGGTATGCTTCGCATATATGGGGTTGCCTTCTTCGTTCATCTTCGTGTGCACCGGACAAGGATGGTCCAGGATGGGATTGTTGAACGGCTTCTTCTTGGGGGTAAACTACGCCTTCCCTTTGCCCTTGAACTTAGCATTGGTCACGGCTGCAGCCTCTGCTTGCGGTGTGGGTGGA
Organism: Hordeum vulgare subsp. vulgare; assembly: GCF_904849725.1. Lineage (NCBI taxonomy): Eukaryota > Viridiplantae > Streptophyta > Magnoliopsida > Poales > Poaceae > Hordeum > Hordeum vulgare. The sequence goes on along the minus strand of NC_058520.1, from coordinate 375,513,056 downwards.
GCTTTCTGTTTCTGCTTCCGAGTGTTACCTCCGTCAGCATCGCCGACTGTCTTGTGCTTGCCGCTCCGGATGCGGTCCTCTTCTTCGCCATTTGCATAGCGCGCAGCTATCTCCATCATCTTGCTCATGGAGATGTCGCCTGTTCGGCCGAACTTTAAGTACAGCTCTCTGTACCGCACGCCTGCCTTGAAGGCGCAGACTGCCTGATGCTCGGTGACATTCTCCACCGTGTGGTAGAGAGTTGTCCAACGCTGGATGAAGTCGCGCAGGGGCTCATTCGGCTTCTGGACACAGTGCTGGAGCTCCACAAGGTCTGCAGGGCGTTTGCATGTCCCCTCGAAGGTCCTGATGAATACTCGGGCTAGATCTGCCCAACTGTAAACGCTCGAGGGGGCCAATTGGTTTAGCCACGCTCGCGCCGAGCCGTCGAGCATCAGAGGGAGGTGCTTCATAGCGACATGGTCGTCCCCGCCTCCGATCTAGAGTGCCACTCGGTAGTCATCCAACCATGTTTCTGGCTTGGACTCTCCTGTAAACTTACTGATTCCCGCTGCCAATCGGAAGTTGGGCGGGATGTCAGCCGAGCGGATGGCTCCACTAAAACACTCGGGACCGGACACGATGGCCCTGCTTCCACTCGGACGGTCCATATCATAACCATCACGGTGGGCTCGACCCCTGTCGACTCTTCGCTGGGCGATACGTCCTCTTGCGTCGGGTCTTGGGTCGTGAGTGTCGCCGACTGAATGCCGATCATCATGATGTCGGGACCCATAGGGCCCACCCCGCGGAGGGGTGCGTGAGCGGCGGCGATCTTCGTGAATCAAGGAACGGCTGCCTCCCCTGTGGCGCTGACGGGATCCAGGGCTGTGAACCGACCGATGCGTGTTGGCATGGACGGAACTATTGTAGATCCGGTTGTGCGACTAGGAGACTGCCGAATTCTGCTGCTGCGCCGTGTGCAACAGGGCTCGGATCTGCTCGATCCCTCTACCAGCCTCTGAATCAGTCGGCTGGAGGGAATCGGCTATCTTGGCAGCAGCAGCCAAGTTGAGGAGGGGCGTGCGGAACAACTCTACGTTGCTCCGCCGAGTGTGTCGACTGGCAGAACGGCGAGGTGGACGGCGCACACCGGATGCTTCGCCGACCTCGCGCTCGCTTCGACCAGCTTGACGGGGATCTTCATGGGTTTTGGCCATGTGAACTTCTGCTGCAGGCCCGCGGCCCGCGTACTCGGAAGGAAACTCAGTCGGAACTGAGCCCGAGTGCAGGGAACGCGGGGCAACCACAACAGACTCCAGAACTGCCACTTGAGAAGACGCGATCTGACGCGCTCGGGCATGCAGCACTCAACGTAGGAGACGCGGACGGCGGGACCGCTTGTTGCGGCGCATGATGGAGGTGCAGGTCGACAACGGAGCCGATTGTTGGAGAAGAAGAACGCCGCGGGCGCCGGCACGGAAGTGCGTGGCCCCGCGACGGGGAAGCGCCTCGACGTCGAGAGGTGCCTCCCGAAGACACGCCGAATCGTCTACGGTGAAGGAGAGAGCGCCGAAGAAGATCTGGTGACCCATGCTCGAATCTCCACCGGACGACATGACGAAAGGAAGTAGTCGCAAACTCGCCGGAAGTCGCTTAGACGCCTGCCCCACGGTGGGCGCCAACTGTCGTGGGTATAAGCCTGACAGTAGATGTGTAGGGTACGAATGAGATGGGCAGAGTCCTAGCTACGGCGAGGTTGTATGAGTTCAGGCCCCTCTGTGGTGGAGGTAACAGCCCTACGTCTCAGTGCTCTCGGAGCTTGTTACCGAGTGTAATATGGAATACAATGATTTTCTAACCCTTCTACCAGTGGGGGAGGGCGGCTTATATAGAGTACGCTACCCTCCACAACGGTTCTGGTATAAGGGCGGAGTAGTGGGGATTGAATGCATACGTTACAGGTAACGTATGCTCTAAATGCTAATAAATGCACCCGGAATCGTATGACCGTTTCCCTCCAGGGAGGTTACGATGTACCGAGTGTATCCAGTCGGTTAGCTTGGTATTCTCCGAATGCTAGTATCCGACTGGATGATATAGGACCTGTTGCCGACTAGATGATGGGGATTCCTGAATTCAGTCGGGGTAGACTTAGGGTCTTGTCCTTTGTGTGGGGTAGTCCTTGGGTAGGACCTGCATGGCAGGCCTACGACCCTACCCTAGGACTACGACCCCATCACATACTATCGGGTACCGAGGGTGACACCTCGCTAAGTACTCCTGATGATATCTCTGTAGTATAGCTAGTCGGTCGTGGTTATCGAGGGTGATTCCTCTTTCACCATTCCCGATGACGCCTCTGTCGTGCAACCCCGCAAGTGTGGGACCCCCGAGGGTGATTCCTCTAAGCCCACCTTGACGGGTACATCGTTCGGAATCCAACGAGGGTGATACCTCGGATTCCCCCCGATGTTCCAAGCACACACTTACTCGACCATGTTACTGGGATCCTTGGTGATTAGTTGTAAGACGGGTGGATTCCCGTGAGACTGTGTTGTTGGCCTAATTAAAATGTTAATGGATTTGGGTATTTGATCTGGGTTGGTCGGAGACCTTTTCGCACTAACCGGCTACGCGGGAAGGATTATGGGTACTCGGCGTCGCGGTATCAGCCGAAGCTTTTCAGATGTCAGCAATCGTAGTGGCGCGCGCCCGAGTGGTCCCGAGATGCATTGCGCTTGTGATTAAGGGATGCTAGGACTGACGTCGGCCGCCCTCGCATCGTGCAGGAGCGCGGAGGGGAACTGGGCCCATGAACCCTTTGCGCTTAGGATTTAGACCGGCGGGCTAACCTCTCTGATTAGTCTTAGGTGGGGCTGCGACGTGTCGATATTCCGAGGCCGGGCAGGACCCAGAAAAGTATGTCTGGCCAGAGTGTTATCGAGCATGACGGGACATGTGGTGCACCCCTGCAGGGATGAAAATTAACTATTCGGATAGCCGTGTCCACGGTTACAGGACGACTTGGAGTTGTGCCCCGATCTTATACAACTACAATTGTTACTTAACTGGAACTAGTTTGCCTCGGGATTGCTTCCTCGCAGGGAGTTGAGGGAGGATCTTTAGGCGTGACCTCACTTTATTATTGTTGTAACAATATGACTATTAATGTTTTACCCCCCTGTTCTACTCTCGTCTATTGCTGCAAGATCCTGGAGATGCTAGTCTTTGGTAGGACTAGGCCTTCTCTCTCTATTCTCGCATTGCTGCAGTCAGTCCACATATAACAACCCCTTCTTTGATACTGGTGCATTTAGCATAGTTCTGATGTAAGTCTTGCGAGTACTTTGGATGAGTACTCACCGCTGCTTTGCTCCCCCTTTGTTCCCTTGATCCGTTGCTGCGACCAGATGATGGAGCCCAGGAGATGGAGTTTTCCTGCCGACGCCTGCCGTCCCGATGGTGTCTTCTTCATGGAGGCCGCTGAAGCCCAGGAGTAGTTAGGAGGTTCCCAGGCAGGAGACCTCGCCTCGTTCGATTGTTGTATCTTTTGTGCTAGCCTTCTCTAAGGCACCCCATGTTTTATGTCTGTTCTCAGATATTTGTTGCTTCCGCTGACTCGTGTGTTTATCGAGTTTTCGTATTCTAGCCCTCGAGGCCCCTGGCTTGTAATATGAAGCTGATGTTATTTTATTTGTGTCTAGAGTTGTGTTGTGATATCTTCCAGTGAGTCCTTGGGTTTGATCGTACGCATTTGCGTGTATGGTTAGCGTACGATTAAACCGAGGGCGTCACATAATACATATGGATGCAAACCTTAATAATTTACATATTTATGTAATATATGAAAACCAGTGGGCTTCAAAGTGCAGCCAATATATTTCTATAATTTCATTCATAGAAAGTATAACGATTAATCTGCAAAGTATTCTAAGCCTGAGGGCTCAATGGGGATATGTAAGGGATTGTCTTCCTTTGCGTGGATGAAGTGCAGTTGGCCTCTTCATGGAAGTGGCCGCTAGCGTCACGCAACCATGCCTGCTGTCGACCTGTTCATGGATGATTGGATGAAGCGATTCTAGCATAAGGCAGAATGGATGAGATTCCTCTTAATCACAAGTAGATAGATGAAATTAATCATAAGAAGGCGTCGTCGCTCTGCGGGATTCTACGCCAGATGCCTCTCCGGCATGCCATGGGAGCAACAACCTCCGTTCCATGATTTTTGATCGTCGACAGTAGCGGTGGTCTCTGTATTTCCTAATCACAAGAAGACATACAAATTAATATTCTCATGATTAGTCTCTGTACGGATGGATGCACGCTCCATGGTGCTGTCGTTGCATGTGTCTGCGCAATGAAGCTTTCCACCGACGATCGTCATTTATGAAATCACAATCTTCAGATTAGTGATCTTAATCACAAAAGGACAATAAATTAAGGTTTCCTGATCCGATTTCCCTACAGGGATGCATGCATGCAAGTCCTGTGTAGAGATTCATGCATGCCGGTGCATGCATGCAAGTCCTTTGTAGAGATTCATGCATGTCGGGTGCATGCATGTCTTTCCTTTCTTCGATGTGTAATGGTGAGCAGCGCTAGAGAGTCTCACGCCCGTTCGGCGCTTCCATCGGCCGTTGTAGGGGTCTCAGCCTTTTCTTTCTCTGGCGGTAGAGACTATGTGCTGATAACGTGTTTGAAGTAAAAAAAAATAAAGAACGAGAGAGATGAATGAAAGATGATTCATTTAATCTTTATTGATGATAGCAATGGGGTATTTATACCCGGGCGGAAGTACACATGTTGCTTGGGAGTCAAGTAAACTTGAAGTTACTTAAGGGCCAAGTTATTACATAGTTTCCTTGAGAGTCAAGGAAGTGCATGGTTGCTTGAGGACTAAGTAACCTATCTAAGAATTAACTTAATCTATTCTTAACAGCAGTGATGTGCCGGAGACACGCAAACAGCGTCGGGTTAGCGCGCTGAGGGCACCAGGGCGTAGCCCTTGCCCTTGCACATCCAGGGGAACTCTCAAGAGGCTCTTAGGACGCCGGAGGGCTCGCCGGCAAGCACAACCCGCGGCGGCGCCCACACGGGTCCGACGACACAGGGGGGCTAGGGCACGGGGAGCCCATCTAATGGGACCTACGGCTCCCTGTGAGCATCCGAAGCACGAGGGCGAGCTCAAGAGTAGGCCGTGGTGGCTATGGCCACGACCACATCGCTACCGGCGGCAAGAAGCTTCGGCTTCAACGGGGAGGCTAGCTAGGGGGTGCTTGCGTCAGCAAGAAGGGAGGGGAGAGGAAAAGAAGCTCAGAGGGGGTGTCTCTCGGTGGTCAGCAGGCTCGGAGACGTCCCGGAGGCAGCGAATTGATGAGGTCGATCGCCGGCGGTCGGTGGAGGAAAATGGCGATGACGATGATGCAGAGGGCTTCGTGGCTCGATTTCTCTGGCGAGGAGCTTGAGGGCATCGAGGCGGAGCTTCTGAGCTTCTCAGGAGCGAGAGGGCGCGACGGAGCTAGCCTAGCGACGACGAGCTCGAGCGGCAGCGATGGCGAAGCAGAGAGGGGAAGAGAGAAGAGAGGGTGCATGGCGAGGGAAAACGGATTCAACGGCTCCTGCAGAGTCTATCCACCACGCCATCACGACGAGGGAGCCAGGCAGGCACGCAGCCGCGTGTCGGAGGCACAACAGGCGGCGGCGAGCTCCTCCTCTGCCAGTCGGCAGGAGGAAGACGACAGGAGAGATCCAGGTGGGCTGGGCCAGAGCGCTAGGTAACTTCTTTTCCCTCCTTTTTATTTTGTTTCAGTTTTACAATTCTGACATTTGCCTAATTTTGTTTGGGCACAAAGTTTAAACCAAAAACCCTAAAATTAATTATGGAGTGTATTTGGAATATTTCCAAACTCCTCAAAATATTTCAGCATTTTTGAGATACCTAAATTATTTATAGCTATTTATTTTAACAATTTCAATGGATTTTGTGGATTATTTAAAATGTCAAAAGTGATTGTAAAATAAAATGCATCCCTGGAATGTTGTTGCCAACATTTATCAAAAAAGATGAACATTTTTTAGGTCATTTTAGGTTCATTGAAAATCACACCATTTGAATTGTTTTATTTAAAGTGAGGTGCTAGGGTTTTCTTAATTCTCATTTTAACTTAACAAAAATTAAACATGATGCACACACTAGCTAGGCACAAAGCAAAAGAAAACCAGGGATGTGACATTGCGGAATGGAAGAGTGTACGTGTAGGTGTAGGAGGACTACAATGATTCATGAGAGAGTAGCTCAATGTAATAGGAAGTGTGGTGTTGAGTGGGTTTCACTTGTGGAGATGTCCCCATCTCTAACAAGTTTTTTATAACACTATTCACACTAAAAGTAACATAGGTAATAATATGGATGTCATCTAAGGAAAAAAAATGATGTGACAGCTAATTAATGAAAAAAAGAGAAATTAAGTAACATAGTGTGGAGGTGATAACCTAGACAATATATTATCATTCAATGTGGAGGTGATAACCTAGACTAGTATTGCTATTTTTTTAATATAATACAGAGAAAGTCATCATAGACGAGGACTTGAACGCTGATGAGCTGGAGATACCTCTAACCATCTAACTGATTTTAGTATTACTACTTTATATTACTTTTTATTGTGGATAGTTTAAAAATATAATGTGATTGACGTACTTAAAAAAACATTCCGGGGCGCGGCCCCCTAGGAGCATAAATATCGGCCCGCGGCACCGTTCGATTTCGTGCACTCCACAGAACGGAGACCCCACGCCACGCCCGCGAGTTACTACCTACCGTGTTCGTGTGCGTCACGGTGATTAGGCCGTAACGAGCTCCTACTGTATTAATTAACCGGCTAATTAGATTTACATCCCACCCTGTGTGTCCGTCGTGTCTATATATCACAGCCGTAACCACTAGCGACAGCCGAGCTCCAGGCCATGGCGCCTGCCGCGTTCGACGCCGAGGCCGGCGGCCCGGCGATCGTGGCCGCGGCAGGCAACGGTGCGCACAAGCCCGTCCCCGCCCCCGACGCCGGCGCCGCCTTCGTGCTGGAGTCCAAAGGTACCCGGCCTGCCCCGCCCCGCCCTCCCGCGCTTCTCCGGCAATGCGGGGACCCGCTGATTCCATTCTAACCCGTCGCCCGCCGTTCATCGCAGGGACATGGTGGCACGCGGGGTTCCACCTGACGACGGCGATCGTGGGGCCGACGGTGCTGACGCTGCCGTACGCGCTGCGGGGGATGGGCTGGGCTCTCGGCATCACCACGCTCTCCCTCATCGCTGCCGTCACCTTCTACGAGTACTCCCTCATGTCCCGCGTACTCGACCACTGCGAGGCGCGCGGCCGCAGGCACATCCGCTTCCGCGAGCTCGCCGCCGACGTCCTTGGTAATCAACCCGCGCGCCGACCTCCTTCACACCATACATCTCCTCCATGTGTTCGCCGCAATGCCCCATACGCCCACTACGGGTGACAGAGGATGTGTCTCGACCTATCCTCTGACTTTGCGTTTGTGTGCACGGCAATACGGCATCAAGCAATACCACTGTGTTTTGCTGTTGCCTGTTGCTGTCGTGCGTAGTCCTCCCATTAATCTGGATGCGTGTCTTGGTGAATCTGTGTTGGGAGAGAGAGACGTGCGATGATCTGCCAATAAAGTATGATTCGTTTTTGGTGGATGTGTTTGGTATGCAGGCTCCGGGTGGATGTTTTACTTCGTGGTGATTGTGCAGACAGCCATCAACACAGGGGTTAGCATCGGTTCCATCTTGCTGGCGGCCGATTGCATCGAGGTGAGCCCTGCGTATCCTCCAAGAACACCCCGAATCCACCGTCCTTATGGCCTAAATTCCATTACCCTGTTATGTATGCTTTGCTGTTCTGTAGTTAGTTTCATGTCGTCTTCGTTGTGGACACAAATAGTTGGAGTTGCCTATAATACTCTGCAAACTAGGAATACCCACAGAGGACAGGGTTGCGGTCCCAAATGTAGAAGGTCATTCATTTCATCAACCTTGCGTGGATTCGTCATGCTGCCATACGCACTCATGCAGCCTGAGGAGCTGCATATTCTGGCCTGATTGTAGACTCTGCTGTGTTGTCGCCTCTGGATTTGAGTTTTTTTTTTTGGGTGGTGAAATGAGGGAATACCCCGGTCCGGAATTGAGTGTTGCTTTCTCTTATCCATTGCTGCGGCTACTTAATCCGCACACAGACACTAGTTCGATAATGGGTACTCAGTGCTGAGTTGACATCAGTACTCCATTATTAGTAAGAAAGCTGCTCCTTGACGCCAGTGCTTAGGAGGATTCGAAATATGCAATTCATGTTTGATTGACATTGCTCGTGTGTGCGTGCCCAAGCATGCATAGTGTCACATCATGCATCCAGTAGCAACATATTGCATGTATGCTATCATTCTGAAGTCTGAACCGTAGAGAAACTATGATTAATTGTTTAGCAGTTTTCTTGGACCATGGGAACACATGGTTTCCCACTCATTTGGTTCAAATGTCCTGATGTTAATATTATGGCCAAAACAAGTGTTCACGTCAGTAAAACAACAAATGAAGTAGCTCATCTGTCATTTTCATGTGCTTGTTATCCTGGGCTCCTGTCTTTGGAAGGTTTCAACATATATAAATATATATAGTTGTGTGCTAGCTCTGAATTGCGCACTATTTATGCCTCCCTGTCAACATTACAGTACCTTTTTTCTGACATTTAAATGCTACAGGGGAAGGAGACATTTCAATCTTTTCATGTCTCTTGACTTGAAGTCTGAATATTTCAGTATGTGCAACAAATTCAAGACAAGACTACCAATTTGTTGTAAATAAAGTAGATCAAAAATTGATTGGCAACAAACTGAATTATATTCTTCCTTTGATACAAAAGAGTTCACTGGCTGACTTGCTAGTTTCTGGATTTTTAAAAGCAAAGACAATTGGAACTAATATGTACAACCAGTGAAGTTGGGTGAACAGCCTTATGTCTGCTGTCTTAGATATTAACTAAAAGAAATGCTTTCTGTTCTCTGCTCATATCGTCAGTGGCATAAGCTGATCATTATTGTGGCCAAACAGATCATGTACTCGAGCCTTGCTCCCAATGGTCCCCTAAAACTGTACCACTTCATCATCATCGTGGCCGTGGTGCTGGCCTTCCTCTCCCAACTACCATCGTTCCACTCGCTGCGGCACATCAACTTGGTCTCACTACTCCTAAGCTTGGGCTACACCATCCTTGTGTCTGCTGCTTGCATTCGTGCAGGTATTATTGCATGAGCTCTCCTTACTACACTTCCTCTGTCCATTCCTCATATGTTTCACGTAAGATTTAAGAGAATTATATGTTGAAGATTTAGGAACTAGATTCCTGAAACACTTAGGCTGGCATATCAGAGGAATCAGATGCCATAATCTTTCATGGTACTTCATAGATGTATAACCTAGGTCGTTACAGAAAGTGCTTTTTACAGCTATATCTTTGCAGTGATTCTTTGATGTACACCATTGGAATAAACTTATCTGCACAGACACGTCGACACCACAGCACCGTGGAGCATTAGCTGTGACATTCTTCTACAAAACGCATTAGTGGTTGTTAAGGTAGCACTGATTCCCCAGCAGCCGTAGCATTGCAAACTAACCCAACTAGTCTGGGAAATGATCAGTAGTGCCTCAGTAGCCACGTGATAATAATCAGTGTGTTGAGTTATTTGTGGTTTTCACTACTGAGAACTAGCTAGAGTGGTCCTTCTAAAAATTGAAAGCATGTGACTGGAAATTAAATGGCACCTAAGTAGCGTTTGCTTTTGTAGTTGGCGGGATGAACCCTCCATTAATCACCAACTTCAAATTATTGTACGCAAATCGACTGAGTTTGTCACCATTCAGCTCCATTTCAGAATTCGGTAGAGAAGATGGCATTCCAGATTTAACTGAATATTTCTTTTTCCAGTAAGATTTAGTTCCCACTGGTCGATTACAGCATACAAGAATTTATGTTAGTAGATATATAACCATAATTCCGATTTTAGGCACAAAACCAAACAACGGGATTGAGCTATTGATATGATCTACTCCAAACTAAAAACAAATTTGTCTGTTGGATTATTTTGGCCATGATTTGAGTTTAAATGCTCGTCATTACTCTGTCAGGAATTCTAATTTAGTTTGGTGCGAAGTTTTGTACAAAGTTGTATTAAAGCTGCGACAAGTAATATGGATCAGAGGAGTATTATAATTTTGTGTACAAGTAGGAAAACTATGTTCATGCAAGCATGGTCTGTTTCATGTTTTCGTGCTCTGCCGTACTGTATTGAACTTGTTACTATTCTTTACAGGTTTGTCGAAAAACGCTCCAGCCAAGGACTACTCTCTAAGCTCCTCCAAGTCAGAGCAGACCTTCAATGCCTTCCTCTCCATTTCCATCCTGGCCTCTGTTTTCGGCAATGGCATACTGCCTGAAATCCAGGTACCTGAACCCCCCCCACCCATCAGTCCAGTTTTTTTTTTTTTTTTTTTTTTTTTTTTTTTTTTTTTTTTTTGAGGAATCCAGACTCCGGAGTTGCATTGCATATATCTGTCTGTCTGGAAAATAGAGTAAAGTAAAGTAAAAAAGTGAGCTCCTAGTCGGCGCCTTAAGCACCGGCTAGGAGATCCGGCGCCCACGTTTCCTGCTAATTGGGCCGGCTAGCAGCTACAGGATTCGAACTCAAGACGTCCATTGCACAACCGAACTCGCTAACCACTACACCACTCAAGACGTCCATAACACACTCGCATCACTATTTTTTCATACATAATCGTTGGAAAAATATCGTCACAATTTTTCTGGCTTTGTGGACATGAATTTGGAAACATATTTATCGAATTTAGAAAAAACATTCATTAAATTTGGAAAAAGTTAATCAATTCTGAAAATACTACATCGATTTTGAAAAAATCATTGATGTGAACAAGAAAATATTAATTAATTTAAAAAAGATCATCGATCTGAAAAACGTTCATCAGATTTGGTAAAAGTTTATCGAAATTGAAATATTTTCATCGATTTTTAAAAAAATATTAATAAATTTTGAAAAAAATTCATTTGTTTTAGAAACAGTTCATTAATTTTGAAAAAAATAGTTCATAGCCTTTGAGAAAAAGTTCAAAAAAATGAAAAAAGTTCATCAAATTTTAAAAATAAGTTCATCAATGTGTAAAAAAGTTCTCGAGTTTCAGAAAATTTAAATCATGGATCTTGAAAAGAAGTTCATCTATTTGAAGAAAACAATTACGATTTGAAAAGTAGTTCTTCATATTTGAAAAAAGTTCATCGATCTTTAAAAATAATTCATCAATAATTTAAAAAAGTTAACTGGATTTGAAAAAACAATTATCACATTTGAAAAAAGTACATCATTTAAAAATTCATCAAACTTCAAAAAAGTTCAACTAATTTGATAAAATGTTCATCGGATTATTAAATAGTTCAGCAAATTTGAAAAAAAGCTCACCGATTTTTAAAAAAGTTCATAATTTAGAAATAGATCCAAATTGGAAAAGGTTAATTGATTTTGCAAATAAAATTCATTGATTTTTTAATCAAAAACAAAAAACTGGAAAATCGTTGATTTAAAAAAAAGATCAAACGAAAGAAAAACAAATAATCCGTCCCGGAATGACCACGAACAAGGAAAAAACTGGTTTGGGAGGATTCACGCGACATGAGAGAACAAATAAGAGAAAATAAATTAGGAATCACTAGTTTGTTGATGGTGTAGTAGTTACGTTCGTTGTAGATGAATCTACTGATCACGAGTTCGACTTCTGCAGCACACTACTCCGTACTATTTTAATCGTTTTTACAGAATAGACAGAAGTTACAATAATGCTACATCTACGGGCTGGTTTTTACGGAATTGTTTTACGGATAGACATGGAGCGATGTGAAGCAATTTTTGCCCTGAAATCACGGGAGGTGGAAAGATTTGCACCAGTCCGCAACTAAGATAGCGTTCCGTAAGGCTAATCCGTAAGAAACATCCCATAAGTGTAGCATTATTCCAGAAGTTACATGGGCCGGCCAAATAGGATTTGCCAAGTAAAAAGCCCAAACTGTGGGCATGACGCCAAGCACACTACTCCGTACTATTTTAATCGTTTTTACAGAATAGACAGAAGTTACATGGGCCGGCCAAATAGGATTTGCCAAGTAAAAAGCCCAAACTGTGGGCATGACGCCAAGCATACTGGGCCGTGAGGCACTGAGCTCTTTCTCGGCCGACTCTGCCTTACATAGAGTACGTACCTCACAGTGGGCCTATTTTTTTTAACTCGGATTTGCAGGCTACCTTGGCGCCGCCGGCAGCAGGAAAGATGATGAAGGCTCTGGTGATGTGCTACTCCGTCATAGGCTTCACCTTCTACCTCCCATCGATCACCGGCTACTGGGCGTTCGGCAGCCAGGTCCAGTCCAACGTCCTCAAGAGCCTCATGCCGGACTCAGGGCCGGCCCTGGCGCCGACCTGGCTGCTGGGCCTCGGCGTACTCTTCGTCCTCCTTCAGCTCCTAGCCATCGGGCTCGTGTACTCTCAGGTGGCATATGAAATCATGGAGAAGAATTCAGCGGACGTGACGCAGGGCAAGTTCTCGCGCCGGAACCTGGTGCCCCGACTGCTGCTGCGGACGCTCTACCTGGCCTTCTGTGCGCTCATGGCCGCCATGCTGCCCTTCTTTGGCGACATTGTGGGCGTGGTCGGCGCCGTGGGGTTCATCCCGCTCGACTTTGTCCTCCCCGTCATCATGTACAACATCGCGCTTGCGCCGCCGAGGAGGTCCACGCTGTACATCGCCAACACGGCCATCATGGTCGTCTTCACAGGCGTCGGAGCCATTGGCGCCTTCGCCTCTATACGGAAGCTCGTGCTAGATGCCAACCAGTTTAAACTCTTCAGCAACAACGTCGTCGACTGAAGTACGCACGTGTAGAGCCAGTTTTTTTTTCTTTTTGCGGGCAATGTAGAGTCTAGTTTGTTAGGTGCTTAGTCTCTTGATTTCTTGATGTATAGGCGTATAGCTAAGTAATTAAGCTTTGTTTCTCCCCTTTTACATACTGTAGTTATTAATTTACACGTACGCATGCATCCATCCATCCATCCAGTGTACACCTTCGTTCGATTATGTCGTGGATATAGTTTTTGTTAACAGGCGGTACATATTTTTTCCTTTTTAACACTCATAAATGGATGGTTTACTTTTCGCAACAAAAGAATTAATAATTGTATGGTTTACAAATGGCACCGAGCCTCCCAAAGAAAACAAAATGGCACCAAGACACGCGTCATACCAGCCGTCGGGCCCCCGAAGCCCATCTGGGGCCCGCCCGAGCCCGGTTCGTCCGCGCCGCCGCCTGCCCGATCTCCTGTCCCGAGCGCCGCCCTCCATTCCCGAGCTGCTTCCCGAGCCGCTGCGCATGTGCCTCTCGCATGGGGCGTGGCTTCCCCGCCGAAGCCGCCCTAGCAAGCCCTGCCGGAGCTCCCTCCCGCCGCCGGAGGCCCCCGTCTTGTGGTGCCCCGCCGATCCGCGTGACCTCGTGCCCCGCCGTCATTTGCGCCACTAGCTGGCCGGATCCGCCTTCGCCAGCACCAGATCCGTGCCGCCTCTGCCCGTCCCTGCCGAACCCGACCTCATCGGAGTCCAGTGCGCCACCCCCGTCGGAGTTCTTCAGCGCGCCGCCGCCGTGTTCGTCCGCTCGAGGGAGCACGCAGGATCGAGCCGCCCCCGCTGCCGCGTTGACCGCACGTTGGCTGTGCGTGGGCCTCACCCCGCTCGTGGGCCAGCCGCACCGCCTCGTGGCCCAGGCGAGCACCTCGTCGTCCCTGGCCCAGTCCGCCTCGCCCCGGCCCAACCCCAGGCCGATTCCTCTCCAGGCCGACTTCCTTTCGGCCCAAGGTGAGCTTGCCCCCAACCCCTCTAAATCACGCCTAGGCATGTCTTAACTATTTAGCGCTGCCTTAGTTTCGACCCAGTAATTGTTTTAGGATTTATATCCGGATTTATTAATTTCAGAAATATGACGATATTAAAATGCCCGTAACTTTTTATCCGTAAGTCGGAACGAGGTGTATTTTATATGGTTTTGGGATAGTTTTGCGAGTAGAACACGATTTCACAACTTGCATATTTATTTGACGTTGTTTGACGTGTCGTATATCTAGTTTAGTGTGCTGTCTCGATAGGTTTATTGTCGTAGTTATTTTTCGTGTGTGCCCGAATAGCCCGAATGCCTTAGATAAAATGCCCGTGTTTTAGGGACACCTTTGCCACGTATTTTAGAGCGGTCATTGATATTTTTTGCGTGTAGGGATTTGCCGCTAGAATATTTTCCGTGTCTAGGTTTATTTCTCGCATTTTCGTGTGGAAATATTTTGTTGTTGCAACCCCACATATTTTATATGTTTTTGGGTAGAAAAATCCATGGGTTTTTTTTGTGCAATTAGTTTTAGCTTTTGAGCAAATTAGTTCGTGCATATTTGGCCATGTTGCCCTTTTGTTTAATTCGTAGAATTTATTCCGTGCTTCGTTTGTCGGAGTTGTCAACTAGGGAGTTGTTCTTGGATGTTTGCTCTAGCCCCTGGTATTTTTGGTTGCAATAGAAATGCATGTTTAGGTGTGATTTGTTTGCTCTCAAGTTGCTAGAAATAGTGCTGATTTGGAGGTGCTGAAATATTTCTAAGTCTGGAATCTGTTATATTTTGTTGCTGTCTTGACTTGCTCCTATGTTGTGATTTGTAGCTCTTTTGAGGTTGGTCTAATGGAGTAAGTTGTAGCCCTTGTGTTTGTCTAGCATGCTGTAAATTTTCACGCCTTTTGGAGACCTGTAGCTTAAGGTTTTGCTACTGTCAATATGGCTTCAGATCGGAAACTGCACTTTCATGAAGTGCTATTTTCACTAAGTCTGAAATAGTGTGTGAGATGCCATTTTGTGTCTTCTTTCCCTAGTGATCCATGATTCCATGCTAGTTATTGTTAGTTGTTTGTAGTAGTGATTCTTGCCCTCTTTCGTGTCATGCCTTGCTTGAGTTTATTAGAGTTGAGTAGCTCGTAGTTGTGGGGCGTAGTAAATGCTATGTGGCTGATTTTGGCAGATTGTAGTGTTTACTTGTTTTGCTCGTAGTTGTTGAACCGTATCTCCGATTTGATCGTGTCCTATATGAAACTTGCTTAGAATCTCGTGTAGTTTCATTTTCTCTTGCTGTTTGTATGTTTTGAAGTGCTTGTAGTCGCCGTTGCACACATATTGCATTCATGCGATCATATCTTGCGATGCTTGTATCTTTTGAACCGTAGCTCCGTTGGAGATGTTCTTTATGTGTAGATTGCTTGAAATGACGCGTAGAATCACGTGAACCTATTTGTTTTGCTGTTTAACAACTAATTAAATGCGTTAGTTTAAATCTGGACAGAATTGTAAATTAACATGTGAGGTGGTCTTGAAGGTGCTATATGTCATTTCCGACCTCATTTAAAATGCCTAGATAGGTAGATTAATTGCGCTTCACCTCTTGCCATGTTGAGCCACATTTAATATTGCCGTGTACCTATTCGGGATAGAACTAAATAAATAAACGTGGAGTTTCGTCAATATGCAACTCGTTGCATATTGAGCTTCACTTAATGTGTAGTGTTTGATTGTTGTGATTGTCATGCCTTGCATTAGACCGTTCATGCATCATGTGTGTCTTGCATCGTGTGGTGTATATCGTGTGTTGATGCTTGTTTCCGTTTCCCTCCGTCTCGATAGAGTTCCGCAAGCGTGTCAGATGTGAGGACCCGTTCGACTACATTGGTTCTTCTGCTTCACGGAGATGTTCTTCTTCCAAGCGGGATCTCAGGCAAGATGATCATTTCCCCAGATACCATTACTATCATTGCCATGCTAGTTTACCGTTTCTACCGATTATGTCTCGTTGCCTACCACATCTTAAACATCAGCCTCTCAACAATGCCATGAAACCTTCAACCTGTTCAACCTAGCAAACCACTGATTGACTATGTTACTGCTTGCTTAACGCTGTGTTAGCGTTGCTAGTTGCAGGTGCAGATGCTTCCATGTGAAAACATGGGTTCCTTGTTATATCACCATATTTATATGCTATTTAATTTAATGCACCTATGTACTTGGTAAAAGGTGGAAGGCTCGGCCTTTCTAGCCTGGTGTTTTGTTCCACCTTTGCCCCCTTAGTTTCCGGCTATCGGTGTTATGTTCCATAATTGAGCGCTCCTAACACGATCGGGGTTGTTATGGGGACCCCCTTGATAATTTGTTTTAGATTAAAGCTGGTGTGGCAAGGCCCAACATTGGTACTACATTTGCCTAATCACCTAATAAAATTGCATATGGACTTTCCGGACCCCGAGGATAATTTAATCAACCCCCCGGGCCAGTGCTCTGCATGAGTGTTGGTCCACCCACCTAGCAGTCGGCGGTGCCACCTCGGGGCAACTCGAGCTTTGGCTACCGTCCACTATGCATAGACGGTGTGTCCAGAGAGCGAGATACGCGGCTCCTATCGGGTTCATCGACACACCAGGTGGCCTTGCTGGATTAGTTTTACCTTTGACGAGATATCTTGTGCATCGGGATTCCGGTGATGCTTTGGGTAATCTCAGAGTTGAGGTTTTCCACTAAGGAATCCGACGAGATCGCGAGCTTCGTGATTGAGGATTTCTATGCGGCTTGTGGTAATTTGTGATGGACTAGTTGGAGCACCCCTGCAGGGTTAAATCTTTTCGGAAAGCCGTGCCCACGGTTATGTGGCAGCATGGAAACTTTGTTTAGCACTGGTTCTAGATAACTTGAAGTTAACTTAATTAAAAACTTGCCAACTGTGTGCGTAACCGTGACTGTCTCTTTCGTGAGTTCCTTCTCCGATCGAGGACACGGTGGGGTTATGTCTGACGTAGGTAGGTGTTCAGGATCATTCATTTGATCATCAGTAGTTACGTCCGTTATGCGTAGATCTTCCCCCTCTTATTTCTTGTACTCGTAAGTTTAGCCACCAAATACATGCTTAGCCGCTGCTGCAACCTCTCCACTTAACCTTGCCTCACCCATTAAGCTTTGCTAGTCTTGATACCTTTGGAAATGAGATTGCTGAGTCCCCTATGGCTCACAGATTACTACAACACTAGTTGCAGGTACAGGTAAAGGTTACTTGACGCGAGCGTGTTGATTGTTCATTTGGAGTTGCTTCTTCTTCTTCTTCTTCTTCATCGATCTAGGATGGGTTCCAGGCCGACAGCCTGGGATAGCAAGGATGGACGTCGTTCTTCTTTTGTCGTTTGTTTTCGTCCGTAGTCGGACCCTGCTCTTACTCTTGATGATTATGTAATGTACTGATGTGACTCTGATGTAACTTGTGGCGAGTGTAAGCCAACTCTATATATACCTCTTCTTTTCAGTACATGTACTTGTAACGATATCCATTCTTGCGACACGACGAGATGCGCTTCTATCCCTGACGAGGCCTTCGTGCCAAATTGAGGATAGGGTCGCATCTTGGGCGTGACAAGTTGGTATCAGAGCCGTACCGACCTTGGATCCCCTTGATTGATCGAACTTGGCCGAGTCGAGTCTAGTGAAAAACTGCTTTGAGTCTAGTTATATATCAGAGATTAGGATTCTTTTTTCTCCTCTTCTATGCTCTGGTGAGGAATCTTGACATAATATTTTAATTCTACTCCTCTTCTCACTCAATTTTTTTAGGTTCACGTGGATATTTTTGGAATCTATATGATGCCGATGTGACAGAGTTCTTTCTTGGTGCTTCCTATCTGCTTTGAGTTTCAGGGGAGTTGAGCTCCAGGGGATTCTTGAGCACATCGTTATCATTCAGATTTCTTAGTATCTAAGAACGAAGGATGTTCATAATTGCTTCAATACTAGTAGTGGCGAGATAACCCTGATGTCCCCAGTACTGGTGTAGATTGTTCGGGAGTACTGTCATACTTTGTGTCGTTGTGATCACGAGGGTCTGTTGTAGATGAAGGTCTGAGATTCTGGTTGTGTGTTGACGGATGTGATACAGGTGACGGGTTAGTATAGGAGTTGTGTGATATTACTCCTTGTATCCGTGTACCAGATTGCATGATGAGATATTTCGGGAATTCTTAGGTGGGAATTCAAGTAGTTACTTATAGGACAATCTTCCAACAAATGCATGATGTTAGGTTGGGGTTCGACATCTAGTGGATTCCTGTCCACGAAAATATCGGACGAAATCTTTCTGATGAGTTTGTTTTGGCTTGTTTCATAAGACTCACCCTTTATTTTGTTGAATATGGTAATCCGTGTTGCTTCGATGTCAAGTGGTGATTTCAGATCTTTTCTAACAGGTGTTCTCGTATTTTTATGAGAGTATTAATTCTTTTGCTATATCAATTATCATGTCAATTCCTTTTCAACCGGAGTCATCGTATCAATTCCATTCAACTGGTGTGCTTCTCTTCAGTGAATTCAATCCTCTCTAATTTTGCAGATCATTCTCTCAATTCTTTCCGGAGTTATCTCATCTGTCTCAAGTTGTCTTTGTTTTCCCCGCCCTCCCACCCTTTTCTCAGTGGTTCAATTTTCATCCAAGAGTTTTCTCTTCTTTGTGCTTCCGCTAACTGTTCTTTTCTCTCTTACCCGGTGAATTCAGTTCAAACTATCCGTGTTCACTATATCCTATTCATCCCTGTAATTCTTTCCTATGTTGGAAATTCTTGTCAGTCTTCTTGTTATGCATTCCTCTCTTTTCTATCCGGAGTGTTGAAGCTATCTTAGAAGTTCTTGTTTCCAATCTTTTAATTATTTCGAGGTTCTCAACCTTCTAGTTCTATTCATACCGGTGCAATATCTCTCTTCTAAGCAATCTCTTCTAACGGTGGTTTCTTTGAGTGGGCCCATAACCCACAGGTTCTTTCCCAGGATCTTTCCTGGCTCTTTTAATCTTTCTCCGGAGATCTCTAAATATTTTCAAATATGACGTAAGTATGATTTTCATCAGTCTTATTACTTCTTCAAGATCTATTTGAGTTAATTCTCATATTTGGCTCAACCTTTCATTATTCATTATTCCGGAGTGTCTTAGTTATTCTTGGTGTTGTTCTCATCTTCATTCTCAGCTTGCAATTCGAAGGAGTGTTTCTCTCGAATCTTGGTTCATTCTCTTGCAGATTCATCATTTCAGCTTGGTGGCATTATCTTGAATTGTTGTCAATCATGTGTGCCCCTTTCGTGCTATCCCATGCTTTTCTGAATTGTTTTTCATTCTCGATCCTCCGAAGGCCATCATTTCAGAAGATTTCTTTGTTTTCAGCTTTCAGCTTTCATCCTCAATTCTTCTCAATTGTTGTCTCTTCGCTCGTCTCTCGATTATTCCGGTGCCTTATTCAAGTTTCCTGTTAGGTGGCTCATGATCTTTTCATTCTCTTGTGTCTCCATGCTTTCTTGGTATTCCCATTCAATTGTGAATTTTCACTGGTGTCTCCTTCAAGACTTCTTCTAGTGGTGCATATCTATCTCTCTCTTCAAGTTTCTTTCAGGAAGAATAAGGGGTATGCTAAATCCATTGCTTGTCATCAATTTAATTTGATGAAGGATAAGCATAACATAATTCTTATTCTTGTTTCCTCAAGTGATCTGAATTCTTCTTCTGGAGTGGCTCATGATATCAATTCCTTTTTCTAAAGTGTTCTTCAAGATTCCTGTTGGAGTACCTCAAGTATTCTTTCTCTTGCATTTCCAGTGCATTTGTTATTCCTTTATCCTTTGAGATGGTATTATAGCATTCTTGTTAGTCTAGGAGCTTCGAAGAGTGTTTCTTTCAAGAATGAGATAATTAAACCCACCAATTCTATGGTCATGAGATATTTCAACCCATGATTTCTTCATTGAGCTATCTTGGTTTGGATTCACCTAAATCTTTTCCTATGGATTGTTGCTATCATGGTGCTTCCCATTAATCCTAGTTCTCAATGTACCCTCTTGGTGTATGAAGTTTTCTTATCTTTGCTTTCAACTATCCTTGTTCTGTTAGTGGCTGGTTGTCACTTCGTTAGTTGAAAAGGTATCCATAAGCCACTACTGTCTTGTTCTTTTCGTTGTTGTCCAACAACTCCGTCCAATTCTTCTTGCAAGGATGCTTGCCAAGTTCATTGGAGTTAGTCGTTGTCATTCTCTTCTTCCGTATGAGCTAGCTCCTATTCTATTGTTCCGGAGGCATTGTGATGTTGCTCTTTTGGGTCAATCTTGTTGTTCTATCAAGATCATGGTGTTCCCTTGTTCTATTTACATGTTTGTTGTGAATATTGTCTAATTCTCTCTTCTTATCGAATTTTTTGTCCCATTTTCCTACCGAATTCCTGCCGAAATTTTCCGTGAATTCTTGTTTCTTTCTCATATCAGTCCTCATCTCTTTGCAACTTTCAAGGATCATTGGTTTCACTCGTTTGTTAAAGAAGCGACTAAGTTTTTATCACTTGTTCTTTCTCATCCTCTCCCCCTTTCATTCTTGGATCTCGGGGCGAGATCCTCTTGTAGTGTAGGAGAGTTGTGACAGCCCGATGCCGGCGTTCCAGAAGATTCCCCTTCTATTCCGTTTTCGTTGTGTGTCTATTTTCTTTTGTCGCATCATCATCGCATCATCCGCATCTTCCGCATTGCATCGGCATCTCCGTTGCCGCCAGTTTTCGAAACTTGCATCCGTTGTTAGTTGCCGGTTCTCGTCGTTGTCCGTTCTGAGCCCGACCGCACACGCACGCGCCCGCGGCACCGTTGAAACCCTGTTTTTAAAGTGTGCGTAAACCTTTCTCTGATCAGGGTGAAACTTGGCATGCGATCGTGATTAGTTATAGCCAGGCCGCCTGTCGAATTTCGTCGCGATCGGAGTTCGTCTGGTACCCGAACGGTCGGCCGTAGCGGCACCGTATTCGGTCTACCGTCGGACGTCTGTCGGTGTTTTAAAATCCGTTGCCGCGCCGCCCGTTCTCCCTCTCGTCTCCAGATATCCACTCTACACGGCCTTGTAACTATTCCCGCGTTCGGAATTGTCCGAATCCGACCGCACGGTTGGATCCGGAACAAAATTCCGGCTAACCTAGCCCCCCTTTTCTCTATATATAGACCCCTCCTAAATTTTAGGCAGCCACCCTCTCACTCTCCCTCGAAATCCGTGCCACCCCGAAATCCTAGCCTCCCACCTCTCTCTCTCCCCCTCCAGCCGCCGGGCCCGCGAAGCCCATCTCGGGCCCGACCGAGGCCGGTTCGTCCACGCCGCCGCCTGCCCGATCTCCTGTCCCGAGCACCACCCTCCATTCCTGTCGTGGTTTTGTCACGGCAGATGTCCTCGTGAAAGGACTTAGTACGGGAGCCATCGCACCTTGGTGGCGACTCAAAGGGGTTAAACGGGAGGAACACGGCGGGTTACCCAGGTTCGGCCCCTCGAGTGGAGGTAATAGCCTACGTCCTGCTTTGTGTGTATTGATGTGGATTCGATTACAAGGGAGGCGTAACTCGCCTAACCTAGCACTCGATGATTTCTAACCTGCTCTCCTCCTTCTGACTCGCCTTTATATATAGGTCGAGGCTTTAGGGTTTACAAGAGTCCCTTCCTCCTTACAAATCGTGACCACCGTGGTCTCTAAGTCGCCGTCCTGCAAAACCCAGAGACCTTCCATAAATCATAACCGTCCCGCGGCCTTGAACCGCCCAGGCTGAAGCCCCAGTAGCCCAAAGGATGAATCGCCTTACTAGTAACCCGGCCCATCTTGGGCGGGTCACTTAATAAACAATATCCCCAACATTAGGCCCCAAATTGACTTGAATTTTCATGCCAATGCTTCCGCTTTAGTTGAAGGTGATTCACTCCTTCGTCTTCCTCCATACGTCAGAAATTTGAACTCGCCATCCGGCACCGAAAAAATCTTTGAGTCGCCAAACCATTTCCCGTTGGCATCTTCCTTATCCCTCGATCTTCGGGAAATTTAAAATAATCCCAACGGATCTTTAGTGCATCATTATCCCAAAATTTTCGGACGTCATCATGGCGAATCTTTTTATTCCCCAATGGTTCCCGCTCACGGCGCCTCGATTCCAGCGCCCGTCCTGATAAATAGGCGGAAGGGACAGGGCTGGCGCTGGCCACCTACCAGTCTCGTCAGTCCCCCCCAATTATCGGAGCAAAAGACCCCATCGCTTCCCGAGGGCTCTGCCACCGGTCGCAACTTCCACCCCCGTTTCGAGAAGTTTCAGCGCCGCCCGCAGGCCGTTGCCGTCGTCAAGCTTCGCACCTCGGACGATCCGTCCGCCGCCATTGTCGATCGCATCCTCACCGACCACCTCGTTGTTCACCTCGAGCTCCGCCGCCGCCGAAGATCTCTTCGTTCGCCGGGACCCCCGCGCTTCTCCGACGATCTCCGTCACCGCCGGTCTTCTTTAATCAAGAGCATCAGGTTAGGCCTTCGTTCACCTTCTTAGGAGTAGGTTTATTCCTTGCTTGTATTTCCGCCATTGCCGTAGCTTCGAAGCTTTTCACTCACAGTTATTCGTCTCCCTCGAATCGATTAGTCCAAGCTCCGATAGGGTAACCAGTGCCCTGAATAATTTTAATCATCCGCTGTACTCGCGAATTGTTGAATATAATGTCTTCTTCAAACGAGGAGCATCACCTGATAATAAATTGTTCGTGCTCAGTTATATTCGTAGGTTTTCACATCTGTTCGGCAGATCCATTTCTCATTTACTATTTGCGAAAAAACTGTTTGTAGCCTTCATCCCCCCTTAGTGCTTTGGAACGAATAGATTTCACCATCCACAGAAATATAGCCTTTGGGAATAACCCTACTCTTATAAGTCGCCATAGCAACCCAACCCGGCCTCTTGGTCCGGCGGGTTAACATGAACCGATTCCGATTCATATAGTAGATGTCCAAGACATGTAATATCATACTTTTACCTACTTGTAGCATGGGTGCCGTCTTCAAGAGCGATTGGCTTCCTACCAAAGTTGATGACGCTGTCTTAGCTAATTACGTGAAAGCGGGTTGTTTGGATCCTCAAGATGTCATTGGATGGCGCACCGGGTTGGGAGAAGATCTCCCTAACCCCAAAGAAGGGGAAATAGTAGTTTTTGTGGAACACTTGGAACGGGGTTTTAAGCCGCCCGGATCCAAATTTCTTAGGGACGCTTTGACCTTCATGAACGTCCGACTCCAGGATCTGGGACCCATTTCCATAAGCAACTTGAGCCAATTCCAAGTCCTTTGTGAAGCTTATCTGCGGATTGAGCCTTCCGTCCCTCTATTCTGGCATTTTTTTCATCTGAATCGCCAGACGGAATTCCATAATGGCCCCAGTTTGGAACTCGGCGGCGTCAACGTCCAGCGCCGTAGGGATAGTCCGTTCCCTTCACTCATCATGCCTAGCCATCCCAAGGGCTGGGGCGAATCTTGGTTTTACTGTCAAGAAACATCCCCTGCTGGTGAGAATAAGTTTCTGGGCTACAGGCCAACCCGCCTTCCGGTCAACTTCAAGCTCTCCGACAAGCTCACCGAGGAAGAAGAGTCGGAGTTCATCCCAATATTCTCTGAACTGAGATCCCTGACGAACAATGGTCTTACCGGGGTTGACCTGATCCGCTACTGGGTCGAATGGCGGATTCTTCCTCTGAGCCACCGAGATGGTCTGATGTGTGAATTTGACGGCACTCTGGATCATCCCCAATGCTACTTTCACACAGCACTAACAGAGAAAGACATTGTTGCCATCATCAAAAAGCTGACCGGTGAGCCCGCAGGAAAGTGCGGCCAAATCGGCCTTAAGCCCTTTTGCAAGATTAACCCGGCGCCCAAGGTAACCAAAGCTGACCCGCCCTTGGTTTTTATCCCCTCTGTTTTATTACCATCATGATTTCATAACATATACCTTTCCAGAAAGGCGATAAGTTCTGGTCCAGGAGACCTAAAAAGCAAGCCATGAAAACTGCTAAGCCGCCCTCTAAGAAAAACAAGGGCAAAGGTAAATCTGCTGCGGCTGAGCCATCTGAAGTCGACGAATCTCAAGTCGGCGATGCACTTTCAGAGGTACCAATCCGTCCTCTTTTCACTCGCCACCTGTTACTTTTGACCTTTTATTTATATCTCTCACTCTTCTCGTAATAGAATGAAGATAACGAAAGCCAAGAAGACTCTGTTGAGGTAATTTCTGTTTCCTCCGATTCATCTCCTTCTCCACCTAAGCCAGCCCGGTGAATATGTGGGAAAGTCCCCTTCTCACATCCAAATGCCCATTTGGACCCAAATTTCTTACTGAAGAAAACACAGCATGCCTCAAACCGGAAGACACGAAGTCACTCTGGCGATCTGATATCTGGCTTACCAGCAACAAACAAAAGAAAGCCAAGCGAGGTACCTTTTTTATGAGTAACCATTATTCGTGCTTCTTTGGATCACATTTGTAATCCGCCTGTATTATTGATATATAATTCTTGCAGAATTCTCCTCCCACTTCCGGCGACTCAGTGATGTCAACACTTCCACCGATGATTCGAGTTCCGGGGTAAGTCTCTTGCCTTGACTTTTGGGAACAACGACCTTTTCAATTCCTTAACATGCTTATTCCCTTTTGTTAGGGCACAAGCCAAGAAAAGGAAAACCAGTGGATCAATTCCTGATGCAACTTCCGAACCTCCAAATAAATCAACTCCGACTCAAGACGATCCGGATCATGCTGAGCCGGCAACTCAGGTGGACCTTCCTGAGTCGCCGAAAGAGACAACGGATGCCTCTAAATCGCCGAACCCATTGATGACAACAGAAGACCCAGATGCTGTAGTCATTACTGGTTCTGGCTTTTCCAAGCCGGCAGCGACAGTTCTGTCCAAACACGTAGCATCCTCCTCTCAGGCCATTCCCGAGTCTGGTCTCTCCAAGGCGAAGCTTTCCGACTATGCGAATCTGGAGTTTAAGGAACTTTGTTCTGGCTTTGCAAGTCGCCTGGAGGCGGGCTATGAGATGGAGAGAAATCTGCTAAAGATGTTAAACAACAAACATGAGGTAAACTTTGTTATACTTTATACTATTCCCAGTAACCCCCAAGGGCCGGGTCATCAGTAAAAAGATGAGCCGGGTCTTTGAAAATTTAGAAAAAGCTTCGCGACCAGTAACCCCCAAGGGCCGGGTCATCAATAAAAAAGATGAGCCGGGTCTTGATATCTGTATAATTTCTCCTGAAAAATTATACATTAGCCCCCAAGTGTTAGGGATATTGCTTTGCAATAATTCTGAGACTTGTCTTTATTTTAAACTTTCAATAGGAAAACCTTGCTCAGACCGAACTAGCGCTGGGCGATTTAAGGAAAAACATAGCTGAACAACAAGACGCCCGAACTCAGTCAGAAGATAAGTATAAATTGGCTCTGGTCGAACTGGAAAAACTCAAAGCCGATTTAGAAAACTCAAGCTGACCAAAACGCCGCTTTGAAGAGAGCAGAGAAGGCTGAAGCGAAGCTGGCGACTGTTCAACAGGAGTTATCCGGCTTAAAACGTCATATCTCTAACATGACGCAAGCCATCTTTGGTAAGTCTTACCTAAATCTCCAACCTTATCCCCTCCTTTTGGTCAAATTTCTGATGTTAAATTACTAATTATCAAATTCCAGGTCCAAGAATCGCCAACCTGCAAGAAGACCGTGTGTTGATGCTGAAGGCGATTTATACGCTGACAGAGCAACTGTACACAGGCAGTGTGTTGACCGTCAAAGCTGTATGGGTGCCAAAGAGCCTATTACTTCCATCAAGAAGGTACTTGGATGTCTGTCCATGCTTCCTCCCCAGATTGGCGAGTTAACTCGGTCAGCCGCCCGGAAAGGTGTCCTGACTGCCCTGAGTCACTGCTTAGCGTATGCCCCGGAGATCAATTTGGAAGAAGTAGCCGCTGGCTTCCCTCAGCTTAAAGATGATGGATCGGAGTTCGTTGAAGAGGATTACCAGAAAGTTGTCAAGGATTCTCGGTTGGCTGCAACTCGACTCGCCGCAAGTCTTGATTTAACGAAGTATCAGGCGGCTTATGACAGTAAGAATAAGAAAGTCAGCCCACCAACCTTCGTGGTGACCAACCTAATTCCTCGGCGACCCAAGAATCCTTTCGACTGGGAGGCAGACTTGGCATCAATTTTGACCGACGAAGACGACTTTGCTGCTTTGGCCAGGTGCAATTGGGTCTTGGGCGATTTACAAATCGAAGTTGGTCAGAGCTCATGCCAGGATTTAGCGAAGTAGACTTTCCTGAATTTGGCCCGCGAGCCATGTAATAGTCAGTACTATTCTTTGATGATATCTTCTGCAAGAAAAACCCTTATATCGCTTTTTGAGGCGATTTGAAATATTTGGTCCGCCTTTATAAGATTCTTCTACAATGCTTAATCCGCCAAGGATGAAACAAATCTTAGCACCCTCCTGCCTTAAAACTTTGAACACATCATCTGTGAAAACACATGAACTACGAATAATTTCAACAGATATGCAGAAAGGGTAAAAACCTTCAAGATCAAATCATAATAAGAGTAATTTTGTCGGCTCATACGGTCGCGACAGGGGGAGGCGAGTCAAAAAGCTCGTGCACCCACCCTAAATGCAGGTTTCGTCGGCTCATACGGTCGCGACAGGGGGAGGCGAGTCAAAAAGCTCGTGCACCCACCCTAAATGCAGGTTTCGTCGGCTCATACGGTCGCGACACGGGGAGGCGAGTCAAAAAGCTCGTGCACCCACCCTAAATGCAGGTTTCGTCGGCTCATACGGTCGCGACACGGGGAGGCGAGTCAAAAAGCTCGTGCACCCACCCTAAATGCAGGTTTCGTCGGCTCATACGGTCGCGACAGGTGGAGGCGAGTCAAAAAGCTCGTGCACCCACCCTAAATGCAGGTTTCGTCGGCTCATACGGTCGCGACAGGGGGAGGCGAGTCAGAAAGCTCGTGCACCCACCCTAAATGCAGTTTTCGTCGGCTCATACGGTCGCGACAGGGGGAGGCGAGTCAAAAAGCTCGTGCACCCACCCTAAATGCAGGTTTCGTCGGCTCATACGGTCGCGACACGGGGAGGCGAGTCAGAAAGCTCGTGCACCCACCCTAAATGCAGGTTTCGTCGGCTCATACGGTCGCGACAGGGGGAGGCTAGTCAGAAAGCTCGTGCACCCACCCTAAATGCAGGTTTCGTCGGCTCATACGGTCGCGACAGGGGGAGGCGAGTCAGAAAGTTCGTGCACCCACCCTAAATGCAGGTTTCTTCGGCTCATACGGTCGCGACAGGGGGAGGCGAGTCAGAAAGCTCGTGCACCCACCCTAAATGCAGGTTCTGTCGGCTCATAAGGTCGTAACAGGATGACACAAATTGCATTTTTTAATGAAGAAGCCCCCAAGTCAGAGAGTATTTTATTACTTCGTAATGAAACTGAAAAACTTACAAAGTGTGGAGCTTTAAGAGCTCAAGTGTAGTAAGGCCGCAAATGAGCAATATTCCACGGGCGAGTTGACTCAGCCTCTGTAGTCGGTCGGTTAGGCCGAAGATCCATCAAATAATAAGAGCCATTGCGGAGGTTCTTGCTGACGATGAACGGCCCTTCCCAAGGGGGTGATAGCTTGTGCATGCCTGCCCGATCTTGTATCAGACGAAGTACCAAGTCGCCCTCCTGAAAAGTCCGACTCTTAACCCGGCGACTATGATAACGCCGCAGATCTTGCTGATAGATAGCCGAACGAGCCGTAGCCAGGTCAAGCGCCTCTTCTAAGGCATCCAAGGAATCCTGACGCGCCAACTCATTATCTTGCTCCACATATGCGGCGACTCTAAGAGAATCATGTCTTATGTCAGTAGGAAGGACAACTTCTACTCCATAGACCAAAAAGAAAGGAGTGAACCCCGTGGATCGATTCAGGGTGGTCCGGATGCTCCACAATACCGAAGGTAATTCCTCAACCCAACACCCTGGAGTCCTTTCCAGGGGAACCATGAGCCGAGGTTTAATCCCTCGCAAGACTTCTTGATTCGCCCGCTCTGCCTGCCCGTTGGACTGCGGGTGAGCAACTGCAAAAACATCAAGCCGGATATGCTCTCGACGACAAAAATCCAGCATCCCTCCTTGGGACAAGTTAGTACCATTGTCCGTGATAATACTGTGCGGATATCCAAAACGGAAAATTAGCTTTTTCAGAAATTTGACCGCGGTCTCCGCATCGCAAGCTCCAACAGGTTCCGCCTCAACCCATTTAGTGAACTTATCAACTGCCACCAATAAGTGAGTTTTCTTGTTAGAGGACATTTTAAAGGGACCGACCATGTCCAGCCCCCAGACCGCGAAAGGCCAAGTAATGGGAATCATCCTCAATTCTGAGCCGGCACATGAGCCTGTCTCCCATATCGTTGGCACCCCTCGCACCGCCGTACTATATCTTCTGCATCTGCATGAGCCGTCAACCAGAAGAAACCATGTCGAAAAGCTTTTGATACCAAAGAACGTGACCCGGCGTGATGCCCGCAGTCTCCAGAATGAATGTCATTTAGGATTACGCATCCTTCCTCAGAAGAAACACACCGCTGAAAGACCCCTGAAGCACTTCGTTTATATAACTCGCCATTAATGATGACCAGGGATTTGCTACGTCGAACGATCTGGCGAGCCAAAACTTCGTCGGTGGGTAACTCGCCACGAGTGAGATAAGCCAGATAAGGAAGAGCCCAATCCGGAGTGACATGGAGAGCCGCCACAAGCTGAGACTCGGGATCCGGTATCGCCAATTCCTCCTTCGTGGGTATAGTCACAGACGGTTTATGCAAGATATCCAAAAAAACATTAGGGGGGACCGGTTTTCTCTGTGAGCCGAGTCGCGAGAGGGCATCAGCTGCTTTGTTGAGTCGCCGATCAACATGATCAACCTGGTACCCATGAAAATAGCCCGCCACATCAGATACAGCTCGCCTGTAAGCCGCCATCATAGGATCCCGAGAGTCCCAGGTACCCGAAACCTGTTGCGCCACCAAATCTGAATCCCCAAAGCATCCGACTCGGGTTAGGTTCATCTCTTTTGCCAGTCGCAAACCGTGAAGCAGAGCTTCATATTCCGCCGCATTATTTGTGCAGGGAAACATGAGTCGGAGAACATAGCAGAACTTATCTCCTTGTGGGGATATCAACACCACACCAGCCCCTGAGCCCTCCAACTGCCTGGATCCATCAAAGTAAATAGTCCAATAGGTAAGGTCAGGCCGATCTTCCGGAGCCTGAAGTTCTGTCCAATCGTTAACGAAATCAACTAGTGCCTGGGACTTAATGGCCGTGCGGGGGGTATATTGTATGTGATGAGACCCAAGCTCTATTGCCCATTTGGCGATTCGCCCTGTTGCCTCCCGATTTTGGATGACGTCACCGAGGGGGGCGGAACTGACCACAGTGATCGGGTGCTCCTGGAAATAATGTTTAAGCTTTCGATTTGCCATGAACACCCCATAGACCAGTTTCTGCCAATGTGGGTATCGTTGTTTGGAAAGAGTTAACACCTCACTGATAAAGTATACCGGGCGTTGCACCGGGTATTCCTTTCCTTCCTCCTTTCTTTCGACGACCACAGCCACGCTCACCGCCTTGGAATTTGCCGCGATATACAGGAGCATAGGCTCCTTTTCGGTTGGGGCTGCCAGGACCGGCGGGTTAATCAATTGATGCTTCAAGGCCTGAAGCGCCTCGTCTGCCTCCTCTGTCCATACGAATCGGTCGGATTTTCTCAACAATTGATAAAGAGGAATCGCCTTTTCCCCAAGGCGGCTCACGAAACGACTTAGAGCCGCAATGCGAACCGCCAGTCGCTGAACTTGATTAACATTCGTCGGCTTCCCGAGGGAGGTAACCGCTTCAATTTTGTCCGGGTTAGCCTCGATGCCGCGCTCTGATACCAAGAAACCCAATAGTTTTCCCGCAGGTACGCCAAAAACGCACTTGGTAGGATTTAGCTTCATCTGATATACCCGTAAATTATCAAAGGTTTCCTTAAGGTCTTCCAAAAGTGTCTCCCCCCGGCGGGTCTTGATCACAATGTCGTCAACATAAGCATGGACGTTGCGGCCAATTTGGTTATGAAGACAATTCTGGATGCAGCGTTGATAAGTCGCCCCTGCGCTCTTGAGCCCGAATGGCATGGACACATAGCAAAAGGCCCCGAAGGGGGTTATGAAGGCCGTCTTCTCCTGATCTTCCACGGCCATTTTGATCTGATGATAACCTGAATAGGTGTCCAAAAAGCACAATCGTTCGCATCCCGCCACCGAGTCAATGATTTGGTCGATGCGGGGAAGAGCGAAAGGATCTTTGGGACAAGCTCTGTTGAGGTCCGTATAGTCAATACACATACGGAAAGTGCCATTCTTCTTGAGTACTAACACCGGGTTAGCCACCCATTTGGGGTGAAAGACTTCCACGATGAACCCGGCGGCTAAAAGACGGGCGACTTCTTCTCCAATCGCCTTCCGTCGCTCCTCATTAAATCTGCGAAGGTCCTGCTAGACCGGTTTGCATTTTGGGTCAATATTTTAAGATGGTGCTCAGCGAATTCTCACGGTACACCCGGCATGTCAGAGGGCTTCCATGTGAAGATGTCCCGATTCTCACGGATGAATTCGATGAGCGCGCTTTCCTATTTGGGATCCAGACCCGTCCCAATGGTGAACTGCTTGGATGGATCGCCAGGAACGAAATCGATTGTCTTAGTATCATTCGTCAGTTTGAATTTTAGGGGCGACTCAGAATCTGTAGTCGGCTTCTTGAGTGGTGACATGTCTGCCGGGTCAACATTGGCCCGATGATGTTTGAGCTCTTCCGCCGCACAGGCGACCTCCGCAGAAGCCGTGTCCCCTTCCTCGCACTCCTTTGCGATTCTTATATCTCCATCAATCGTGATGGGTCCTTTGGGACCTGGCATTTTTAGTTTGAGGTAGACGTAGCACGGGCGGGCCATGAAGCGGGCGTAAGCCGGTCGTCCGAACAGCGCGTGGTACGGGCTTTTCAGTTTGACCACCTCAAAGATTAGGGACTCCGACCTGTAATTCTGCGCAGTTCCAAACGCTACTGAGAGCCTGACCCGGCCTATGGGATAAGCCGACTTGCCCGGGACAATGCCGTGGAAAACCGTGGTTGAAGGCATCAAGTCTTTTTCCGATAGATTCATCCTCCGAAAGGTGTCGAAGTATAGGATATTAATGCTGCTTCCACCATCCATTAATACCTTTGACAAGGTGTAACCCCCCACTTGGGGAGCCACGACTAATGCCAGGTCGCCCGGGTTATCTATTCTTGGCGGGTGATCCTCTCTACTCCATGTTATGGTCTCCTCGGACCAGTGGAGATATTTGGGAATCGCCGGCTCAGTTACGCTGTACGCCCGGTGATTTACCTTTTTATCGCGCCTGCAAGCATTAGTGGTGAAAACGTGGTACTGCCCATTACTTAGCTGTTTGGGATTGTTGCGGAAGCCCCCGTTGTCATCCTGGTCCTGTGGAGCCCCCTGTGGGGGTGGCTGCTGGAAAACTCCCGGCGGGTTGTACCGCCGCTGGTGGTGCACCGGGTACTGGTCGCCGCCTGGTTGCGGGCCTCCCTGAGCCTCCTGTTCGGGAAAACCGCCGAAGGGGTTCTGCCTTTGGTTGGGCGCGGCGAGTTGGTCCTGGCGACGGTTCGGATCTTCGTTTTGGCTCTTCTTGATTGCCTCAGCCCGAAATTCTCGCATCACGAAACAGTTCTGCCAAGAGTGGCCCGCCGGGCCGTCGGCCGTGGCGTGGTGCGGGCAAGGGCCTTTGAGTAGCTCTTCATAATTACGCGGCCTTTTCCCACTGAAACCTCGATTCTTCTTTTTGCCGTCATTGGCATTGGTGTTGGCAACCAAATCCGAGGGCTCCTCCTGTGGCCTGCGCTTGCCGTTGGTCCCCTGGTTGTGACGGTTGCGGCCTTGGAAATGGGTGTGGTTTTTGGTAGAATCGCCCTTTTTGGGTGAGTTACCCTTACCATCCTCGCCGGGATCCTTGGTATCATCGGCCTCGGCATACCTAGTGAGGGTGTCCATCAGTTCGCCCATGTCCTGAACTTTCCGTTTGAGTCGCCCCAATTTCTGGACCAGCGGTTCATAGTGGCAGTTGTGCTCGAGGATAAGCACAGCTTGTGCCGCCGTGATGCCATCTGATGAATGGATAATTTCTGCGACCCGCCGTGACCAATGGTGCGCCGACTCATCCGGGCGTTGTACGCAGTCTTGTAAGTCGACGATCGTCATTGGTCGTTTACAGGTTCCCCGGAAGTTTTTGATGAAACGCTCCTTCAGCTTGGCCCAGGACTGGATAGAATTGGGAGGTAAGTTTTTCAACCAAGTGCGTGCCGATCCTTCGAGCATCATGGTGAAATATCTGGCGCAAACCGCCTCATTTACGTCGAGCATGTCCATGGCGATATCATAGCCCTCGATCCATGATGTTGGTTCGAGATATGGTGTGTAATTAGGCACCTTTCTTGGTCCTTTGAAATCCTTGGGCATTCTTTCGTTCCGAAGGGCTAGGGACAAGCAGGGTACCCCAACTCGCCCTCCGGTCCCCGCGAGGGGGGCCTGGGCATCTCGAATGTTAGGGATATCTCTGCCCGGCGGGTTCCGTTCGGGCGGGTTGTCCTGCGGGAAGTGTCGCGGGGCACTGTTTACGGCTGGCTGATCCTCCGGCCTACTCCTGGTGTAGCTCGCCTGAGGGGTGGAGTGCAATCTCTCAAGGCTGTGTGAGAACTGTGCCTTTTGAACCACCGCCGTTTTCAACATCTCGATAGCGTTCCTTGCTTCAATCTCAGCTGGGGTGTTGCCGTGAATCGGAAGAGAGTCCAAATAGCGAGTTGCGGCAGGCACGTTATCCACCGGGTTGGAGAAGTGGCCACGAGGGGTCCGGAAACGAGGAATTTGACCCTCAGTCGGCTGAATCGGCGGGTTAGGCGGGCGGCCCGGCCCTCGTGCTGGGGCGGCTCCCATCCCGGGTGTTTGAGGAGTGTCGAACAGGCGAGTCGGGTTGAGGTCATGGGGTAGGCGACCCTGGTGTCTCCGCTGATGGATGGCGTCAGACGCGCGCTGCTGTCTTTCGAGCCGCCAGTTGTCGGTGTTCAATCGCATCCTTTCGGCCGTGATTTGGGCTTGTCGAGTCTCAATCCTGGCGGACTCCATCTCAGCATCCTGATAGGCCTTCGCCATCGCCTCCCTCAGCTTTGCTAACACTGCGTTTATCTCCCCTTGGTTTTCTGGCGTGAGGGGAGTTGACATTAGTCTCGTGATTTCCGCCGCTAAGTCCACCAGGACTGCAGACGCACTTCTGGACGTCCCGCCGGTCCCATCGCCTCCGGTGGGGTTCTGTGCGGGTTGGGTTGCCCCGGCCATGTAGATGGCGATCTGGCGGCGGGTTCGATCAAGGATTTCCAGATCCATGGCCAGCGACAAGCCTCCGAGACCGTCTCCGTGGAGGGACTGGATGGAATCTGAATCGCCCATGGATGACTCATCGTCGGAGTTGACCGGGGTGACCTCCTGAGCCGCCACGTGTTCTGGCTCCTCCGACCCCTGCGTGAAGCCCACAAAGACCGGGCGAGTCAGATGCTGTGTTATGACTAGGCGGATGTACCTGGCCGGCTCGACGATGTCGGTGGAGATGTCCAGCTCAGGAACGGATGATCCGATCATGCCGATGAAGACATTGATCTTGCCGAAGGGGACCCTGTAGCCTGATTCGAGAGAATTCGCTTCAGGTCCCCATCGTTGGTTGTCGATGTAGGTTATCCCGCGGCGGCTCTGAGTCATGAGCGCCGTCGCATAGCTCCCAAACCCTGGTAGGGCTCCCTTTGAGAACTCAACTCCACCGTGCGTAGGCCCCACGGTGGGCGCCAACAGTCGTGGTTTTGTCACGGCAGATGTCCTCGTGAAAGGACTTAGTACGGGAGCCATCGCACCTTGGTGGCGACTCAAAGGGGTTAAACGGGAGGAACACGGCGGGTTACCCAGGTTCGGCCCCTCGAGTGGAGGTAATAGCCTACGTCCTGCTTTGTGTGTATTGATGTGGATTCGATTACAAGGGAGGCGTAACTCGCCTAACCTAGCACTCGATGATTTCTAACCTGCTCTCCTCCTTCTGACTCGCCTTTATATATAGGTCGAGGCTTTAGGGTTTACAAGAGTCCCTTCCTCCTTACAAATCGTGACCACCGTGGTCTCTAAGTCGTCGTCCTGCAAAACCCAGAGACCTTCCATAAATCATAACCGTCCCGCGGCCTTGAACCGCCCAGGCTGAAGCCCCAGTAGCCCAAAGGATGAATCGCCTTACTAGTAACCCGGCCCATCTTGGGCGGGTCACTTAATAAACAATATCCCCAACATTAGGCCCCAAATTGACTTGAATTTTCATGCCAATGCTTCCGCTTTAGTTGAAGGTGATTCACTCCTTCGTCTTCCTCCATACGTCAGAAATTTGAACTCGCCATCCGGCACCGAAAAAATCTTTGAGTCGCCAAACCATTTCCCGTTGGCATCTTCCTTATCCCTCGATCTTCGGGAAATTTAAAATAATCCCAACGGATCTTTAGTGCATCATTATCCCAAAATTTTCGGACGTCATCATGGCGAATCTTTTTATTCCCCAATGGTTCCCGCTCACGGCGCCTCGATTCCAGCGCCCGTCCTGATAAATAGGCGGAAGGGACAGGGCTGGCGCTGGCCACCTACCAGTCTCGTCAGTCCCCCCCAATTATCGCAGCAAAAGACCCCATCGCTTCCCGAGGGCTCTGCCACCGGTCGCAACTTCCGCCCCCGTTTCGAGAAGTTTCAGCGCCGCCCGCAGGCCGTTGCCGTCGTCAAGCTTCGCACCTCGGACGATCCGTCCGCCGCCATTGTCGATCGCATCCTCACCGACCACCTCGTTGTTCACCTCGAGCTCCGCCGCCGCCGAAGATCTCTTCGTTCGCCGGGACCCCCGCGCTTCTCCGACGATCTCCGTCACCGCCGGTCTTCTTTAATCAAGAGCATCAGGTTAGGCCTTCGTTCACCTTCTTAGGAGTAGGTTTATTCCTTGCTTGTATTTCCGCCATTGCCGTAGCTTCGAAGCTTTTCACTCACAGTTATTCGTCTCCCTCAAATCGATTAGTCCAAGCTCCGATAGGGTAACCAGTGCCCTGAATAATTTTAATCATCCGCTGTACTCGCGAATTGTTGAACATAATGTCTTCTTCAAACGAGGAGCATCACCTGATAATAAATTGTTCGTGCTCAGTTATATTCGTAGGTTTTCACATCTGTTCGGCAGATCCATTTCTCATTTACTATTTGCGAAAAAACTGTTTGTAGCCTTCATCCCCCCTTAGTGCTTTGGAACGAATAGATTTCACCATCCACAGAAATATAGCCTTTGGGAATAACCCTACTCTTATAAGTCGCCATAGCAACCCAACCCGGCCTCTTGGTCCGGCGGGTTAACATGAACCGATTCCGATTCATATAGTAGATGTCCAAGACATGTAATATCATACTTTTACCTACTTGTAGCATGGGTGCCGTCTTCAAGAGCGATTGGCTTCCTACCAAAGTTGATGACGCTGTCTTAGCTAATTACGTGAAAGCGGGTTGTTTGGATCCTCAAGATGTCATTGGATGGCGCACCGGGTTGGGAGAAGATCTCCCTAACCCCAAAGAAGGGGAAATAGTAGTTTTTGTGGAACACTTGGAACGGGGTTTTAAGCCGCCCGGATCCAAATTTCTTAGGGACGCTTTGACCTTCATGAACGTCCGACTCCAGGATCTGGGACCCATTTCCATAAGCAACTTGAGCCAATTCCAAGTCCTTTGTGAAGCTTATCTGCGGATTGAGCCTTCCGTCCCTCTATTCTGGCATTTTTTTCATCTGAATCGCCAGACGGAATTCCATAATGGCCCCAGTTTGGAACTCGGCGGCGTCAACGTCCAGCGCCGTAGGGATAGTCCGTTCCCTTCACTCATCATGCCTAGCCATCCCAAGGGCTGGGGCGAATCTTGGTTTTACTGTCAAGAAACATCCCCTGCTGGTGAGAATAAGTTTCTGGGCTACAGGCCAACCCGCCTTCCGGTCAACTTCAAGCTCTCCGACAAGCTCACCGAGGAAGAAGAGTCGGAGTTCATCCCAATATTCTCTGAACTGAGATCCCTGACGAACAATGGTCTTACCGGGGTTGACCTGATCCGCTACTGGGTCGAATGGCGGATTCTTCCTCTGAGCCACCGAGATGGTCTGATGTGTGAATTTGACGGCACTCTGGATCATCCCCAATGCTACTTTCACACAGCACTAACAGAGAAAGACATTGTTGCCATCATCAAAAAGCTGACCGGTGAGCCCGCAGGAAAGTGCGGCCAAATCGGCCTTAAGCCCTTTTGCAAGATTAACCCGGCGCCCAAGGTAACCAAAGCTGACCCGCCCTTGGTTTTTATCCCCTCTGTTTTATTACCATCATGATTTCATAACATATACCTTTCCAGAAAGGCGATAAGTTCTGGTCCAGGAGACCTAAAAAGCAAGCCATGAAAACTGCTAAGCCGCCCTCTAAGAAAAACAAGGGCAAAGGTAAATCTGCTGCGGCTGAGCCATCTGAAGTCGACGAATCTCAAGTCGGCGATGCACTTTCAGAGGTACCAATCCGTCCTCTTTTCACTCGCCACCTGTTACTTTTGACCTTTTATTTATATCTCTCACTCTTCTCGTAATAGAATGAAGATAACGAAAGCCAAGAAGACTCTGTTGAGGTAATTTCTGTTTCCTCCGATTCATCTCCTTCTCCACCTAAGCCAGCCCGGTGAATATGTGGGAAAGTCCCCTTCTCACATCCAAATGCCCATTTGGACCCAAATTTCTTACTGAAGAAAACACAGCATGCCTCAAACCGGAAGACACGAAGTCACTCTGGCGATCTGATATCTGGCTTACCAGCAACAAACAAAAGAAAGCCAAGCGAGGTACCTTTTTTATGAGTAACCATTATTCGTGCTTCTTTGGATCACATTTGTAATCCGCCTGTATTATTGATATATAATTCTTGCAGAATTCTCCTCCCACTTCCGGCGACTCAGTGATGTCAACACTTCCACCGATGATTCGAGTTCCGGGGTAAGTCTCTTGCCTTGACTTTTGGGAACAACGACCTTTTCAATTCCTTAACATGCTTATTCCCTTTTGTTAGGGCACAAGCCAAGAAAAGGAAAACCAGTGGATCAATTCCTGATGCAACTTCCGAACCTCCAAATAAATCAACTCCGACTCAAGACGATCCGGATCATGCTGAGCCGGCAACTCAGGTGGACCTTCCTGAGTCGCCGAAAGAGACAACGGATGCCTCTAAATCGCCGAACCCATTGATGACAACAGAAGACCCAGATGCTGTAGTCATTACTGGTTCTGGCTTTTCCAAGCCGGCAGCGACAGTTCTGTCCAAACACGTAGCATCCTCCTCTCAGGCCATTCCCGAGTCTGGTCTCTCCAAGGCGAAGCTTTCCGACTATGCGAATCTGGAGTTTAAGGAACTTTGTTCTGGCTTTGCAAGTCGCCTGGAGGCGGGCTATGAGATGGAGAGAAATCTGCTAAAGATGTTAAACAACAAACATGAGGTAAACTTTGTTATACTTTATACTATTCCCAGTAACCCCCAAGGGCCGGGTCATCAGTAAAAAGATGAGCCGGGTCTTTGAAAATTTAGAAAAAGCTTCGCGACCAGTAACCCCCAAGGGCCGGGTCATCAATAAAAAAGATGAGCCGGGTCTTGATATCTGTATAATTTCTCCTGAAAAATTATACATTAGCCCCCAAGTGTTAGGGATATTGCTTTGCAATAATTCTGAGACTTGTCTTTATTTTAAACTTTCAATAGGAAAACCTTGCTCAGACCGAACTAGCGCTGGGCGATTTAAGGAAAAACATAGCTGAACAACAAGACGCCCGAACTCAGTCAGAAGATAAGTATAAATTGGCTCTGGTCGAACTGGAAAAA
Organism: Hordeum vulgare subsp. vulgare; assembly: GCF_904849725.1. Classification (NCBI taxonomy): domain Eukaryota; kingdom Viridiplantae; phylum Streptophyta; class Magnoliopsida; order Poales; family Poaceae; genus Hordeum; species Hordeum vulgare. The sequence continues at coordinate 375,474,958 of NC_058520.1, read as the reverse complement.
CTCAAAGCCGATTTAGAAAACTCAAGCTGACCAAAACGCCGCTTTGAAGAGAGCAGAGAAGGCTGAAGCGAAGCTGGCGACTGTTCAACAGGAGTTATCCGGCTTAAAACGTCATATCTCTAACATGACGCAAGCCATCTTTGGTAAGTCTTACCTAAATCTCCAACCTTATCCCCTCCTTTTGGTCAAATTTCTGATGTTAAATTACTAATTATCAAATTCCAGGTCCAAGAATCGCCAACCTGCAAGAAGACCGTGTGTTGATGCTGAAGGCGATTTATACGCTGACAGAGCAACTGTACACAGGCAGTGTGTTGACCGTCAAAGCTGTATGGGTGCCAAAGAGCCTATTACTTCCATCAAGAAGGTACTTGGATGTCTGTCCACGCTTCCTCCCCAGATTGGCGAGTTAACTCGGTCAGCCGCCCGGAAAGGTGTCCTGACTGCCCTGAGTCACTGCTTAGCGTATGCCCCGGAGATCAATTTGGAAGAAGTAGCCGCTGGCTTCCCTCAGCTTAAAGATGATGGATCGGAGTTCGTTGAAGAGGATTACCAGAAAGTTGTCAAGGATTCTCGGTTGGCTGCAACTCGACTCGCCGCAAGTCTTGATTTAACGAAGTATCAGGCGGCTTATGACAGTAAGAATAAGAAAGTCAGCCCACCAACCTTCGTGGTGACCAACCTAATTCCTCGGCGACCCAAGAATCCTTTCGACTGGGAGGCAGACTTGGCATCAATTTTGACCGACGAAGACGACTTTGCTGCTTTGGCCAGGTGCAATTGGGTCTTGGGCGATTTACAAATCGAAGTTGGTCAGAGCTCATGCCAGGATTTAGCGAAGTAGACTTTCCTGAATTTGGCCCGCGAGCCATGTAATAGTCAGTACTATTCTTTGATGATATCTTCTGCAAGAAAAACCCTTATATCGCTTTTTGAGGCGATTTGAAATATTTGGTCCGCCTTTATAAGATTCTTCTACAATGCTTAATCCGCCAAGGATGAAACAAATCTTAGCACCCTCCTGTCTTAAAACTTTGAACACATCATCTGTGAAAACACATGAACTACGAATAATTTCAACAGATATGCAGAAAGGGTAAAAACCTTCAAGATCAAATCATAATAAGAGTAATTTTGTCGGCTCATACGGTCGCGACAGGGGGAGGCGAGTCAAAAAGCTCGTGCACCCACCCTAAATGCAGGTTTCGTCGGCTCATACGGTCGCGACAGGGGGAGGCGAGTCAAAAAGCTCGTGCACCCACCCTAAATGCAGGTTTCGTCGGCTCATACGGTCGCGACACGGGGAGGCGAGTCAAAAAGCTCGTGCACCCACCCTAAATGCAGGTTTCGTCGGCTCATACGGTCGCGACACGGGGAGGCGAGTCAAAAAGCTCGTGCACCCACCCTAAATGCAGGTTTCGTCGGCTCATACGGTCGCGACAGGTGGAGGCGAGTCAAAAAGCTCGTGCACCCACCCTAAATGCAGGTTTCGTCGGCTCATACGGTCGCGACAGGGGGAGGCGAGTCAGAAAGCTCGTGCACCCACCCTAAATGCAGTTTTCGTCGGCTCATACGGTCGCGACAGGGGGAGGCGAGTCAAAAAGCTCGTGCACCCACCCTAAATGCAGGTTTCGTCGGCTCATACGGTCGCGACACGGGGAGGCGAGTCAGAAAGCTCGTGCACCCACCCTAAATGCAGGTTTCGTCGGCTCATACGGTCGCGACAGGGGGAGGCTAGTCAGAAAGCTCGTGCACCCACCCTAAATGCAGGTTTCGTCGGCTCATACGGTCGCGACAGGGGGAGGCGAGTCAGAAAGCTCGTGCACCCACCCTAAATGCAGGTTTCTTCGGCTCATACGGTCGCGACAGGGGGAGGCGAGTCAGAAAGCTCGTGCACCCACCCTAAATGCAGGTTCTGTCGGCTCATAAGGTCGCAACAGGATGACACAAATTGCATTTTTTAATGAAGAAGCCCCCAAGTCGGAGAGTATTTTATTACTTCGTAATGAAACTGAAAAACTTACAAAGTGTGGAGCTTTAAGAGCTCAAGTGTAGTAAGGCCGCAAATGAGCAATATTCCACGGGCGAGTTGACTCAGCCTCTGTAGTCGGTCGGTTAGGCCGAAGATCCATCAAATAATAAGAGCCATTGCGGAGGTTCTTGCTGACGACGAACGGCCCTTCCCAAGGGGGTGATAGCTTGTGCATGCCTGCCCGATCTTGTATCAGACGAAGTACCAAGTCGCCCTCCTGAAAAGTCCGACTCTTAACCCGGCGACTATGATAACGCCGCAGATCTTGCTGATAGATAGCTGAACGAGCCGTAGCCAGGTCACGCGCATCTTCTAAGGCATCCAAGGAATCCTGACGCGCCAAGTCATTATCTTGCTCCACATATGCGGCGACTCTAAGAGAATCATGTCTTATGTCAGTAGGAAGGACAACTTCTACTCCATAGACCAAAAAGAAAGGAGTGAACCCCGTGGATCGATTCAGGGTGGTCCGGATGCTCCACAATACCGAAGGTAATTCCTCAACCCAACACCCTGGAGTCCTTTCCAGGGGAACCATGAGCCGAGGTTTAATCCCTCGCAAGACTTCTTGATTCGCCCGCTCTGCCTGCCCGTTGGACTGCGGGTGAGCAACTGCAAAAACATCAAGCCGGATATGCTCTCGACGACAAAAATCCAGCATCGCTCCTTGGGACAAGTTAGTACCATTGTCCGTGATAATACTGTGCGGATATCCAAAACGGAAAATTAGCTTTTTCAGAAATTTGACCGCGGTCTCCGCATCGCAAGCTCCAACAGGTTCCGCCTCAACCCATTTAGTGAACTTATCAACTGCCACCAATAAGTGAGTTTTCTTGTTAGAGGACATTTTAAAGGGACCGACCATGTCCAGCCCCCAGACCGCGAAAGGCCAAGTAATGGGAATCATCCTCAATTCTGAGCCGGCACATGAGCCTGTCTCCCATATCGTTGGCACCCCTCGCACCGCCGTACTATATCTTCTGCATCTGCATGAGCCGTCAACCAGAAGAAACCATGTCGAAAAGCTTTTGATACCAAAGAACGTGACCCGGCGTGATGCCCGCAGTCTCCAGAATGAATGTCATTTAGGATTACGCATCCTTCCTCAGAAGAAACACACCGCTGAAAGACCCCTGAAGCACTTCGTTTATATAACTCGCCATTAATGATGACCAGGGATTTGCTACGTCGAACGATCTGGCGAGCCAAAACTTCGTCGGTGGGTAACTCGCCACGAGTGAGATAAGCCAGATAAGGAAGAGCCCAATCCGGAGTGACATGGAGAGCCGCCACAAGCTGAGACTCGGGATCCGGTATCGCCAATTCCTCCTTCGTGGGTATAGTCACAGACGGTTTATGCAAGATATCCAAAAAAACATTAGGGGGGACCGGTTTTCTCTGTGAGCCGAGTCGCGAGAGGGCATCAGCTGCTTTGTTGAGTCGCCGATCAACATGATCAACCTGGTACCCATGAAAATAGCCCGCCACATCAGATACAGCTCGCCTGTAAGCCGCCATCATAGGATCCCGAGAGTCCCAGGTACCCGAAACCTGTTGCGCCACCAAATCTGAATCCTCAAAGCATCCGACTCGGGTTAGGTTCATCTCTTTTGCCAGTCGCAAACCGTGAAGCAGAGCTTCATATTCCGCCGCATTATTTGTGCAGGGAAACATGAGTCGGAGAACATAGCAGAACTTATCTCCTTGTGGGGATATCAACACCACACCAGCCCCTGAGCCCTCCAACTGCCTGGATCCATCAAAGTAAATAGTCCAATAGGTAAGGTCAGGCCGATCTTCCGGAGCCTGAAGTTCTGTCCAATCGTTAACGAAATCAACTAGTGCCTGGGACTTAATGGCCGTGCGGGGGGTATATTGTATGTGATGAGACCCAAGCTCTATTGCCCATTTGGCGATTCGCCCTGTTGCCTCCCGATTTTGGATGACGTCACCGAGGGGGGCGGAACTGACCACAGTGATCGGGTGCTCCTGGAAATAATGTTTAAGCTTTCGATTTGCCATGAACACCCCATAGACCAGTTTCTGCCAATGTGGGTATCGTTGTTTGGAAAGAGTTAACACCTCACTGATAAAGTATACCGGGCGTTGCACCGGGTATTCCTTTCCTTCCTCCTTTCTTTCGACGACCACAGCCACGCTCACCGCCTTGGAATTTGCCGCGATATACAGGAGCATAGGCTCCTTTTCGGTTGGGGCTGCCAGGACCGGCGGGTTAATCAATTGATGCTTCAAGGCCTGAAGCGCCTCGTCTGCCTCCTCTGTCCATACGAATCGGTCGGATTTTCTCAACAATTGATAAAGAGGAATCGCCTTTTCCCCAAGGCGGCTCACGAAACGACTTAGAGCCGCAATGCGAACCGCCAGTCGCTGAACTTGATTAACATTCGTCGGCTTCCCGAGGGAGGTAACCGCTTCAATTTTGTCCGGGTTAGCCTCGATGCCGCGCTCTGATACCAAGAAACCCAATAGTTTTCCCGCAGGTACGCCAAAAACGCACTTGGTAGGATTTAGCTTCATCTGATATACCCGTAAATTATCAAAGGTTTCCTTAAGATCTTCCAAAAGTGTCTCCCCCCGGCGGGTCTTGATCACAATGTCGTCAACATAAGCATGGACGTTGCGGCCAATTTGGTTATGAAGACAATTCTGGATGCAGCGTTGATAAGTCGCCCCTGCGCTCTTGAGCCCGAATGGCATGGACACATAGCAAAAGGCCCCGAAGGGGGTTATGAAGGCCGTCTTCTCCTGATCTTCCACGGCCATTTTGATCTGATGATAACCTGAATAGGTGTCCAAAAAGCACAATCGTTCGCATCCCGCCACCGAGTCAATGATTTGGTCGATGCGGGGAAGAGCGAAAGGATCTTTGGGACAAGCTCTGTTGAGGTCCGTATAGTCAATACACATACGGAAAGTGCCATTCTTCTTGAGTACTAACACCGGGTTAGCCACCCATTTGGGGTGAAAGACTTCCACGATGAACCCGGCGGCTAAAAGACGGGCGACTTCTTCTCCAATCGCCTTCCGTCGCTCCTCATTAAATCTGCGAAGGTCCTGCTAGACCGGTTTGCATTTTGGGTCAATATTTTAAGATGGTGCTCAGCGAATTCTCACGGTACACCCGGCATGTCAGAGGGCTTCCATGTGAAGATGTCCCGATTCTCACGGATGAATTCGATGAGCGCACTTTCCTATTTGGGATCCAGACCCGTCCCAATGGTGAACTGCTTGGATGGATCGCCAGGAACGAAATCGATTGTCTTAGTATCATTCGTCAGTTTGAATTTTAGGGGCGACTCAGAATCTGTAGTCGGCTTCTTGAGTGGTGACATGTCTGCCGGGTCAACATTGGCCCGATGATGTTTGAGCTCTTCCGCCGCACAGGCGACCTCCGCAGAAGCCGTGTCCCCTTCCTCGCACTCCTTTGCGATTCTTATATCTCCATCAATCGTGATGGGTCCTTTGGGACCTGGCATTTTTAGTTTGAGGTAGACGTAGCACGGGCGGGCCATGAAGCGGGCGTAAGCCGGTCGTCCGAACAGCGCGTGGTACGGGCTTTTCAGTTTGACCACCTCGAAGATTAGGGACTCCGACCTGTAATTCTGCGCAGTTCCAAACGCTACTGAGAGCCTGACCCGGCCTATGGGATAAGCCGACTTGCCCGGGACAATGCCGTGGAAAACCGTGGTTGAAGGCATCAAGTCTTTTTCCGATAGATTCATCCTCCGAAAGGTGTCGAAGTATAGGATATTAATGCTGCTTCCACCATCCATTAATACCTTTGACAAGGTGTAACCCCCCACTTGGGGAGCCACGACTAATGCCAGGTCGCCCGGGTTATCTATTCTTGGCGGGTGATCCTCTCTACTCCATGTTATGGTCTCCTCGGACCAGTGGAGATATTTGGGAATCGCCGGCTCAGTTACGCTGTACGCCCGGTGATTTACCTTTTTATCGCGCCTGCAAGCATTAGTGGTGAAAACGTGGTACTGCCCATTACTTAGCTGTTTGGGATTGTTGCGGAAGCCCCCGTTGTCATCCTGGTCCTGTGGAGCCCCCTGTGGGGGTGGCTGCTGGAAAACTCCCGGCGGGTTGTACCGCCGCTGGTGGTGCACCGGGTACTGGTCGCCGCCTGGTTGCGGGCCTCCCTGAGCCTCCTGTTCGGGAAAACCGCCGAAGGGGTTCTGCCTTTGGTTGGGCGCGGCGAGTTGGTCCTGGCGACGGTTCGGATCTTCGTTTTGGCTCTTCTTGATTGCCTCAGCCCGAAATTCTCGCATCACGAAACAGTTCTGCCAAGAGTGGCCCGCCGGGCCGTCGGCCGTGGCGTGGTGCGGGCAAGGGCCTTTGAGTAGCTCTTCATAATTACGCGGCCTTTTCCCACTGAAACCTCGATTCTTCTTTTTGCCGTCATTGGCATTGGTGTTGGCAACCAAATCCGAGGGCTCCTCCTGTGGCCTGCGCTTGCCGTTGGTCCCCTGGTTGTGACGGTTGCGGCCTTGGAAATGGGTGTGGTTTTTGGTAGAATCGCCCTTTTTGGGTGAGTTACCCTTACCATCCTCGCCGGGATCCTTGGTATCATCGGCCTCGGCATACCTAGTGAGGGTGTCCATCAGTTCGCCCATGTCCTGAACTTTCCGTTTGAGTCGCCCCAATTTCTGGACCAGCGGTTCATAGTGGCAGTTGTGCTCGAGGATAAGCACAGCTTGTGCCGCCGTGATGCCATCTGATGAATGGATAATTTCTGCGACCCGCCGTGACCAATGGTGCGCCGACTCATCCGGGCGTTGTACGCAGTCTTGTAAGTCGACGATCGTCATTGGTCGTTTACAGGTTCCCCGGAAGTTTTTGATGAAACGCTCCTTCAGCTTGGCCCAGGACTGGATAGAATTGGGAGGTAAGTTTTTCAACCAAGTGCGTGCCGATCCTTCGAGCATCATGGTGAAATATCTGGCGCAAACCGCCTCATTTACGTCGAGCATGTCCATGGCGATATCATAGCCCTCGATCCATGATGTTGGTTCGAGATATGGTGTGTAATTAGGCACCTTTCTTGGTCCTTTGAAATCCTTGGGCATTCTTTCGTTCCGAAGGGCTAGGGACAAGCAGGGTACCCCAACTCGCCCTCCGGTCCCCGCGAGGGGGGCCTGGGCATCTCGAATGTTAGGGATATCTCTGCCCGGCGGGTTCCGTTCGGGCGGGTTGTCCTGCGGGAAGTGTCGCGGGGCACTGTTTACGGCTGGCTGATCCTCCGGCCTACTCCTGGTGTAGCTCGCCTGAGGGGTGGAGTGCAATCTCTCAAGGCTGTGTGAGAACTGTGCCTTTTGAACCACCGCCGTTTTCAACATCTCGATAGCGTTCCTTGCTTCAATCTCAGCTGGGGTGTTGCCGTGAATCGGAAGAGAGTCCAGATAGCGAGTTGCGGCAGGCACGTTATCCACCGGGTTGGAGAAGTGGCCACGAGGGGTCCGGAAACGAGGAATTTGACCCTCAGTCGGCTGAATCGGCGGGTTAGGCGGGCGGCCCGGCCCTCGTGCTGGGGCGGCTCCCATCCCGGGTGTTTGAGGAGTGTCGAACAGGCGAGTCGGGTTGAGGTCATGGGGTAGGCGACCCTGGTGTCTCCGCTGATGGATGGCGTCAGACGCGCGCTGCTGTCTTTCGAGCCGCCAGTTGTCGGTGTTCAATCGCATCCTTTCGGCCGTGATTTGGGCTTGTCGAGTCTCAATCCTGGCAGACTCCATCTCAGCATCCTGATAGGCCTTCGCCATCGCCTCCCTCAGCTTTGCTAACACTGCGTTTATCTCCCCTTGGTTTTCTGGCGTGAGGGGAGTTGACATTAGTCTCGTGATTTCCGCCGCTAAGTCCACCAGGACTGCAGACGCACTTCTGGACGTCCCGCCGGTCCCATCGCCTCCGGTGGGGTTCTGTGCGGGTTGGGTTGCCCCGGCCATGTAGATGGCGATCTGGCGGCGGGTTCGATCAAGGATTTCCAGATCCATGGCCAGCGACAAGCCTCCGAGACCGTCTCCGTGGAGGGACTGGATGGAATCTGAATCGCCCATGGATGACTCATCGTCGGAGTTGACCGGGGTGACCTCCTGAGCCGCCACGTGTTCTGGCTCCTCCGACCCCTGCGTGAAGCCCACAAAGACCGGGCGAGTCAGATGCTGTGTTATGACTGGGCGGATGTACCTGGCCGGCTCGACGATGTCGGTGGAGATGTCCAGCTCAGGAACGGATGATCCGATCATGCCGATGAAGACGTTGATCTTGCCGAAGGGGACCCTGTAGCCTGATTCGAGAGAATTCGCTTCAGGTCCCCATCGTTGGTTGTCGATGTAGGTTATCCCGCGGCGGCTCCGAGTCATGAGCGCCGTCGCATAGCTCCCAAACCCTGGTAGGGCTCCCTTTGAGAACTCAACTCCACCGTGCGTAGGCCCCACGGTGGGCGCCAACAGTCGTGGTTTTGTCACGGCAGATGTCCTCGTGAAAGGACTTAGTACGGGAGCCATCGCACCTTGGTGGCGACTCAAAGGGGTTAAACGGGAGGAACACGGCGGGTTACCCAGGTTCGGCCCCTCGAGTGGAGGTAATAGCCTACGTCATGCTTTGTGTGTATTGATGTGGATTCGATTACAAGGGAGGCGTAACTCGCCTAACCTAGCACTCGATGATTTCTAACCTGCTCTCCTCCTTCTGACTCGCCTTTATATATAGGTCGAGGCTTTAGGGTTTACAAGAGTCCCTTCCTCCTTACAAATCGTGACCACCGTGGTCTCTAAGTCGCCGTCCTGCAAAACCCAGAGACCTTCCATAAATCATAACCGTCCCGCGGCCTTGAACCGCCCAGGCTGAAGCCCCAGTAGCCCAAAGGATGAATCGCCTTACTAGTAACCCGGCCCATCTTGGGCGGGTCACTTAATAAACAATATCCCCAACAATTCCCGAGCTGCTTCCCGAGCCGCTGCGCATGTGCCTCTCGCATGGGACGTTGCTTCCCCGCCGAAGCCGCCCTAGCGAGCCCTGCCGGAGCTCCCTCCCGCCGCCGGAGCCACCCGTCTTGTGGTGCCCCGCCGATCCGCCTGACCTCATGCCCCGCCGTCATTCGCGCCGCTAGCTGGCCGGATCCGCCTCCGCCCGCACCAGATCCGTGCCGCCTCTGCCCGTCCCTGCCGAACCCGACCTCATCGGAGTCCACTACGCCACCCCCGTCGGAGTTCTTCAGTGTGCCGCCGCCGCGTTCGTCCGCTCGAGGGAGCACGCAGGATCGAACTGCCCCCGCTGCCGCGTTGACCGCACGTTGGCTGTGCGTGGGCCTCACCCCGCTCGTGGGCCAGCCGCACCGCCTCGTGGCCCAGGCGAGCACCTCATCGCCCCTGGCCGAGTCCGCCTCGCCCCGGCCCAACCCCAGGCCGATTCCTCTCCAGGTTGACTTCCTTTTGGCCCAAGGTGAGCTTGCCCCCAACCCCTCTAAATCACGCCTAGGCATGTCTTAACTATTTAGCGTTGCCTTAGTTTCAACCGAGTAATTGTTTTAGGATTTATATCCGGATTTATTAATTTCAGAAATACGACGATATTAAAATGCCCGTAACTTTTTATTCGTAAGTCGGAACGAGGTGTATTTTATATGGTTTTGGGGTAGTTTTGCGAGTAGAACACGACTTCACAACTTGCATATTTATTTGACGTTGTTTGACGTGTCGTATGTCTAGTTTAGTGTGATGTCTTGATAGGTTTATTGTCGTAGTTATTTTTCGTGCGTGCCCGAATAGCCCGAATGCCTTAGATAAAATGCCCATGTTTTAGGGACAACTTTGCCACGTATTTTAGAGCGGTCATTGATATTTTTTGCGTGTAGGGATTTGCCGCTAGATTATTTTCCGTGTCTAGGTTTATTTCTCGCATTTTCGTCTGGAAATATTTTGTTGTTGCAACCCCACTTATTTTATATGTTTCCGGGGTAGAAAAATCCATGGGTTTTTTTCTGTGCAATTAGTTTTAGCTTTTGAGCAAATTAGTTCGCGCGATATTTGGCCATATTGCCCTTTTGTTTAATTCGTAGAATTTATTCCGTGCTTCGTTTGTCGGAGTTGTCAACTAGGGAGTTGTTCTTGGATGTTTGCTCTAGCCCCTGGTATTTTTGGTTGCAATAGAAATGCATGTTTAGGTGTGGTTTGCTTGCTCTCAAGTTGCTAGAAATAGTGCTGATTTGGAGGTGCTGAAATATTTCTAAGTCTGGAATCTGTTATATTTTGTTGATGTCTTGACTTGCTCCTATCTTGTGATCTGTAGCTCTTTTGAGGTTGGTCCAATGGAGTAAGTTGTATCCCTTGTGTTTCTCTAGCATGCTGTAAATTTTCATGCCTTTTGGAGACCTGTAGCTTAAGGTTTTTCTGCTGTCAATATGGCTTCAGATCGGAAACTGCACTTTCATGAAGTGCTATTTTCACTAAGTCTGAAATAGTGTGTGAGATGCCATTTTGTGTCTTCTTTCCCTAGTGATCCATGATGCCATCCTAGTTGTTGTTAGTTGTTTTTAGTAGTGCTTATTGCCCTCTTTCGTGTCATGCCTTGCTTGAGTTTATTTGAGTTGGGTAGCTCGTAGTTGTGGGGCGTAGTAAATACTATGTGGCTGATTTTGGCAGATTGCAGTGTTTAATTGTTTTGCTCGTAGTTATTGAACCGTAGCTCCGATTTGATCGTGTCCTATATGAAAATTTCTTAGAACCTCGTGTAGTTTAATTTTCTCTTGCTGTTTGTATGTTTTGAAGTGCTCGCAGCCGCCGTTGAACACATATTGCATTCATGCCATCATATCTTGCGATGCTTGTATCTTTTGAACCGTAGCTCCGTTGGAGATGTTCTTTATGTGTAGATTGCTTGAAATGATGCGTAGAATCACGTGAACCTATTTGTTTTTCTGTTTAGCAACTAATTAAATGCGTTAGTTCAAATCTGGAGAGAATTGTAAATTAACATGTGAGGTCGTCTCGGAGGTGCTATATGTCATTTCCGACCTCATTTAAAATGCCTAGATAGGCAGATTAATTGCACTTCACCTCTTGCCATGTTTAGCCACATTTAATATTGCCGTGTACCTATTCGGGATAGAACTAAATAAATAAACATGGAGTTTCGTCAATATGCAACTCGTTGCATATTGAGCTTCACTTAATGTGTAGTGTTTGATTGTTGTGATTGTCATGCCTTGCATTAGACCGTTCATGCATCATGTGTGTCTTGCAACGTGTGGTGTATATCGTGTGTTGATGCTTGTTTTCGTTTCCCTCCGTCTCATAGAGTTCCGCAAGCGTGTCGGATGTGAGGACCCGTTCGACTACATTGGTTCTTCTGCTTCACGGAGATGTTCTTCTTCCAAGCGGGATCTCAGGCAAGATGATCATTTCCCCAGATACCATTACTATCATTGCCATGCTAGTTTACCTTTTATACCGATTATGTCTCGTTGAAGATGCTTCCATGTGAAAACATGGGTTCCTTGTTATATCACCATATTTAAATGCTATTTAATTTAATGCACCTATATACTTGGTAAAAGGTGGAAGGCTCAGCCTTTCTAGCCTGGTGTTTTGTTCCACCTTTGCCCCCTTAGTTTCCGGCTACCGGTGTTATGTTCCATAATTGAGCGCTCCTAACACGATCGGGGTTGTTATGGGGACCCCCTTGATAATTCGTTTTAGATTAAAGCTGGTCTGGCAAGGCCCAACATTGGTACTACATTTGCCTAATCACCTAATAAAATTGCATAGGGACTTTCCGGACCCCGAGGATAATTTAATCAACCCCCCGGGCCAGTGCCCCGCATGAGTGTTGGTCCACCCACCTAGCAGTCAGCGGTGCCACCTCGGGGCAACTTGAGGTTTGGCTACCGTCCACTATGCATAGACGGTGTGTCCTGAGAACGAGATACGCGGCTCCTATCGGGTTCGTCGACACACCGGGTGGCATTGCTGGATTAGTTTTACCTTTGAAGAGATATCTTGTGCATCGGGATTCCGGTGATGCTTTGGGTAATCTCAGAGTTGAGGTTTTCCACTAAGGAATCCGACGAGATCGTGAGCTTTGTGATTGAGGATTTCTATGCGGCTTGTGGTAATTTGTGATGGACTAGTTGGAGCACCCCTGCGGGGTTAAATCTTTTCAGAAAGCCGTGCCCGCGGTTATGTGGCAACGTGGAAACTTTGTTTAGCACTGGTTCTAGATAACTTGAAGTTAACTTAATTAAAAACTTGCCAACTGTGTGCGTAACCGTGACTGTCTCTTTTGTGAGTTCCTTCTCCGATCAAGGACACGGTGGGGTTATGTCTGACGTAGGTAGGTGTTCAGGATCATTCATTTGATCATCAGTAGTTACGTCCGTTATGCGTAGATCTTCCCCCTCTTATTTCTTGTACTCGTAAGTTTAGCCACCAAATACATGCTTAGCCGCTGCTGCAACCTCTCCACTTAACCTTGCCTCATCCATTAAGCTTTGCTAGTCTTGATACCTTTGGAAATGAGATTGCTGAGTCCCCTATGGCTCACATATTACTACAACACCAGTTGCAGGTACAGGTAAAGGTTACTTGACGCGAGCGCGTTGATTGTTCATTTGGAGTTGCTTCTTCTTCTTCTTCTTCTTCATCATCAATCTAGGATGGGTTCCAGGCCGACAGCCTGGGATAGCAAGGATGGACGTCGTTCTTCTTTTGTCGTTTGTTTTCGTCCGTAGTCGGACCCTGCTCTTACTCTTGATGATTATGTAATGTACTGATGTGACTCTGATGTAACTTGTGGCGAGTGTAAGCCAACTCTATATATACCTCTTCTTTTTAGTACATGTACTTGTAACGATATCCATTCTTGCGACACGACGAGATGCGCTTCTATCCTTGACGAGGCCTTCGTGCCAAATTGAGGATAAGGTCGCATCTTGGGCGTGACACGCCGACATCCTCCCCTCCTCCCGCCCCCTTCCTTACACGCCGTCGCCAAAGTACGCACCCATGCAAAGCCTGGCCGGCGCCGGTGGTGGCGGCGCACCTACTCGTCCCCTCGTATGTGGCGCCAGTGCGGGCCACTTCCACGTGACAGGGCGTCGCAATTTGTGTGTCGTGGCGGCGCGGCGGGTCCTCGTTCGTCGATGGCGGCTGGTGGCATCCGTGGCGCGTCAGGTTGATTGCTAGTGGGGCGTGCCTGCTGTTGTCTATACCAGATCTGGCGTTGGAAGCTGTGGGCGGCGCGGGGCCGACGGCCAGTGTGGGTCCCGGACGGAGGTAGCGGTCGGTCATGGTGGCCCATCGATGTTCAGTGGTGGCTGGCGGCGCTCATGGGCTCATCTGCGGTTGCACGCCTCCCATCGCCGTTGGCGACCGTCCATGGTCGGATCCATGGGGGCTGTGGCCCGGATCTGTGGGCAGTCGGTAGCTGTAGGGCGGTGGAGGTCGTGCGGCGTGGCTAAGGGGGCCGTGTGCGCATGCGGGATTGCGCGGGGGCGGCACAGGCTCTCAGCATGCATAGATGTGGCGCGTGAGGTGCGCGGCTGATCTACGGCCAGGGTCGACGGCTGCGGGGGGTGGCGAGGCCTCGCCCGTGGCCTGCCTTTTTCGGCTGTTCCTCCGGTCTCGGCAGCGGCTTGGTTCAAGAGTGGGGTGGCACGGGTGATGCTTCGGGTGAAAGCCCTATGCTCATTTCAGTCAGCACCGGCCGCAGTGTCGATTTCTGGCATCGGGTCCCTCCTTAGATGTGTCGTTGTGTCTTTGACATCGTTTAACCACAGTGGTGGCGCCTGCCTTGGGAGATATTGTTCCATGCTGCTTTCCCGAGGTTCAGGATGGTGGTTGGATAGTTTGAGGTGGATGGTCAATGGTGGTGGTCGGTCAGTCTCGGGTCAACGGTGGTGTGTGTTGTGCTCGATTGCTCCTAGTGCGTCTCTGCTTGGCGGTCCCTGCGGCTACACTGTTGGCACACATGTGTCACGGCATCGTGTCGGTCTCGCATTACAATTCGAGTGCACCCCTGACACAGGTGGTGTCACGACGTCGTGCAGTCTTGGTGTGTGAGGTGTTGTTGGATTGTGTCGACGATACAGTGTTGCAGCTTGGTTTTCTTGGCGATTCCTCCGACTATGCTATTGGCACACACGTGTCGTGGCGTCTTCTCGGCCTTGCATGTCCTTCGACTGTGCCTTGCGATGCAGGTCATTTGTCACAACATTGTGCATTCTTGGCTTGTGAGGTGCCATTGGATTGTGTCGATAGTGCAGTGTCGTGGTTCGGTCCGGCTGGTCAATGTTGCATGTCTTCTCCTACGGTGCTCTTTGTTGTGTTTTCCTTCCTTGTTCTTCCTGCTACGCGTGTTGTTGGTATGCGTTTTTTTGTCTATTCTTCCTTGTGCCCGTGTACTTCTGGTTCACTTGAACCCTATCTTGTATTAGGCTGCAAAGCCTATAGGCAAAAATGAATACAATTCAGGAGGGGAGAAACACCCCCACCCCCCTTAAAAATTCAAAAAAAGCACTCTTTAAAAGTTGTCCGTATGTTTAGTATTTTTCAAATTGTAGTTCAGAATTTTAAGTTAAATATTTGTATTGCTTTATAGGTCTAGCATTGCTTGTTTCTTCCTGCCTCACTTTTGTGTGTTTTGACGGGTTGTATGTCCATGTAGGCCTCACAAGTGTGCCCAATTGATTATTTGATGATAAAAAAGAACTAGCCTTAGTTCTCATATTATAAGCCCAATTCATAGTTGTCAAACTACTTGTCTCTCATAAGACGACTACAACTTGTTACAAACAACAAGTGTAGTGCGGACTTCACATCAGAACTAGTCTGAAGACATCCATCATGAACAACACAACTACAAAGCAAAAGCCAAAAGGAGCATGTCCAAAGGTAAGAAACATCGCCGTGTCTCGACCAATGTCGATCACTTTCAAAGACAACACCGACCGAATAAGTTTTCTTACCGATGCGAGTATGTATCGGTGGTTAATCCATCGTTAGTCATCTCCGTCAAGATCCGTGGGTCATCATGTGTATGAGCTTTTGCATCCACCCCCTTATATAAGTTCTGATTGAGTTTTGTTCATTTTTATGTGGAGTCACTAAAAACTTCAGATTTATTTTACAGAGAAAGAAAAATGTGAAGGAAAATATACCAAGGTGGTTCCTCGAGCAAGAAGACCCCGAGACTCGCGATACGCGGGCCCGACCTTGAACACCCAAGGGAAGCTCAAGTGCGGCCTTGTGAATGGCCGTCGGAATCATTCATGGTCCAGGCCGGATTCAAGGAAGAATTTTACGCGTATGTACGAAATGCTGGCCTTGAAGATTTTGTTTCAGATCAATGCAAGAAATATTATCAGCTCACTGATTCCTTCGTGAAGAGGTTTGAATTTTCATCCACGCGTAATACACATTCCGTTCTATTTAATCTTTATGATGAATCTTATACTATGGACCTAGAAGATTTTAACCATGCAAAATTCCACAATGGGGTAGCCATAGTGATCCTCACAAAGCCGAATATAATGATTTTCTTGCTAGCATCACCGTGGGAGAAACTAGAAATATTACACAGTCTACCTTGGGGAGCATTCACTTTCCTGCCATACATTATCTTGCTCTCTTCGTAGGTAGATGTATTAATGGTAAGCATGAGTATAGCCACCTTTCTGCACCTGACCTTAGTATTCTTAAGAGTGATGTCATGCATAGGAGCTATTATTGCTAGGAGGCTACATAAAAATGCTAAGGACGGAGATTGCTTTGGTGGAATTTATGCCACCCGTGTAGCTGATTATCTTGGGATACCTATAAGGGTGAATGATATTGAGTTACGACTTGCTTTTCTTGATTATGAGGCTATGGTGTGCTACCAGTTCCTCAAGAGAAATGAACAACACCTCCTATATCGAATAACTTTTGATAGACAACATGCTGTCCATATTACCCTTCCTGCTCCTTCCTTCTTTAACTTTCAAGAAAAACGGAGGTACTTTATAACCAGAGAGGAGGCAGACGAGTATGAGAGAGAGGCGAAGGCCGCTCGCCTCCACACTAAAGCCATTCAGGCAGTAGCTGCCGCAACCCTATACAAACCCCAACTATGACTTTGGATATTATTTGGGCCAGCCATGGCCTTAGACCAACTTAGGCCAAAAGCCTAAGCTTGGGGGAGTACGTATTTCTCACCGACATTACATTCATGTTCACACACTCATTCCAGTTGTCGGTGTTCATACTTTTTCCTTGTACCATCCATGGTAGTTTATTTCTTCCTTTTGTTTTCTTCTTGTGTGTTTCATTTACCTTGAGAAAATCCAAAAAAATAGTTCTAGTGTTTCCTTCTAGTTTGTCTAGTCGTAGTGTTAATAGAAAACCCAAAAAGATTTTTTATTCTTCTTTTTGCTTGTTGGGGGCTTTCCCGTGTAAATAGTTTTTCTTTTTTCTTTGGATCATAAGAAGAAGACCACGATGACATGCTGAGTGGCTCTCATATTCATTACCGTTTATCTATCAGAGAGTCCATACTACCTTGTCTTCTTCTTTGAGTTATTGCTTGCAGATTCGAGCTTATTCCAATGCACGTGCACTCTTATTATTATTTTTCACACCGTTCGGTCGTGCAAGTGAAAGGCAATAATGACGATATATGATGAAGTGACGGAGATGGAGAAAAGCTGGTATGAACTCGACCTATTTTCTTTTTGTAAATATGATGAGCTCATCGTTCTTGATTCAGCTCGTTATGAATTGAACACGTTTCCAATGACAATTAGAGATTATAGTTACTTATGCCATGCTTAATTAGCTAGGAGTGAATAATGGTTTGTCTTGAGTGCCAACATGCATATTAAAATGGTTGTGATGTTGTGTGATAGAATGGTATCCTCCTCCGAATGATTTGAGTGGCTTGACTTGGCACATGTGCATGCATGTAGTCGAAACAAAACCAACATAGCCTCCACGATGTTCATGTTCATGGTGATTTATATCCTACTCATGCTTCCATTCAACATTGGTTAATCTCAAAGCATGTTTATGACTGTTGCCGCTCTCTAGTTGGTCGCTTCCCAGTCTCTTGATAGCCTCCACTTGTACTAAGCGGGAATACTGTTTATGCATCCATTTCCATAAACCCAAAGTTGTTCCACATGAGTCCACCATACCTACCTGTATGCGGTATTTACCTGTCGTCCCAAGTAAACTTCCATGTGCCATACTCTAAACCTTCAAATAAATATTTTGTTTTGTATGCCCGAATCGCTCATGTAGTGACTAGGGGCTGTCAGTATCTTCCATGCTAGGTGGGTTATTCTCAAGATATGTGTTGATTCACTATCATTCATGAGAAAGTGGATGGTAATCGGGATGTCTAGTTCCATTCTCAAAAGTCAAATCAAAATTTGATGAAACAAAACTCCCCAGGATTGTTGTTTGTATGGACGGTACCCCCGGATTCGGCTCGTCGTGGAGTGTGATTGATTGGTGGAGGGGGAGTAAAAACTTTACTATTCTATTTGGGAACTGCCTATAATGTATCTAGCATGGAAGATATTGAGATCTCTAAGTTGTTATGTTGACAATGAAAGCATATCGCCCAAAATTTTGATTCATCCCTGTTTTGAAAGCTCGAGCTCTGGCACCTCTGTAAATCAATGCTTCCCTCTGCAAGGGCCTATCTATTTTACTTTACTGTTGAATCATCCTATTCTTATAAAAAGGCACTAGTTAGAGAGCACATCCTTCATTTGTATGTTTTGTTATTAACTGATATTGAATATGAGTATGACTAGATCTCTTTTACCATGAATTACAGTGTCTAGTCAGTCCTTCTTCTTCAGAGGTGTCGTGCATTTATGTTTTGCGGTCTCGGAAAGGGCTAGCGAGATACCAATTTATCATATTGTATTATGATTGTTTTGATAAAATTGTTGTCATCCGAGACTTATTATTATTGCTCGCTAGTTGATTACGCCATTTAATAAGTAAATATGAGACCTAAATATTATTGTGAATGTGGGTAGTCTATAATCTGAGCTGAAGATCTGAACATAAGTTAGACATATTTACAACAACAAGATCAAATAGAGTTTGTAAAAGTTTTTCTTTATCACTTTCAGTTTATCAACTGAATTGCTTGAGGACAAGCAAAGGTTTAAGCTTGGGGGAGTTGATATGTCTCCAACGTATCTACTTTTCTCTTTTGCCCTTGTTTTGGACTCTAATTTGCATGATTTGAATGGAACTAACCCGGGGTAACGTTGTTTTCAGCAGAATTTCCTTGGTGTTATTTTTGTGCAGAAATAAAAGCTCTCGAATTAACCTGAAAATTTACAGAGAATGTTTCTGGAATTAATAAAAAATATTGGCGAAAGAATCAACCGGAGCGGGGCCACCACCAGGCCACAAGCCTGTAGGGAGCCCACCCTAGGGCGCGCCCCCTGGCTTGTGGGGCCCCTGTGGCTCCATCGACCTCGTTTCCACTTCTATATATTCCTATCTGGTGAGAAACAAATCAGAGAGAAGAATTCATCGCGTTTTTCGATAGGGAGCCGCCACCTCCTGTTCTTCCTCGAGAGGGCAGATCTGGTGTCTGATTTGGGCTCCAGAGAGGGGAAATCGACGCCGTCGTCATCATCAACCATCCTTCATCACCAATTTCATGATGCTCTCCGTCATTCATGAGTAATTCCATCATAGGCTTGCTAGACGGTGATCGGTTGGATGAGATCTATCTTGTAATCGAGTTAGTTTTGTTAGGGTTTGATCCCTAGAATCCATTATGTTCTCATATTGATGTTGCTATGACTTTGCTATGCTTAATGCTTGTCATTAGGGCCCGAGTGCCATGATTTCAGATCTGAAGCTATTATGTTTTCATGAATATATATGTGTTCTTGATCCTATCTTGCAAGTTGTAGGCACTTATTACGAGTTATGATCCGCATCCCCCAGGGTGACAATAACTCGAATTATTTCCGGTGATTATCGTAGTTTGAGGAGTTCATGCATTCACTAAGTGCTAATGCTTTGGTCCGGTTCTCTATTAAAAGGATGCCTTAATATCCCTTAGTTTTCATTAGGACCCCACTGCCACGGGAGGGTAGGACAAAAGATGTCATGCAAGTTCTTTTCCATAAGCACGTATGACTATATATGGAATACATGCCTACATTACATTGATGAATTGGAGCTAGTTCTGTATCACCCTATGTTATGACTGTTGCATGATGAATGACATCCTACATAATTATCCATCACTGATCCATTGCCTATGAGTTTTCCACATATTGATCTTTGCTAAGTTACTTTTTCGTTGCTATTGTTACAATCACTACGAAACTGGTACTATCACGTTTGCCACCGTTACCGTTACTTCCATATTACTTTGCTACTAAATACTTTGCTGCAGATATTAAGTCTTTTAGGTGTGTTTGAATTGACAACTCAGCTGCTAATACTCGAGAATATTCTTTGGCTCCCCTTGAGTCGAATCAATAAATTTGGGTTGAATAATCTGCCCTCGAAAACTATCGCGATCCCCTATACTTGTGGGTTATCAACCGTCCATACCAACAATTTCCAAGGAATCTATTATTTGACAACATAGTGTAATTGTTTTTTGCATTTTGGGACAAGGCATCCCTATTACCACCATACTCTCCTGCAATGAAAAGTGAAGAAACACTCATCTTGAGAATAACCTATTTAACAATGAAGATATCGGTCACCCCTCACCCCTTCATGAGCGGTTCGGGCACACAAACAGAAATTTATTTTGAACATTAGAGTTGGGACTTGCAAATTTATTTAGAACGACGTTGAAATACCGCATATATGTAGGTATGGTGGACTCATTGGCATAATTTTGGGTTTATGATTTGGATGCACAAGCAGTATTCCCGCTTAGTACAAGTGAATGCTGGCAAATAGATTGAGAAGCGCCCAACCAAGGAACAAAAACCATCATAAGAAAACATTAAACATCACTAACACCTAATAATGCAACACAAGTAGGGTGTAATTTCATAGCATAATTATCGACTTGATGTGGATGCTTAGGGAATCACAAACCTTAACACCAGTATTCTTAGTAAAGCATAATTACTCATCAACATAACTCCCATATTATTATATTCATATCGAAAAACTATCGCAAAGAATCAAGTTTAATATCCAATGATCTTCTTGAAAGTTTTTATTACATGTTCCCCGGATATCTATCACTCTGGGACTAATTTCATTTAAAGAAATTTGTCATTGAAAATAACAAGATCGCAAACGAATATAAGTGAAGAACGAGAGCACAAGCTTCTTTAAAATTTTCAACTCTCAAAATAATATAAGTGAAGCAAGAGAGGATTTCTTCAAAATTTCTACTAACTCTCAAAATAATATAAGTGAATCATGAGAGAAAGTTTCTTAAAAAAAACAGCACCACCGTCCTCAAAAAGATATAAGCGAAGGACTAGAGCAATTCCATGGCTCTAAAAAAATTAAATGAAGCATAAAGAGCGATACTAACAAATCATAGCATAATTTGGCTCTCTCAAATAGGTGTGTCCAGTAAGGTTTTTTATGACAAGATAATCATCAAATCAAGCAAAAACTCATATAATACAAGACACTCCAAGCAAAACTCATGATATGTGACGAATAAAAATATAGCTCCAAGTAAAATTACTGACGGTTGTTCGAAGAAAGAGGGGATGACTTCCGGGGCATCCCCAAGATTAGTTGCTTGGTACTCTTTAGATATTACCTTGGGGTGCCATGAGGCATCCCCAATTTTAGGATTTTATCACTCCTTATTCCTTCATCCATCGTGATCTCACTGAAAACTTGAAAACTTCAAACACACAAAACTCAACAAAACCTTCGTGAGAAACATTTGTATAAAAAACCAAACTTTACTTTCGGTACTATTGAAAAGCCGTTTCAATTTTGTTTTTGCATTATACCTACTGTATACGAACTTTGCCATGGCTTATACCCCCCCGGATACAAACCATAGAATCATCAAAATAAGCACACAACACAAAGAAAATAGAATCTGTCAAAAAAACAGAACAATCTGTAAAGGTTCGAATTTTACCCATACTTTTGTAACTCCAAAAACTATGAAAAAATAGGAAACCGCATGGAATTTGTATATCAATCTTTTTCAAAAAATTCAGACACTTTTGACGCTTCTATGATTTTTAGAATTTCTTCTACTGGACGCAAAATTTTCTGTTTTCCAACAAGATCAAAGCAATTATCACCACACATGATCCCAAAGGCTTTACTTGCCACAAAAACTAATTAAAACATGAAAAACACAATCATAACAGTAGCATAATTGTGCAAACACTCAAGAACAGAAAGCAAAAGTTAAAAATAAATTTTATTCATTGGGTTGCCTCCCAAAAAGTGTTACCGTTTTACGCCCCTAGCTAGGCATAAAGCATAGATTCAGGTATTGTCATCTTTGTTGGTTCCTCCATACGTTTCCCTCATGATTGAAGTGTTCCATGTCCTTTCTTAGTTGAAACTGAAATTTAATATTCCATTCTTTGATATCAATCACAACCCCTATAGTACGCAAGAACGGTCAACCAAGAATTATTGGACAAGACGGATTGCAATCAATATCAAGAACAATAAAATCTATGGGCACATGATTTCTATTTGCAAGAATAAGAACATCATTAATCCTTCCCATAGGCTTTTTAATAGTAGAATCCGCCAAATGCAAATTGAGAGAACATTCTTCAATATTCGTAAGACCAAGCACATCACAAAGAGATTTCGGAATTGTGGATAAACTTGCACCCAAATCACATAAAGCATAACACTCAAAAAATTTAATCTTGATCTTAATGGTGGCTTCCCATTCATCATATAACTTTCTAGGAATTGAGATCTCTAGGGTTCTAAGTTTTCTTCCAAATATTTTATTACCGCATCTGAAATATGTTTAACGAAAGCTTTATTTTGTTCATAGACATTGGGTGAATTTATCATAGATTGCAACATAGAAATACACTCAATCAAGGAGCAACTATCAAAATTAAAGTCTTTGTGATTCAAAATAGTGGGTACATCACTAGCTAAAGTTTTGACCTCTATCTCACTTTTATCAATCTTTTCAAAAAGATTTTCACCATCCAAATTGTGGGAATGCCTTCTAGCTAAACTTGACTCTTCTTCAGTTACCTCAACATTAATTTTAGCATTACTAAATAGGGAATCAATAGAAGAAACACCAATCATCTTAATCTCTTCATCATTTTTATGAAAGCAATCGGGAAACACTCTTTCTAAAAAATCTCTTTTAGCTCTAAGCATAGCGGTTCTTTTCTTACTTTCATCTATGGAAGCATATAAAGCTTTAATTGATTCTTTAGTATCAAACTTAGGAAAATATATTCTTGAGATTTTTGACATCATGCGAAATTCTCTCAATGCTTCTAGACATATCATCAACTTTATTCAACTTTTCTTCTATCATGGCATTAAAAGCTTTTTGCTCATTGATAAATTCCTTAATATTACCCAAAAGATCACAGGGTATCCTAGCATTATTATTATTAGAATTACCATAGGAATTACCATAATGATTTGAAGAACTTAGAAGATATGGCCTAGGATTAAAACTGT
This sequence comes from Hordeum vulgare subsp. vulgare, assembly GCF_904849725.1. Lineage (NCBI taxonomy): Eukaryota > Viridiplantae > Streptophyta > Magnoliopsida > Poales > Poaceae > Hordeum > Hordeum vulgare. The sequence continues at coordinate 375,452,257 of NC_058520.1, read as the reverse complement.
TCCTATAAGCATTACTATTAAAATTGTTTATGTTTGCTCAATCAAAGTACATAAAGGCACATCATTAGGATCGCGAAACAAAATTCACATCTACGGGGTCATTATTTTGCTCAATCAAAGTACATAAAGGCACATCATTAGGATCAATAGGATCATGTTTACTAGCAACCAGTTTGTTAAGAGTTTATGTGTAGGAACGTGATAGATCTTGACTTGATCTTCACGAGCAATAGTGCCAGAAATCTTGACTCCCCTATGATTTGCGTTGGTTTCCCTACAAGCTTAAAGGGTGATGTAGCACGACGATGGCAATTATTTCCCTCAGTTGTAAAACTAAGGTATCAATCTAGTAGGAAGATCCACAAGACTACGTAAGCGGTACCTACACACAAATAACAAATCCTCGCAACCCAATGCATGTAGGGGTTGTCAATCCCTCGTGGGTAAAGTATAAGCATAGATTGATAGATGCAAATAAAGTGATGGCAAATAAAATGCAGCAAGGTATTTTTGGAGTTTTGATAATATACATCTAAAAATAAAAGAGCAAATAAAATGCAAACGCGAATAGTAAAATAGATCTTCCAAATAGATGATGTAGAATAGACCCGAGGGTCGTATGTTTCACTAGTGGCTTCTCTCGAGAAAATAGCAAATGGTGGGTAGACAAATTACTGTTGGGCAATTGATATCAAAGAGAATAATTATGAAGAAATCCAAGACAATGGTCATGTATATAGGCATCACGTCCAGGACAAGTAGACTGACTTCTGCATGTATCTACTTCTATTACTCCACACATCGACCGCTATACACCATGCATCAAGTGTATTAAGTTCATCAAGAAACAGAATAATGCTTTAAGAATGATGACATGATGTAGACAAGATCTATTCATGTATGAATATACCCCATCATTTTATCCTTAATAGCAACAATACATGTGTGTCATGTCTCTTTCTGTCACTGAGATTGAGCACCGCAAGATCGAACACATCACAAAGCACCTCTTCACATTGCAAGATAAAAAGATCAAGTTGTCCAAACAAAACCCAAATATCAAAGAAGAAATAAGAGGCTATAATAATCAAGAATGGATATAATTTCATAGATCTAATCATAAACTCACAATTCATCGGATCCCAACAAACACACCGCCAAAGATAGAGATACATCAAATAGATCTCCAAGAGACCATTGTATTGAGAAGAAAAACAAGAAAGAAAGTCATCTAGCTATTGCCTACGGAACCATAGGTTCGATATGAACTACTCCCGCGTCATCGGAGGAGCACCAATGAGGATGATGAACACCTCCATGATCGTGTTCCTCTACGGAACATGCTCTAGATTGGATATCATGGCTTCTGGAACTTGCGACAGTTGAAACGATTTGTTGTCTTCTCTCTAGGGTTTCTGGAATATTGGGGTATTTATAGAACTCGGAGGCGATGGAGGAGGTGCCCGAGGCCCCCACTACCCACCAGGTCGTGCCCTAGTGCCTAGTGGGCCGCCTGGACCTCCTCTGGTGATCATCCTTGGTCCTTTCTGGTTCAAACAAATCTCCAAAAAGTTTCGTGACATTTGGACTTCATCTGGTATTGATTTCCTTTGACGGAAAAAACAGCAACTGGAACTCGACACTATGTCAATAGGTTAGCCCCAAAAAATGACATAAATTTGCAATAAAATGGTCATAAAACATCAAAGAATGGTCATATTACAACATGGAACAATAAAAATTATAGATACGTTGGAGTCGTATCACCCACTAGGGTGTGCCAGTGGCCCACGGCGCACCGTGGTGCCTAGTGGGCCGCCTGGGCCTCCCCTAGTGAGCATCCTTGTTCCTCAAGTTTCCTTCTGGTCCATAAAAAATCTCCGAAAAGTTTCGTGGTATTTGGACATCATATGATATTAATTTTCTGCGAAGGAAAAAAAACAAGAAAAACTACACCTCGCAGTAGGCACTATGTCAATAGGTTAGTCCCAAAAAATGGTATAAAGTTGCTATAAAATGATTATAAAACATCCAAGAATGATAATGTAACAACATGGAACAATCGAAAAATTTAGATACGTTGGAGACATATCTGCATCCCCAAGCCTAATTCCTGCTCGTCCTCGAGTAGGTAAATGATAAAAACAGATTTTTTGATGTGGAAAGCTCCCTAACATGTTCATCATATTTTTTTATTTTTAGCATGGACATATGGACTTGTAGATGATTCAAAGCAATAGTCTATAATTTGACATGAAAACTTCAATACTCAAGCATATCAACAAGCAATCAAGTCTTTCAAAATATCAACGCTGAAGAACGCTATCCCTAGCCCATCATGCTCCATCAATGATCCATTCATGCAACACACCCAAATATTAGCTACATCCAATGCTCAAGTATGATAATAGTTTTCCTTAGTTGGTGCTTTATAAGAGAAGATGGAGACTCAAATTCAAAATAAAAATTGCATAAAGTAAATAGATAGGTGATACGTCTCCAACATATCTATAGAATTTGATTGTTCCATGTTGTTATTTTATGATTATAGGATGTTTTATGATCATTTTATTGCAACTTTATATCATTTTTTTGGGCCTAACCTATTGAAATAGTGCCTAGTGTCAGTTGTTGTGTTTTGCTGTTTTTTTGCTTCATAGAAAATCCATATCAGATGAGGTCCAATTGCCATGGAGATTTTTTTTGGACCTGAAGGAAACTTGGGAGCCAAGAATGAGCAGCAGACGAGGCACAGGGGGCCCACTAAACATGAGGGCGCGCTAGAGGCCCCTAGCGTGGTCTAGTGTGTAGTGGGGCCCTTGGGCACCTCCTCACCACCTATGAGCTATATAAATACCCCAATATTAAGAAAACCCAAGAGGATTTGACGAAAAATAGTTTCACCCGCCGCAAGTTCCAGAGCCACGGAATCCAATCTAGAGCCCGTTCCGGAGAGGAACACGATCACGGAGGGGTTCACCATCCTCATTGGTGCTCCTCCGATGATGCGTGAGTAGTTCATATCAAAACTACGGGTCCGTAGGCAGTAGCTAGATGGCTTTCTCTCTCGTTTTGTTTCTCAATACAATGGTCTATTGGAGATCCATATGATGTAACTCTTTATTTTGAAGTGTGTTTGCTGGGATCCGATGAATTTCTAGTTTATGATCAGATCTACGAAAACATATTCATGCTTGATTATTATAGCCTCATATTTCTTCTCTGATATTTGGTTTTTGTGTGACCAACTTGATCTTTTATCTTGCAATGGGAAGATGTGCTTTGTATGGGTTCGATATTGCGGTGGTTAATCTCAGTGACAGAAAGAGACAAGACACGCATGTATTGTTGCTATCAAGGATAAAACAATGGGGTCTATTCCTACATGAATAGATCTTGTCTACATCATGTCATCGTTCTTAAGGCATTACTCTGTTTCTCCATGAACTCAATACACTAGATGCATGCTGGATAGCGGTCGATGTGTGGAGTAATAGAAGTAGATGCAGGTACAAGTCGGTCTACTTATCTTGGACGTGATGCCTATATACATGATAATTGTCTTGAATATCTTCATAATTATTTGCTTTTCTATCAATTGCCCAACAGTAATTTGTCTACCCACCATTTGGTATTTCTCGAGAGAAGCCACTAGTGAAACATATGGGCCCCGGGTCTAGTTCACATCATCTATTTGCAATATCTACTTTACTATTTGTGTTTCTACTTTATTTTCTCTTCTGTTTTCAGATCTATATTATCAAAAAAACCAAAAATATCTTGTTTCATTCTATTTTATATCACCGTTATTTGCATCTATTAATATATCCTTACTTTACACATGAGGGATTGACAACCCCTCCACGCGTTGGGTTGCGAGGATTTGCTATTTGTGTGCATGTGTTGCTTACTTAGTCTTGGAATTTTCCTACTCGATTGATACCTTGGTTTCTTAAATGGGGGAAATACTTGTCGTCGTTGTGCTACATCACCCTTTAAGCCTAGAGGGAAACCAACGCATCAGCGAGAGTAAGCAAGATTTCTGGCGTCGTTGCTGGGGAAGATCAAGTCAAGTTCTATCAGGTTCCTACACACAAATCTCATCTCCTTGCAATTACATTATTTGCGATCTGCCTCTCATTTTACTCTCCCCCACTTCACAAAAAATTGCCTTTTATTTGCCTTTTTCCGGTTTGTTTTTTCTTGCTTGCTTGCTTCTATTTCCTTCATGTCAATAATTGAAAACAGAAAAATAAAGAGGACAAGTAAAGACATATGGATCCCCGTCCACTTGCTAATCTTTTCAAAAGATCTAATTATCTTGAACCAATTGCTAGTGAGTTGAGTGCTCTTGATTATTTTTGTGTAGTTTTTCTTGAAAATCGTGAATATGAATATTGTGATGAAGTGTGAAAAGAAGAAATTTATAAAGTAATTCATGATATCTCCTTGAATGAAAAGCATGATTGCAATGATGTTAATATAAATCTATTAATGTCAATTGTGCTAATAATATGCAAAACTACAAGCTTGGGGATGGTAGTTTTGTCATGTCCACTACTCATTATAATAATCATGATTGGGGTGATGCTTCTTATGATCTTGAAAATTTATTTAATCCTCTTGATGAAGGTGATATTGATAATAATGTTTCCAACTCTCATGAATTTTTGGAGAAAAGTGGGTTTGGAGAGGTCATGACTTTCATTAATGTTAATCCCACTACCTTGGAAGATTATAAGACTTTTATGCATGTGGATCATGAAGAGAATATTTTATGTGATAGCTATATTGTTGAATTTGAACATGATCATGTTGGGGCCCCGATCCTAAGACATACAAATCTAGCATGTAACACATCACATCACTTTGCAGCCTCATGCACGGTAAACTCCACGGTTGTCAACTTACCTTGGCCGGGACCGTTTGCGTCTTTTGGCTCACGTATATGAATGTGTCGCTAGCAATCACATGTTAGAGAACCCGGGTCGACATGCCTAGTTATAGACCCAATTGGCACACCCGTACAGGGACACACATACGTAACCCAGCAATGCAGGTGTCGGTCATCATCGTGTGTAGACGAGTCATAGCAAGCTACATGAACTCCATTACACCGCGTGACATTTCCCCATGGGGACAGACATAACAACAAAAAGGATACATGTCAATCAATCAATGTGTCCGGAGCAGTAGCAAGCTACCAAGGCTCAGTGGAAGCGCAAAGAGGCATTTCCCCGTAAAGAGGGTTACTAAAGGCATACAACTAGGTGTCGAATCCCACACATACATTGCATTTGAAAACATACACACATTATGCACGATATGTGTAGATACAACATGGCATCACAACATAACTTTATGACTCAGGCATTTATTAAAGACTCATAAGAGTCAACATAGTGTGATATTACAAACAGGGGTCACATGACCCAACACTCAATTCATACAAGCATCAAGCAGAAGCATAACATGTGTGGGTACAGACATCTACTAAAAATGGCTACAGAAGCCTGAAATCTACAACGACCCTACCAAAGGAGCCAGACCTCTATCTAGGATTCCCAAGCTATCCTTTTAACATCAAACACATCATGTAGAACCAATAGCGAGACTAATGTCTTCTCTCCAAAAACATAAATTAAGAAACCGTGAGTACAAAGGTACTCATCAAGACTTACATCAGAACTATATACATATGCATCAGTATCAATGAAGGGGTTGTGGAGTTTGTTTGCAGCAAGCTAGCTTTGACTCTTGGCTAACCTGTACTACGACTACGAGTACTTTATTTGAGGCGGGATAACTGATACGTCTCCATCGTATCTACTTTTCCAAACTATTTTTCCCTTGTTTTGGACTCTAATTTGCATGATTTGAATGGAACTAACCTGGACTGACGCGGTTTTTAGCAGAATTGCCTTGGTGTTATTTTTGTGCAGAAATCAAAGTTCTCAGAACGTCCTGAAAATTTACGGGGAACATTTTTGGAAAATATGAAAAATACCTGCGCAAAGATCCACCTGAGGGGGTGGGCCAGTGGGTCACAAGACCTGCCACTGCCACCCCCCTAGTGGCGGTGGGCAAGCTTGTGGGGCCCACAAGGCTCTGCCGCCCCCAATCTCAGCTCTATAAGTTCACTTTCATCCCAGAAAAAATAAAAAGAGAAGATTTCATCGCATTTGCGATACAGAGGCGCCGCCACAACCTGTTCTTCATCTGGAGGGCAGATCTGGAGTCCGTCTTGGGCTCCGGAGAGGGGAAATCATCGCCATCGTCATCATCAACCTTATTCCCTCTCCAATTCCATAAAGCAATTCGTCGTTCGTGAGTAATCTATTCGTAGGCTCACTGGGCGGTGATGAGTAGGATGAGATCTATCATGTAATCGAGTTAGTTTTGATGGGGATTGATCCCTAGTATCCACTATGTTCTGAGATTGATGTTGCTACTACTTTGCCATGCTTAATGCTTGTCACTAGGGCCCGAGTGCCATGATTTCAGATCTGAAATTATTATGTTGTCACCAATATATGTGTGTTTTAGATCGGATCTTGCAAGTTGTAGTTACCTACTATGTGTTATGATCCGGCAACCCCGGAGTGACAATAACCGGAACCACTCCCGGTGAGGACCATAGTTTGAGGAGTTCATGTGTTCACCAAGTGCTAATGCGTTGGTCCGGTTCTTTATTAAAAGAAGAACCTTAATATCCCGTAGTTTCCTTTTGGACCCCGCTGCCATGGGAGGGAGGGACAATAGATTTCATGCAAGTTCTTTTCCCTAAGCACGTATGATGACACACATAATGCATGCCTACATCACATTGACGAACGGGAGCTAGCCACATATCTCTCCGTGTTATAACTGTTGCATGATGAATATCATCCAAACAAATCACCGACCCATTGCCTACGAGTTTGTCCTACTGCTGCTGTTACTTGTCTTGCTCTGCTGCTGTTACTTGTCTTGCTGTGCTGCTATTACTTGTCTTGCTCTGCTGCTGTTACTTGTCTTACTCTGCTGTTGTTACTTGTCTTGCTTTGCTGCTACTGTTGCTACTATTGTCGCTTGCTCTGTTGCTACTTGCTACTGCTATCACTACTGATGTTCCTTGCCACTATCGTTACTCGCTACTTTGATGTTACTACTTTGCTTGCAGATACTAATCTTTCAGGTGTGGTTGAATCTGACAAATTCAGCTGCTAATACTCGAGAGTATTCTCTCACCTCCTATTTGGCGATCAACAAATTTGGGTTGAATACTCTACCCTTGAAAACTGCTGCGAACCCACGCGCTGGTGGGCCATCAACAACATTCTTCTAGTTTCGTTGCCGGGGAGTGCTAGCAGCATTCTTCTGGTGCCGTTGCAAGGGAAGGTTTGTTGTCAAAGAATCAACATTCGTCTACTATTGCCAGAGAGTGTCAATAACGCACACGAGTCCACATATTCACCAAATCAATACACCGCTATGGATCCACTCCCGTCTCCCTACGAGAAGGCCCTTCATAGCACTCACACTTATCCTACGTGTTTTAGAGTATCCATTTCAAACTGTCTATGTACCACATAATGTTTCCAAGTAGTCCATATCCGAGGATGCGGCTATTCAAACGGATTATTTCTCCCTGCAGGGATATACTTCTTCACACATGCTCTCACCACTTATCACCATATGCACGTCATGCATCTCGGTAACCTTCAAGTGGAAGCACTCGCGTGGGCGTCAGCCACGACCATTAAGCACACAAGACCCTAGTCCAGGTTTATCGCCTATTTGAGATTGAATCTGCAAGGAAGTCCATCCAAAGTTTGCATTACGACCCCAAACGATGTGTACAAGTTTCCCAAGCCCACCTCGACAGGTGGTTCTACGCTTGGTACATCCGACCACTGGTGCATATACCGCGCCATAGGCTACCCGTTCGGTCAGTGCTATGCACGGCCACAAACACATCCTACAAACACCAAAAACTAGTTGCAACTCTTGGACAGAGATCAAGGCGATTAATAAGCCGAGAGAGTAAATTAAGGATCCCATTGTGTGGTAGTATCTTGTCTTGGATAACATACACAGAACTCAGTTCCTAAGGACGGTCCCAGTGAGACAACCCACCATGTACTCCTACATGGCCTCTCATCGCTACCTTTACCAAATCCGATACACATACTTAGCCCTACACAGCAGGACATGTTCACAACCATTCTGATTCATCGCCCAGATGGATCAGAACCGACATGACTCTAAGCATAGTAGGAACAGTAAGCAAGCATGGATGAGTAAGCACAACAAGGCTCAAGCAGTTTCTACTCATGCTAACTGGTTTCAACTATTTACCGTGACAAGGACAAGTCATGCAAATGAATGGGTTCAACTATCGAGAACAAGTAATAGTTGAATCGTTGTTGGCCTGATGCAGTAAAAGAGAGCATGAGCGAGAGAGTGGGTTTATATCAGTATGCTCAAGGGAGGGTTGCTTGCCTGACAGTTCTAAATATAATAAATCTCTTCATCAATGTCAAGGATCACATCGTCGGAACCATCGTCTTCCAACAAGGAACAACACCGACAAAACAAGAAAAGAACACATTCAATGCAATGCAACAAACATGATGTATGATATGGCATGTTAAGGTACTGAATTCACCTAGTTCATTATCTGGTTATATTAATTGAAGTGAAACTCAAATAGACATCAAGTTCCAACTCCAAACTATATATCAAGTTTTTCCTAATCATGAAATGTCCTACTTAATGATGTTAACTTTCTTAAACATGCATGAACATGGCATAACCAGATTCCTTGCATTTTTATGATAATTTCTCATATATAATTTATTTTCATTTGAGCTACAATAGAATTTCTATGAATTTTTGAAGTTTTAGGTATTTTCTGGAATTCCCTAGTTTATTATTATTTCACAAAATCATTAACTGCGTGAGGGCGATGTCATCATCACATCAACGGTCAACGCCTCTAAAAACTGACCTTTGGGACCTACCTGTCATTGACTTAGCATTAATTAGGTTTAATTTAACATATTCGATAATTAACCTGGGGTTACTTAGTTTGTGGGGGCTACATGTGAGTGAGTGATGGTGCTTCTTAGGCTAATAAACTGAGCTACGTCACTCGGCCGGAGATCTGCCGCCGGCGACCATCAAGAGCGGCGAGGCACACCGGAATGGCCCTCTGGTGTCAGCTGGACGTGTCGAAGGCACCGAGGGGGATCTCGTGCCCCCATGCATCGAACAGGGCTAGCGGGAGGCTGAGGGGCATCGGAGCTCGATGGGAGCAAGCATGTGGTGGTAGTTGGTGCACGGTTGGGCTGGGCTCGACGTAGCCAAGGTTGTGGTGCACGGCGAGCCGAGGAGACGGGTTCTACGACTCTGTTAGGGCATAGTTTATGCCTAAGTAATTTTGGTGATTGATGACAGTACTGGAAAGGACTAATCGTGTGTGTTAAGATTTCAGATAACACATGTCAACGGCACAAGACGACTCGCCCCCTCTTTCCATGGAATAGAAGCACGGTGTACTCTACGATTCTCTTTCTTTGAGTCATAGGAACGCCATACTATTAAGAGGGGACCCATAGCAGAAAGGTTTGGGTGGAATCAATTTTGCACGCACACACTTTATCTCCTTTCCCCTTACCTGCAACTTTGGAGTGGCTCCTGCCTCTGTGTTTATCTCATCTAAGCAAATGGTCCCTCAGCGGTAGTACCATTGTGCCTAGCGGTAGTACCGCTAGCCCTAGCGGTAGTATCGCTAGCCCTAGCGGTAGTACCGCTGGAGTGCTAGCGGTAGTACCGCAACAGCCAGCGGTAGTACCGCCAGCTGGCGGCAGTACCGCCCGTGGTCAGCGGTAGTACCGCTCCAGGAGCTTAGTACCGCCTTCCTAGCGGTTGTACTTCGACGGACCTTTTTGCGAAGACTTTCTTGGCGGTGGTTGGCCCGGTAGTGCTTATGCACTACCATGGGCCCAGCGGTAGTAACGCTGCAGCCAGCGGTAGTACCGCTGGAGTGCGAGCTGTAGTACCGCTGCATCCAGCGGTAGTACCGCTAGGCACGGGCTGTGAGTGGGAAAATAGTTGGATTCCCCCCCCCCACTATATAAGGGGTTCTTCTAGCTGTGGAACCCTATCTCTTACCCTCCCAAGCTCCATTGTTGCTCCCTAAGCTCAAAAGTGCCCGATCTCTCTCCCTAGCCAATCAAACTTGTTGATCCTTTAGGGATTGGTTGAGAAGGCCTAGATCTATACTTCCACCAAAAGAAAAGTTGATTCCCCCACCAATCCTTTGCGGATCTTGTTACTCTTGGGTGTTTGAGCATCCTAGATGGTTGAGGTCACCTCGGAGCCACATTCCATTGTGGTGAAGCTTCGTGGTCTTGTTGGGAGCCTCCAAGCTTTGTGTGGAGTTTGCCCCAACCTTGTTTGTAAAGGTTCGGTCGCCGCCTTCAAGGGCACCTATAGTGGAATCACGGTACCTTGCATCGTGTGAGGGTGTGAGGAGAATACGGTGGCCCTAGTGGCTTATTGGGGAGCATTGTGCCTCCACACCACTCCAACGGAGACGTACTTCCTGTCAAAGGGAAGGAACTTCGGTAACACATCCTCGTCTTCATTGGTTCCACTTGTGGTTATCTCTAACCTTTACTTTGTGTATGCCTATGTTGTTGTCTATCTCTTACTTGTCTCAGTAGCTCTTGTTGTTAGCTTCATAACGGCTCACCCCATTGTTGCTATTCTTGCAAACCCGTATGTTGTTTACCCTAACTTGCTAAGATTAATTTAAAAAGTGGTCATGGCCTATTCACCCCCCCCCTCTAGTCAACCATATCGATCCTTTCAATTGGTATCAGAGCCACGTCTCTTTATTAAGGGTGTAACCACCCGAAGTGTATGGAAGATGATGAGGGAGTTCCCCGTGCACAAACCGAGGGCACGGAATTGACTTTGATCACAAGGGACGACTTGAATACAGCTATGGCCGCACTCAAGACGTCCATGACGAACGAGGTCAAGACCATGCTTAAAGAGTTAATGGAGGGAATTAAAAACTCTCCCGAACCGGCATTGGTGGTTAAACCCACCACCATGGATTCGGAGGCCAATTCCGTCAGGGAAACGGCTAAAGGTATGCAGCCTTCCCAACATCTCGAAAATGATGGGAATGGGACGTATGCATCTCTTCCACCACCCTTAGTCTATGGAGGACCGGTTCCACACCGCGTCTTAATCCTGTTGGTCCTCCTCCTAAGCTTGTGAAAGGTGATTTTGCTAACTGGGTATTTTCTATTAAGTCTCATTTGAATCGCAGCTCAACAAATTTGTGGAGAATCATCGAGAAAGGATATTATCCCCATGATCCAAGCAACCTCACTCCAAGAGAAGATGTGGACAATCAATATAATCACTCTGCTTTGTTTATTCTCCAGTCCGCAGTGCCACCTGAAGATCTTCCTCACTTGCGTCCCTTCACTTTCGCCAAGGATTGTTGGGAGCACATTATGGTGTTGTACAAGGGAAGCTCAAGCATTCAACGGTACAACTATGAAGTGATACTTGATAAGGCCGATGAGTTTGTGATGAAGGAAGACGAGGACCCTCGTCATCTCTATCGGAGGGTCACTGCTGTCCTTGAGGCTGTTCCGCCGGTTACAGCTCTCGCCGCGGACGTGCCGCCGCCTAAGTACTAACTTTCTCTGAGTGTGCACTTAACGTCGCACTCGGAGACTTAGCTGCGATCCAGAATCGCCTAAGTACTAACTTTCTCCGACTGTGCACTTGACGTCGCACTCGGGGACTTAGCTGCGATCCAGAATCGCCTAAGGACTAACTTTCTCCGAGTGTGCACTAAACGTCGCACTCGGGGACTTAGCTGCGATCAAGAATCGCCTAAGTACAAACTTTTTCCGAGTGTGCACTAAACGTCACACTCGGGGACTTAGCTGCGATCAAGAATCGCCTAAGTACAAACTTTCTCCGAGTGTGCACTAAACGTCGCACTCGGGGACTTAGCTGCGATCAAGAATCTCCTAAGTACAAAAATTTTCCGAGTGTGCACTAAACGTCGCACTCGGGGACTTAATTGCGATCAAGAATCGCTTAAATAGGAAGCTTCCTTCGAATGTATCTCACAGATCCACTCGGAGGCTTAGCAGACCCTCATTGAGGCTCATGTGGATGTCAAGATCACTGACAATTGCATGAGTAGCAGAACCTCATTGAGGCTCATGTGGATGTCGAGACTACTGACAATTTCATGAGTGGCAGACCCTCATTGAGGCTCATGTGGATGTCAAGACCACTGACAATTACATGAGTAGCAGAACCTCATTGAGGCTCATGAGGATGTCAAGACCACTGACAACTACACGAGTAACAACTTGCTCCGAGTACGACCTGATAGTCGCACTCGAAGACTTAGACGCGATCACGAATTGCCTAAGTACTCAGATGCCTTCGACTGTATCCTACAGATACACTCGGGGACTCAACAGAACCTCATTGAGGCTCATGTGGATGTCAAAACCACTGACAATTACATGAGTAGCATAACCTCATTGAGGCTCATGTGGATGTCAAGACCACTCGCAACTACATGAGTAACAACTCGCTCCAAGGACGACCTGATAGTCGCACTCGACAACTTAGCTGCGATCCTGAATCGCCTAAGTACTCTATGACCTTCGAGTGTATCCTATAGATCCACTCGGAGATTCTACAGACCCTCAGTGAGGCTCATGCAGATGTCAACACAACTGACATGCTCCGCATGTTTGCCTTTGGCTTCACCAAGAAACGCCAAACAAAAACACGAGCCAAAATCGTCTCAACCACTCTTTGGCAAAAGAAGAGCAAAAGATTCGATTCAAATTCAAAGTTCAACTAAAGATAGTTGGCTCGGTGTGGATCAAGCTTACCCACACCGAACCAAGAATGTGACGGCCAACAGCAGTGGCCAAAGTTTCTTACAAACCAACACTCGGCATACCGAGGATAAAGTTCTCTCAAATGACGTCAGGACTGACGCCGGGACTGGCAGGCTCTACGAATGTGTCGAGGTCGATCCCGTCGGCGATGCGAGTGGTGCTCTCAAGGAAGGTCTCCATGAAGTCTTCGAATCGAAGCTTTTTCGTGTTGGCGACCTGCAACGCCTTCAGCTTCTCTTCGCGAGCCTCCTTACAATGCACTCGGACCAAAGACAGAGCGACGTCCGCACCACAGCGAGCCGCATACTTCTTCCACGCCTGCACTCGGTTCGGAACCTCCTCCAGACGCGTCCTCAAGCCTTCCATCTCGTGCCGAGACTCGTCTTCAGGCCAAAGTTCCTTGTCGATTCGGCCGACGACTTCTCTCAGTCGACCGATGAAAGGCCCAACTTTGCCCAGACGAATATGCGCTCGGAGCAGATCTCGATTGGCGTCCTCACCGAGTGGAATGTTCTCAAGAATCGACCGCTCAACGTCAGCTGCTTCAGCCTCAACGTCCATGCAAAAATTTGCAAAGACAGGACGAGCAAACAATAAGCGCCGAATGAAATGCAAATACCACAAGCACTCGGAAAAACAGAACTTACCACCCAGAAGCGCTATCATCTTCCGGGCCCAGTCACTTACATATTTTTCCTGTGCTATACACCGCCTGTTCAGCACTTTCATTTGTCCCATCAGCTCGGTCCTTTGCGTCTTCATTCTCTCCATTTCAGTAGTCAATGCCTTGTTTGCCTCACGGGCCTACTCCAAGGACTTTTCCCGTTCCGCCAGCACATCCTTCATACCAGCCATTGCAACCATCGCTGCATCAAGTTCACCAGCGAACTGCACCTTTTCCGCCCTCAGAGCCTCGAACGCCGCTCCCATCTCGCAAGTTTTCTGCAAGTCAGCGCCAAGGGAAGATTAGGCAAATTCAACAAGGACAACAATATACATTCTAAGTTCTTCAGACCCCTGCCGACGCAAGCAGTCGACAGCGGTCTCGGGGACTACACCCAGTGGGTTCACTAAGAGTGACCCCACTGGCATGAAGCTCAAACAGGTCCGCCCTATTTGAGATACATGACAACAAACAAGCCTATCAGGTTACTACTACCCGACCTAAGTAACATTACTCTCGGGGACTCATCCAGTAGGTGCACTCGGAGTGCCCCCACTGCTAGCATTCGAACAGATTAATTTTTGATCTGAACAAGTTAACGAACATATGAATAAAGACAACTGCCGGTGCCAGCACTCGACAGAAGTCTCGGGGACTACACCCACTGGGTTCACTAAGAGTGAACCCATTGTAAAAAAATCATACAATATTCGACTGCATTGATCAAACACCCAATAGGTTATAGGAGGAAAGTAAATACTTACTAGCCCACTTACTCGGATATCGTCCTGCAGTTCCAAGCTTCGCTTGTACACGGACGCGATGGAGTCGTATGCTTTCTTGGCCTCTCCCGCCATCAGCTCCGCCTGCACCATGGCTCCCTTGGCTGCTCCCACCTGATCTTCCGGGACGCGCTGGACGTTGTACTCGACAGTCGACGGGACTGGCATTGTCGGAGGCTCCTTGGGCATCCCAAGGCCCGCTCCAGTCGTTTCAGCAGCAACCAGCGCCGTTTCAGTCGACGGCATCGCCTCAGTCGGCAGCACGTCCGCGGCGAGAGCGGTAACCAGCAGAACAGCCTCAAGGATAGGCACCGCAACTTGCTCAGACCTCCCCTGGTCACCTTCGTCCACATAAATCACCCCTGAGGGAAACCCGACCGAACGGCGTGAGATCACAGGAAAAAAGACAAGACCGAAGTCAAAATTCGTGATGCAATAATGTAAATTCCCGGAATCACTACGACGCACCTGGCTGGGATGTGACAACATTATCCATATCCATGGGGTCGTCCCCCTGGCATGCCGGAGAGGTGGCAGAGGTAGCAACTCTGTCGAGTGAAATTCATTCGACCAATAAGCAGGAGTTCAATCGAATATCGGAAGAAGTTAGAAGAACAATGCACTTACGTCGAGGTGACGGGAACGATGACCCTCATCCGCGGCAAAGCCTTCCGAGGTTTAGATCCACTCGGTTTGGCCACCTTAGAGGGCTGACCCGCAGGCTCAGCAGCAGCGTCCCTGGTCCTTTTGATGCTCCGAGCACTCGGAACCACGG
Source organism: Hordeum vulgare subsp. vulgare (assembly GCF_904849725.1). Classification (NCBI taxonomy): domain Eukaryota; kingdom Viridiplantae; phylum Streptophyta; class Magnoliopsida; order Poales; family Poaceae; genus Hordeum; species Hordeum vulgare. The sequence continues at coordinate 375,437,092 of NC_058520.1, read as the reverse complement.
GAGCAGTTGGCGGGGCGCTCGGAACCGCAGGAGCGGTTGGCGGGGCACTCGAGGATGCTGGAGGGGCCGAGGGAGCCGCGGGTTCGTGTCGGCGTTTGGTTCGAAGCTCTGGCGGCGGGGGTGGCGAGTTCTGCTCTTCGTCTTCCTCCTCTTCTTCCCCAGACTCCTCCTCCGTCTCCCCACTGTCGGACACGTACTCGACGCTCTCCACGCTGCCCTCCTGGCTGCCCTCCTCCTCCTCCTCGGCCGGATTCCCGTTCGAGACAGCAGAGAACTAGTTGGTCCACTTCTGCATAAGATATAGTCGACGACATCAGACATCAGACAGTGATTCAAGAAAGCAATAGATCTAAGACAGTTATGTGCACTCGACAAGTTGTACTCACCTCGTTCGGAGGAGGGTTGTCCGCGCGGAAAGCCTTCACTCGTCGGGACCCTCTGGGGTTTTCACAGGCGCCTGTGATGTTGAGCACCCATGACGCCACCATCTCCCCGGTCACGCACTCGACGTTGGTCCGAGTGGAGTCTTCGGGCCCCGTGTAGTGCCACATGGCGTGGTCTCGGGCCTGCAGTGGCTGGATGCGCCATCCGAGGAAAAACTCCAGCAAATCTATGCTGGTGACTCCCTTTCTGATGACATCTACGAGTGCGTCGACCAGAGGCTGGATATGGTTCTTCTCCGCCTTCGTGAGCGCGAGCTGCTTAGGCGAAGCTGGTCGATCTAAGCTAAAAGGAGGCAACCCTGTCGTGGCATTCGGGCAAGCAACGTCCTGGCAGTAGAACCATGTCGACTGCCAGTTCCTAACCGATTCACTCAGCTGAAGAGCGGGATAACTACTTTTGCTCTTCTTTTGGAAGCCTAAGCCTCCGCAGAGCTGGAGAAGGTGAGTTTTATCATCCGACTGATTAAGTCGTTTGATGGTTTGGGATCTAGCAGAGAAGATATGTTTGAAAAGCCCCCAATGAGGGGGACAGTCAATGAAGCACTCGCACAAGACTATGAAAGCAGAGAGATGGGCTATGGCATTCGGGGGAAAGTGGTGGAGCTGCGCCCCGAAGTGGTTCATTATGCCTTTGAAGAAGGGATGTGGGGGCAGAGAGAAACCTCGGTGCACGTGGCTGAGCAGCAGGACACGCTCCCCTTCCCGGGGCGCCGGCTCGGTCTCGTCCTCCGTCGGCAACCTCCACGACTTGAGCGCGATCATCCCGTGCTCCACCAACTCCAGTAAGTTCTCCTCCGTCACCGTGGAGGGGAGGAAGTCCCCCTGGATCCACCCCGCCGGTAGCGTTCGCTGCCTCCGCTGAGCAAGAGCCGCCGCCTTCCCCTTCTTCTTCCGCGCCTCCAGCTTGCTAGTCTGCCCCTTGGTCATGGCGGAAGCTGTGGATTCGCGAGGGAGAAGGAGAGAGGACAAGCTTGGGGTGCGCAGAGGACGGCGAAGGAAGCGGAGCAAAGGCAAGTTACCCGGCAAGTGTAACGAAAAAACCCTCGCCGCTGAGGTTTAAATAAGGTTCCGACTGGGTCACTCGCAAGTGGTCCCGAAATCTTATCCCCCGACCAGTCGCGGCAACATCAGTGGAGAAGTTGAAGGCGCGGGAATCGAGGCGTCAGGTACTACTCGAGCGCGATGTCGTCACCCCCACTGAGCGTGCGGTAACCGAAATTTGAGGATCCCGGAAAATCCGCCGCTGTCAGTTGACCGGTCACCTCAGAAGATACCACAGGAGCACTCGGTTCCCGACAGTTCGTTTCACAAATACTTCCACTCGGATCGTTGGTCAAAGAAGATAAAATGGATCGAGGCAAGCAACGCCAAAGTCGCATCCGTACCAGTCGGATCCATACTTCAAGCATCGCTTCGTCGTTCCAACCCCAATCCATTCGGGGACTAATGATGGGGTTATAGTCCTAGGGTAGGGTCATAGGCCTGCCCTATAAGTCTTACCCAAGGACTACCCTTCATAAGGGATAAGGCCCTTAGTCAGTTCCGACTGAATTAAGGACATCCCATCATCCAGTCGGTAACAAATCCTCCACCATCCAGTCGGAGAGGAGCATTCGGAGTATATCAAACTAACCGACTGGATTCCACTCTGCGCATCGTAACCCCCCTGGAGGGAAACGGTCGTACGTTTCCACGTACCTTTATTAGCATTTAAGACATACGTTACCTGTAACGTGGGCATTTATTCGCCACTACTCCACCCCTGTGCACCGAACCATTGTGGAGAGCAGCGCACTCTATATAAGCCGCCCTCCCCCACTGGTGCAGGGGTTAGCAATTCACTGTAATCCATATTCCACTCGACAACAAGCTCCCAGAGCACTAAGACGTAGGGATATTACCTCCACCGTAGAGGGGCCTGAACTCGTACAACCTCGCCGTAGCTAAGGCTCTGCCAATCCTTTCGTACCCTACACATCTACTGTCAGACTTATACCCACGACAACTGCTATTGATGTGGCACTCAAGGACCATGGGAGCAAGGATGTGGATGATACATGGGTCAAGCGCAAGTTTCAAAGCAAGGATGTGGATGATACGTGTTTAATGGCTAAAGTTGATGTGGGCTGGCTTTGGCATCGCCGACTAGCTCATGTCAATATGAGATCTTTGCAAAGTCTTCTAAAAGGGGACCATATTCGTGGACTAACAAATGTGAGTTTTGCTAGAGATCGTGCTTGCAGTGCCTGCATTGAAGGAAAGATTCATGAAACTCCTCATCGTCCAACGACTCTCATTTAGACTAAGAGGCTATTAGAGCTCCTCCATATGGATCTTTTCGGCCCTCCATCATTTTATAGTCTTGGAGGCAGAAAGTACTGCTTGGTGATTGTTGATGACTACTCAAGATACACCTGGGTATAATTCTTCAAAAGGAAGAGTGAGACTCAACAAACTGTCATCAACTTTGCTAATGAAGCTCAACGTCAACATGAAGCAAAGATCTTGATGATTAGAAGTGACAACGGCACCGAGTGCAAGAACTACACCTTGGATGAGTTTCTAGGTGATGAGGGAATAAAACATCAATATTCAGCACCATATACCCCTCAACAAAATGGCGTGGCAGAAAGGAAGAACCGGACCTTGATGGACGCTGCAAGAACAATGATGGCGGAATTCAAATCTCCATATAACTTTTGGGCAGAGGCCATCAACACAGCATGTCATGCGTCCAATCGGCTCTATATCCGCAAAGGCTTGAACAAGACTCCATATGAGATTCTCACTGAAAACAAACCCAATCTCAAGTACTTCCGGGTATTCGGTTGTAAGAGTTTCATTCTCAAGAAAGGTGCACGTTTAGCTAAATTTGATTCTAGAGCACATGAGGGCATCTTTGTTGGTTATGCTACAAACTCTCATGCTTACCGTGTCCTCAACAAGTCCACCGGACTCATTGAGGAGACGTGTAACGTGGAGTTTGATGAAAATAATGGCTCCCAAGTGGAGCAAAGTGGTCTTTGTGATGTAGGTGATGAAATTCCTCCCCAAGCCATAAGAAGAATGGGGATTGGTCAAATACTCCCCATTGAGGAACCCCTTGTGGCCGAAGGAGAAGGACAATGCTCTACTCAAGTAGAGCCATCACCCCCACAAGCCCCACACGCTTCCGATGAACAAAGATAAGACTCTCAACAAGATGAACAAGCTCAAGGTCAAGACAAATTGCCCAAAAATGATGATGTGTCCCATGATATTCAAGCACTTACCCAAGGTTCTGAACCTGCTCATGATCAAGATCAAGTGCAACCACAAGATCCAGACCAAGTAGAAGCACAAGATCGAGATCAAGGGCAACCACAAGTACAAGGACAAACAAGTGAACCTGCTCAAGTCAAAAGTCAAGATGACTAGGATACTGTCTCGCAATTCCCTTCTGCAGCACCAACAGCCGGTGCCAAGGGAGGTTCAAGACGCAAGGGTGAGCAAAGTAAACAAGTCGATGCTCCCCAGTTATCCAATGAAGAACTCTTGGAGCGTCGAGCAGCCAAGATTGCGAACAAGCTGAGAGTCAAGTCACATCTTATGAAGAATGTACTTCGCTGTTTAAAAAAGGGAATAGCCACCCGTCAACAGATTTGGAATTATTGTGAGCATCACGCGTTTGTTTCGTATTGTGAACCTCAACAGGTACAGGAAGCGCTCGATGATGAGGATTGGCTTATGGCCATGCATGAAGAACTTAACAACTTCGAGCGTAACCAAGTCTGGGATTTAGTGCCAAGACCAAAGGAGGAACATAATGTCATCGGGACCAAATGGATATTCAAAAACATGCAAGATGCCAATGGGATTGTGATTCAAAACAAGGCAAGATTGGTGGCTCAAGGCTACTCCCAAGTCAAGGGTATCGACTACGGTGAAACCTTTGCCCCTGTTGCTCGTCTAGAATCTATTCGCATGTTGCTTGCATTTGCTTCTCATCATAATTTCAAATTACAGCAAATGGATGTGAAAATTGCCTTTCTTAATGGTCCTTTAAATGAGTTGGTCTATGTCCAACAACCCCCGGGATTCGAACATCCCAAGCTCCCCAATCATGTGTACAAACTTAATAAGGCAATCTATGGCCTTAAACAAGCCCCACGTGCGTGGTATGAGTATCTTACTGAGTATTACAAGATCGTGGGTTTGAAATTGGGAAGATAGATCCCACTCTTTTTACTAAGAGGGTTAAAGGGGATTTGTTGATATGCCAACTATATGTTGATGATATTATCTTTGGTTCTCCTAACATTTCCTTCAATGAAGAATTTGCTGCACTAATGACCAAGAAATTTGAGATGTCCATGATGGGAGAGTTGAAGTTCTTCCTCGAATTCGAGATTAAACAAGGCCTAGAAGGGACCTTCATCAAACAAGCCAAGTACACTCAAGTCATGCTCAAACGGTTCGAGCTTGAAGATGTCAAGCCAGTCAAGTTCCCCATGCCAACAAGATGCAAGCTTGACAGTGATCCCACTGGTAAAGCAGTGGATCAAAAGGTATATCGCTCCATGATTGGATCCCTCCTTTACCTTTGTGCATCTAGACCATATATTATGTTGGGTGTAGGGATATGTGCACGGTTTCAATCCGCACCAAAAGAGAGTCATTATATGGCTGTTAAGCGAATCTTTCGATATTTGGCTCATACCCCAAACTTTGGTGTATGGTATCCCAAAGGAGCAAACTTCAACCTAGTAGGCTATTCTGACTCAGATTGGGCAGGAGATTGTGTGGATAGGAAGTCAACTTATGGAGGATGCCAATTCCTTGGTCGCTCACTGGTAAGTTGGTCTTCAAAGAAGCAGAATTGTGTCTCACTATCATCCACCGAAGCTGAGTATGTGGCAGCTGCAAGTTGTTGTGCACAATTGCTATGGATGAGGCAAACTTTAAAGGATTACGGTGTCACTTGTGACAAAGTGCCTCTTCTATGTGACAATCAAAGTGTTATCAAGATTTCCCTCAACCCAGTGCAACATAGCAAGACCAAGCATATTGATATTCACCATCACTTCATTCGTGAACATATCAAGCTTGGTGATATTGAGGTTCACTTCATCCACACTGAAGAGCAACTTGTAGATATTTTCACTAAGCCCCTAGATGAAGCAAGGTTCCGGGAGTTAAGGCATGAGCTAAATATCATTGATTCAAGTAATGTGGATTGAAGCTAGGCACCTTGCACCTCACTATACATTCGATCTTGTTATAGATGTAGGCATGGACATAGGGGGAGTGTTGTTCTCTCAATGAACTCTTCCTCCCCCCATTATGCATAAATTGATCTAGTCTTTCACTTTAGCCATTACCAAATGGCACTTGTGCTTCAAAGACGAGCGTTGGTCATGAACCCAAGGATAATTCTTCGCGGTGTCATACCTTTATCTCAAACATAGGTGGCCTCGGCCACCGCCCCCACCTTTCTCTCATATGGAAGAAAGGATACAAAATGACAAGTCAGTACATCTTGCTGGTGCTTTCTTCTTATTTTCACTGACTTGTCGTTTGCCCACGTCTCTCTCATCTCCTATGTCTCGTTGTGCCATTTGCAGCGGCACTACCGCCAGGGGTAGCGGTACTACCACCAGGACCCGAGCGGTACTACCGCCAGGGGTAGCGGTACTACTGCCAGGACCCCAGCGGTACTACCGCTAAGGATAGCGGTACTACCGCCAGGACCCCAATCTACCATGACCTGACTAGGACTTTTTAGGGCTGCCTCAAGGGGGAGCGGTACTACCGCCAGGGGGAGCTGTACTACCGCCAGGGCCCCAGCGGTACTACCGCTGCAGGTAGCGGTACTACCGCTAGGACCCCAGTGGTACTACCGCTGGCCCGTACCCCTTGGGCTATATAAAGGAGAGGGAGCCCATTTTTCCTGCCTCTTTCTTCTTCCTCGTGGCTCTTCCCTCCCCAACCCCGAACTCCCCCTATTTGGATCTCTATCCGTGGAGCCCCTTCTCTCCGTTGAGTTGGAGGGTTTGCTCCACTCCTGCTTCCTCCACCAAGTGCCATGGACTCCGGTAAAGCTCCTCCCTTTATTCTCTTGGTTGATGTTTTCTTGTTCTAGGGTTAGGAGCATTGGTGATTTGGATCCATGCCTATGGTATTGTGCTTTGTTCTTGGATGGCATGAAGGAGATATTCTAGGGGAGTGTCGGTCCTATGATTCATTGCGTTTATATTGCCATGCCCTAGGTTCTTCATGTTTTAGATCAAGCACTTCTTCTCTTATTTTGGATTAGATCTAAAACTTGAATCCTCTTGACTAGGCATGTCTTTATTTAGATGATTCTTGAGATCCTCATGTGTTTAGGGCTATGGTGGTGTTTGTAGTGATTATATACAGTACCCATGGCCCTCGTAAATCCAATCTAGCCGTTCCTATGGGTCCTTTTTCATATTCAGATCTGAAAGTCAACCCCCTAGCGGTACTACCACCAGGGGAAGCGGTACTACTGCTAGGACCCCAGCGGTACTACCGCCAGGGGTAGCGGTACTACCGCTAGGACCCCAGCGGTACTACCGCCAGGGGTAGCGGTACTACCGCTAGGACCCCAGCAGTACTACCGCCAAGGGTAGCGGTACTACCGCGAGGAGGATATTCTTTTTCTTCTTTTCATTTCCTTGGCAATGTGAGTTTACTTTTGTGCCTCTTTTTGGTCATTGCCTTGACTCCTTGTGTCACTCTTTTTCGCTGTGTATCTTGTGTGTCACATGTGGTGCTCGTCGCTCGAATCCCCCAAGGGACACCCAGTCGAAACAGTATCGCAATCAAGAGGCTCCAGAGGGCTCCGCCACTTCAGGTTTGCAACCCAAAAAGAAGTCTTTCAAGAAGGAAGCTCACAAGGACAAGGGGGTCAACGTTCGCACTATGCCCCCTAAGGATTTTCTGTGTTTCCGCACCAAAAATCACTATCTCGAAGAGAAGGCTGTGATCAAGGATATGGAGCATGTTTGGTCACGGGATCACTGCAGGATCTATCGTGACATCATCAAGAACTTCAAGAAGAGTTTTGTTCCAGTTCAGTGGATTGACTTGGCTCACCTTCAGCGGCACCCGGATTACTTTGGTGATGCTCTCTCTTTGATTGACAAGCTTGGCATTAAGGAGATCATCTCCATCAAGAAAGACTTTGATCCAGATGTTGTCGCCCAATTCTATGTCACTGTTCACTTCTCGCCTGATGAAGAGTGCACCATGATTTGGATGACTGGTACTCACAAGATGACAGGTTCCTGGCGTGAATTCATGCAGTTTCTCAAGGTCGACTTTCAGGGAGCTGACAATCCTATTGGGTCGCGTCCTCATGCTCCAGCTTCCACTGATAGGGCCCCCACCAAGGACAGGCTGCAGCAACTTTATGTGAAGAAAGGTGTGCTCCCCAAGCATCTGGATATCATGCATCGGATCTTCCGCAACACTCTCTTTACTCGCATTGGCAACTTTGACGAGGTGCATGGTTCTCTAGCTGAGATGCTTCTGCTTTGTGAGGAGGCTCTGACTAAGGAGTCTGCCCCTCTCGATATTTCTGACGTGATGTTCACTGAGCTCTGGAACTGCATCATGATGCGCAAGGTTCCCATCTACGGGCCCTACTTGTTTGCCTACATTCACCAAAAGTGGCACGACACCTATTTGATTGAGGAGCTCTACCTTCAGGCTGATTTCTTTGTGCACGATCCTATCAGGCTCCACATCAAGGACAAATGGGCCAACCCATCCACTTCGTCTCAGCACATGGACACTGACATAGAGACTACTGCTGACAGAGGCACCGCTTCTCAGTCCCACTCTTCTGCTATGCCATCTTGGGCAGTGAAACTGAAGGATAAGATGAAGACTCTCTTCTGTATGCAGGCCAGGGGACAGTATCAGACTCATGTGGCCCAGAAGGAGAACCGTCAGAGGCACAAGCGTGTCCTGAGGACACTTGATGTTAAGATCTCCAGCGGCTCAGAGGACGACATAACTCCAGAGTCTACTTGGACGCGGGCTCAAGGTTATCAGTGGTCTGATGTAGAGGAGGAGGCGTCTGAGGAGGACAATGAGGAGGAGCAGGACGATCCGGATGCCATGGATGGGTCTAGGGCTGATGAGGATGAGGAGTGACCACCTGTGTCATTAGGTGTGCCCCTTTTTGGTGTCTTGTGCCAAGGGGGGAGAGAGTCTAGGAGCTGGATTTGAGAGTTGAACTTTTTAGCTTTGCTTATCTTTCGTGTTTGCTTTGAACGTGGTTTGCTTTTATTTGCTATCTTTGCTTTGTGTGATGTGAGACTTGAACTAGTGTGAGATCTATTTCCATCATATGATGTGAGTCATATGCTCCTTATTTTTATATATCTCTATCTTTAGTTCACATGCTATTCACTATGCAAATCCGGTATTGTCATCAATCCACCAAAAAGGGGGAGATTGTTAGGGCATAGTTTATGCCTAAGTAATTTTGGTGATTGATGACACTACCGCAAAGGACTAATCGTGTGTGTTAAGATTTCAGATAACACATGTCAACGGCACAAGACGACTCGCCCCCTCTTTCCATGGAACAGAAGCACGGTGTACTCTACGATTCTCTTTCTTTGAGTCATAGGAACGCCGTACTATTAAGAGGGGATCCGTAGTGGAAAGGTTTGGGTGGAATCAATTTTGCACGCACACACTTTATCTCCTTTCCCCTTACCTGCAACTTTGGAGTGGCTCCCGCCTCTGTGTTTATCTCATCTAACCAAATGGTCCCTCAGCGCTAGTACCGATGTGCCTAGCGGTAGTACCGCTAGCCCTAGCGGTAGTACCGCTGGAGTGCTAGCGGTAGTACCGCTGCAGCCAGTGGTAGTACCGCTAGTTGGCGGTAGTACCACCCCTGGTCAGCGGTAGTACCACTCCAGGAGCTTAGTACCGCCTTCCTAGCGGTTGTACTTCGATGGACCTTTTTGTGAAGACTTTCTTGGCGGTGGTTGGCCCGATAGTGCTTATGCACTACCATGGGCCCAGCGGTAGTACCGTTGTAGCCAGCGGTAGTACCACTGGAGTGCGAGCGGTAGTACCGCTGCAGCCAGCGGTAGTACCGCTGGAGTGCTAGCGGTAGTACCGCTGCATCCAGCGGTAGTACCGCTAGGCACGGGCTGTGAGTGGGAAAACGGTTGGATTCCCCCCCCCACTATATAAGGGGTTCTTCTAGTTGTGGAACCCTATCTCTTACCCTCCCAAGCTCCATTGTTGCTCCCTAAGCTCAAAAGTGCCCAATCTCTCTCCCTAGCCAATCAAACTTGTTGATTCTTTAGGGATTGGTTGAGAAGGCCTAGATCTACACTTCCACCAAGAGAAAAGTTGATTCCCCCACCAATCCCTTGCGGATCTTGTTACTCTTGGGTGTTTGAGCATCCTAGATGGTTGAGGTCACCTCGGAGCCACATTCCATTGTGGTGAAGCTTCATGGTCTTGTTGGGAGCCTCCAAGCTTTGTGTGGAGTTTGCCCCAACCTTGTTTGTAAAGGTTCGGTCGCCGCCTTCAAGGGCACCTATAGTGGAATCACGGTACCTTGCATCGTGAGAGGGCGTGAGGAGAATACGGTGTCCCTAGTGGCTTATTGGGGAGCATTGTGCCTCCACATCGCTCCAACGGAGACGTACTTCCTCTCAAAGGGAAGGAACGTCGGTAACACATCCTCGTCTTCATTGGTTCCACTTGTGGTTATCTCTAACCTTTACTTTGTGTATGCTTATGTTGATGTCTATCTCTTACTTGTCTTAGTAGCTCTGGTTGTTAGCCTCATAACGGTTCACCCCATTGTTGCTATTCTTGTGAACCTGTATGTTGTTTACCCTAACTTTCTAAGATTAATTTAAAAAGTGGTCGTTGCCTATTCAGCCCCCCCCCCCCCTCTAGTCAACCATATCGATCCTTTCAGACTCACTTGGATCACCAGGAGCACACCGATGTGACGAACACAACCGAAGGGGATCAGGAACTCGGAGCTCACCAGCCATGGTGGCTACTAGATCTTCGAGCTCGCGGGGCAGCGACTACGGGGAGAAATCGGGCATGGGTCTAGAGGGGGAGGTGCAGGAGCTGACAAAGGTTCCAGCAGAGGCGACATCAAGCTCGGGGGAGGCCTGCGGGCGGCAGATCAACAACGGCTTCCAGCGGCTGTGGCGGGGAAAGAAAAGCTCGAGGGCAGCGAGGAGGAGAGCAGAGAGAGGGAATGGACAAAGGGGGCTCCGACGGTCCTACGACACACTCATAAGGGAGAGGGATGCATCTAGCGCGAAACACGAGGTGGCGGCCCCAGCTCGCGCGTGCGTCTCTTTGCCTCTGTCAGTAGGCAGAGGTTGAAGATGACCACGATGCCCTGGTGGGCTGGGCTGGCTTCTCGGCCAGGTAAGGTAGGTTAAAAAAATCTTTTTCTTTTTCCTTCTATTTTTTTGTTTAACTTTTGGAACCAAAACATTTTGTAAATTGTGAAAATACTGCTAAGGACGATGTGGATTATTCCACATATTGTGAGCATTTTGTTTCTTGATTTGTACAAACTTTTATTTAACATAGGACGAAAATATTTAAAGTAATTCCGACAATAATTTTTTGTGGTTTCAAATACTTCTTTTGAAACCTAAAAAAATTTCTGGTTTGTACCAACTATTTGATTTGAGGTAAATCCCATTTGCTAGGGTTTTATGAAGGCCATTTTGGGTTTATTGGTTCAAATTTGTTTTGAATTTGGTTTAATCCATTTGGGATTGGGTTAGGTAATCCCTATTTCAAGTTTAAGGGGGGAAATTAACATGATGACATGAATGCCAATGCAACTATTTACAAGCAATATACTAGGGTTGTGAAAAATCACCCCCACTAAACAAGAATCTTGTCCCAAGATTCAGGCATGGGGTAAGAGGACAGGAGGGAACACAAACTAGCACAATCTTCGCGATCCAATTGCCCTTCTCGAAGATGTTTATTCATTTCATCATGTTGATCTTAACATTCTTGCTCTCGAGATCATCTAAACACAATGACAAAGGAATAAGAAAACTCTACAAGAATCGATCTCACGAAGATCGAGTGACTCATGATCAACTCATGGGGTGAGACATAGAAACATCTCTTCAGCTGAGACATAAAACACACATCAAGAATGATGGAATAAGGTTGATAACGGAGGTCGAATTGGTAGGCAATAATTACATGCTAGAACAGATGGTGACGAGGTTTCAAGGTAGCGAGGAATTAAATTGCCCTTCATATCATAGCGGGGCACCTTAGGAACGTGACTCATAGAGTTATTCCTTTAAGTGGAAAAAAGAATTACTTTTGATCCAGAGATCATTTAAACTCTTCATGCAAGGGTAAGGCAATTCACAAATGATAATTTGATGGAGTTCGGAGAAATGATCAGCTTGGAAAAGGAATTAGAGTTATAAGACAACTCGGCAAACGGAAGGAACATTCCAATTGATACCAAGGATATAACCCAGTGTCTCAGCGTGCTCTCAAGAACTTTAGAAATTCCATCTTCATCAAGTTTTTACCAACATCCGTGCCAAAATCTTGGTGACACATCATACTACAATGATGAATAATGATGGGGGATGCATATGCAAAGGAAGACAACACTTTCTCGGATTTCACCTTAGCTATGCCAAGGGAACGAAATCTAGATGATTGACCGAGAGATATTTAGCACTCCGCTTCTAATGTTCTCCTTGATGTACTAGCATGACCCAATTAAAGATAATGTTTTGTATCTATAACATCAAGTAAAGGTTAGACCATGGGAGCATGATAGGGTCCATGAGGAACAACTTCTGGAATAAGTCATATGAAACCCTCATGGGGAAGTGGCTAATGTTGTTGATACAAGATACTATAATAATAGACCTTCCGACTAGGTGTGTTAGCCATGACATCACCTTACCGGTTACACGGAGACCAATATAATAATTCTTGGAAGATGATCCAACCATCATATGTGCATGAGATTCAGATCTGGTTGGTGTCAAAATATTCGAGACTCAACATGTCTGAAAAGAAAGTTTGCAACAAAAATCGATGAGGTAATGTTGCAAGATTCTCACAAGATGAACTACGAAAGTCAACTCCAAAACATGAGCTGGATTGCAAGACCCACGTGAACACATTGTCCAAGACAAATATGGTCATACGGAGAAATTACAACAAAACACTACCGAGTTCGGGTTTGGAACCATCATTGAGGATAGCAAAGTTTTGTGCATTACCATGGATTAGCACTTAACTTATTTTCCTTGAACAATTCAATCAGTGGCTTGGTGTGCTAGGTAATACAAATGGAATGGAGGCGGCCAACCTATCAAACCATTGCATACTTCGAACATGCATAACTGACTTGGGATGATTTCGAAAGAAACAAAATAACTTTTTTCAAATTCACGGCGGCAACTTGCATCAAATGCACATGAATTTAGAGGAAGTCACTTCTTACACCAACACGTACCTCATGTACAGACACGAAGACAATGTCTACAAAGTTTCCAACACTAGCTTAATGTCCACCATGAATCATGGAACAAATGAAAATGTTGTCGACGGCTCAACAACAATACATCAAGATATCCATATAAATGGATTTCCACAAGATAATAGCATTGGTCACATCAAAGAATGTAATGGTGCATCCTCAAGGAAATCCACAAGTAAGAGACTTTTATGAAGATCTTTGGTTCTGAGTTTGATTTGACGATGGCCCATACTCAAATCAAAAATTGTACAAGATAATAGATGCAACAATTGATCACACGGATCAACTGGTGAGAATATCTTCTTTCTTCAACACTCACACATACGCACACAAAGATATCCCTTCGTAATGAACTAAATTAGCAAAGCTTTTATCTTCCAACTCTCCAAGTTGTTGTTTAGCTTAACCAACTAATTCAGGGGTATCCAACAAAGATTCTTGGAAAAAGAATGGTTTACAAAAAACCAACTTGATCACAAACTCAACATAACGATCAGGCAACAACCTGGTAATACTTCCGAGCAGATATTCGTAAAATCACGGACCATCGGTATGTTATTAAGCTAGAGAACAATCTTGCTTTTAAAGGCAAGATGATATGATCAAAGAGCGAAGGATTGACACAACCCTAACCCATTGATCGAGGAGTGCACCAGGAAAGTTGGACTAGGTAGCACGGTCAAACTTTGAATGGTGATTCAATAACCAACATGCTAAGAGTGAATTTATTGTCCATTAACTACAAAGCAACTCGGTTGCTGGGAGTATTGACTTCACACATCATGGTTCACTTGTCGATATTCCGATCACAACCAACACGGAGACCGAGGAATGAATAATGATGGCGAGAAGTATCACTACATCAAGAGTTCGTAAGAGATAGTGCAATTCTCAAAACATTCTTAACGTAAGAGGTTAATACTCCAAGGTAGAACATAGCAAAAGTTGGATTGACATTTTGATCTGTGAAATACAATTGCTTTGACCCAATCCAAGAAAAGGATGAGGCACTGGAGTTTGTTTCTCCTAGAAATTATGAAATACAATGAATTGAAGGACCACTAGAATAACATGCATCAATGAATATGGACGCACAATACTCTTGACTATCCACTGATAGCTCAAGGTGAGAATACAACTCGGGAGGGACAACTCAAAGAGCACATGATTTTTCTGAGTTGTGGATGCATAGATTAGTATTACGAACAAGTTCAACATAACTCTTCCGGATAACCCATGCAGAAAAGTAGGATTGGCAAAGTCACAATTAGAATGAACACATCGAGCACCCTTATTGTGATCATTTGGTTCACAGAGAACTTCTTCCATGATAGTTGATGGTATACGAAGAATGATATACCACAGACCTCGAGGACTCGAACAAAGTTACTACTGCCCTAAAGGCACGAGCAAACACTATCAACAAGAGTGAGCAGAATGATCCTCGGGTTCAAGAACTCATAAATAGAATACCTACTACTGTATAACATCACGGGGTGATTTTTTACAATTAGGGCCAGAATCATCACACTGGGAACACAAAACAAAACTAGACTATTGGGTGGTTCGCTGAGATAACATGGTTTCCTAACACTTCCAACAAATACATGGAGGTAAAAGAGTACCCCCAACACAAAATTTAGTGTGCTTTGTCTGGCCCAAAATACAACGGAATAGAAGGAAGGGATTTGCAATCGCATCATATTATTTAGAAACCATGGATAACTCGGACTGCATAACGTATATGGGCATAAAATATGAGGCAACCTAGATGAAACTCACAACATAAGACTACATTCTTATGGAGACACGGATCCAGAAAGTCAACAACTTTCCTATAAGTCTCCAGCGTAGTAACCCGTCATCCTCATAGATAGATGAGAATGCCTAGTTCTTAACCCTCGTACCTTTAAGACCCGGCATTTTGAGCTTGAGGTACACAAAGCAGGGCTGAGCCATGAAGCGGGCGTAAGCCGGCCGCCCGAATAGAGCGTGGTAAGGGCTCTTGATCTTGACCACCTCAAACATGAGAGCCTCGCTCCTATAATTGGATTCATCACCAAAAGCCACATTTAACTTGATCTGCCCAACTGGATACGCCGACTTCCTGGGGACAATGTCGTGAAAGACTGTGGTCGAAGGCATCAAGTCACTCTCAGAGAAATCCATCCATGAGGACCTTAGAGAGGGTGTATCCCCCAACCCGTGGTGCCACCATCAATGCTAAGTAGCGAGGATTATCGACCTGGGGCGGGTGATTAGCTCTACTCCATGTGATGGGTTGTTCATACCAATTGAGATATCTGAGAACCACCGGCTCAGCCATGTTGATCGCTCAGCCATGTTGATCGCCCTCTGTTTGATTTCCTTGTCCCTTTTACACGTGTTGGTGGTGAAAACATGGTATTGACCACCGTTCAGCTGCTTATGGTTGCTCTGAAAGTCGCCCTGGTTATTCGACTGCTGAAAACCGCCTTAGTTGTTCTGCTGTTGAAAGCCGCCCTGATTGTTGTACTGCTGGTTACCCTGGCTAGAATGTTGTCCCTCGCTATTATTCGAGCCGCCTTGCCCATGAGGGACGGAACCAGGGAACCCGCGAACGAGCCCCCTTGTGATCCGCCAGGACCAAACTGACCTGGATGTCCATCATCGTTCCCCCTTGGTGATCTCTGGATGCTTGAAGACGAAATTCCTGCATCACGAAGCAATTTTCCCAAGAGTGGTTGGACGGGGCATCTAGGGTACTGTGCTTAGGACAGGGTCCCTTGAGCATCTCCTTGTAATTACGTGGTTTTTTCCCACTATATCCCTGATTTTGACCAGTATTCCAACGTTGGTTTCTTGGCCCGACGCTGGTATTGGCAACAAAATCTGACATGCCATCTTGCTGCCTTCTTTTTTCCTTGACCTCTCTCGTTGGCATTACGTCCCTGAGCTTGGAGATGACTCTTTCTCCCATCTCCTTTCTTGACTTCACTAGCTTTATCATCATCTAAGTCGGCGTCCTTCATGGCGTATGACTCGGCATACCTGGTGAGGGTGTCCATCAACTCGCCCATATCTTCCACCTTCCGCTTGAGATGACCAAGCTTCAATACCAGAGGTTTAAAATGGCAATTCTTCTCCAAGATCAGCATGACCTGAGTCGCTGTGATGCCATCCGATGAGTGGATAATCTCCGCAACCTGTCGCGTCCAATGGTGGGCCGACTCATCCGTCCGCTGAATGCAATGTTGAAGATCTATGATCGTCATTGGGCATTTGCAAGTTCCACGGAAGTTTTTAATGAATCTCTCCTTCAATTCTGCGCAGGTGTTGATGGGGTTGGGTGGTAAATTTTTCAACGACGTGCGAGCCAGTCCTTCCAACATCATTGTGAAATATTTGGCGCATACCGCATCACTGGCATCAAGCATATCCATAGCGAGCTTGTAACTCTCAATCCATGCGCCTGGCTCAAGATTGGGTGTGTAATTGGGCACCTTGCGATAGCCCTTGAAATCTCTAGGAATGCGCTCATTGCGAAGAGCAAATGACAAGCAGGGGATGCCTATGTTCCTTCCCCCTGACTCACTGTACGCAGGCACCGGCTGGACGTAAGTCGGAATAACCTGACCCGCCATCGCCGCCTCTGCCTCTACCTCTGCCTGATGGGCGGCTCGGGCCGCATTCACAAGTGCCTGAGCATTCGACATAGGCAGTTCGGGCGGTTGGCTTGAGGCTGCTGTCGGCGACCACTGCTGGAAACCGTCGGGGGATCGTCATGGAAGCTCTTGGTGTGACTAGCATGGGTGTGGAGTGCACTCGATCACGACTCTAAGAAAATTGCGCGTATTGAACCACAGCAATCTTCAGCATCTCGATGGCGTTCCTTGCCTCCACCTCGATTAGGGTGTTTCCATGAATGGGGAGAGACTCCAAGTTGCGGGTTACAGCTAGCATGTTGTCTACGGGGTTGGAGAACTGCACCTGTGGTGTATGGAAACACTGACCCGTCAGCTCGACCAGTGGAGGCTGAGCCGGGTGCTGGATCGCAGTGTGTTGGGGAACGTCGCATGGGAAACAAAAAATTTCCTACGCGCACGAAGACCTATCATGGTGATGTCCATCTACGAGAGCGGATGAGTGATCTACGTACCCTTGTAGACCGTACAGCAGAAGCGTTAGAGAATGCGGTTGATGTAGTGGAACGTCCTCACGTCCCTCGATCCGCCCCGCGAACAATCCCGCGATCAGTCCCACGATCTAGTACCGAACGGACGGCACCTCCGCGTTCAGCACACGTACAGCTCGACGATGATCTCGGCCTTCTTGATCCAGCAAGAGAGACGGAGAGGTAGAAGAGTTCTCCGACAGCGTGACGGCGCTCCGGAGGTTGGTGATGACCTTGTCTCAGCAGGGCTCCGCCCGAGCTCCGTAGAAACGCGATCTAGAGGAAAAACCGTGGAGGTATGTGGTCGGGCTGTCGTGGAAAAGTCGTCTCAAATCAGCCCTAAAACCTCCATATATATAGGTGGGAGGGAGGGGGCCTTGCCTTGGGTCTCAAGGAACCCCAAGGGGGTCGGCCGAGTCCAAGGGGGAGGACTCTCCCCCCCCCCCCCAAACCGAGTTGGACTAGGTTTGGTGGGAGGGAGTCCCCCTTCCTTCCCACCTCCTCCTTTTTTTTTCTTTCTCTCTTGATTTTCTTCTCCTTGGCGCATAGGGCACTTGTGGGCTGTCCCACCAGCCCACTAAGGGCTGGTGTGTCTCCCTCAAGGCCTATGGGCTTCCCCGGGGTGGGTTGCCCCCCCGGTGAACTCCCGGAACCCATTCGTCATTCCCGGTACATTCCCGGTAACTCCGAAAACCTTCCGGTAATCAAATGAGGTCATCCTATATATCAATCTTCGTTTCCGGACCATTCCGGAAACCCTCGTGACGTCCGTGATCTCATCCGGGACTCCGAACAACATTCGGTAACCAACCATATAACTCAAATACGCATAAAACAACGTCGAACCTTAAGTGTGCAGACCCTGCGGATTCGAGAACTATGTAGACATGACCCGAGAGACTCCTCGGTCAATATCCAATAGCGGGACCTGGATGCCCATATTGGATCCTACATATTCTACGAAGATCTTATCGTTTGAACCTCAGTGCCAAGGATTCGTATAATCACGTATGTCATTCCCTTTGTCCTTCGGTATGTTACTTGCCCGAGATTCGATCGTCAGTATCCGCATACCTATTTCAATCTCGTTTACCGGCAAGTCTCTTTACTCGTTCCGTAATACAAGATCCCGCAACTTACACTAAGTTACATTGCTTGCAAGGCTTGTGTGTGATGTTGTATTATCGAGTGGGCCCCGAGATACCTCTCCGTCACACGGAGTGACAAATCCCAGTCTTGATCCATACTAACTCAACTAACACCTTCGGAGATACCTGTAGAGCATCTTTATAGTCACCCAGTTACGTTGCGACGTTTGATACACAGAAAGCATTCCTCCGGTGTCAGTGAGTTATATGATCTCATGGTCATAGGAATAAATACTTGACACGTAGAAAACAGTAGCAACAAAATGACACGATCAACATGCTACGTCTATTAGTTTGGGTCTAGTCCATCACGTGATTCTCCGAATGACGTGATCCAGTTATCAAGCAACAACACCTTGTTCATAATCAGAAGACACTGACTATCATCGATCAACTGGCTAGCCAACTAGAGGCATGCTAGGGACGGTGTTTTGTCTATGTATCCACACATGTAAATGAGTCTTCATTCAATACAATTATAGCATGGATAATAAACTATTATCTTGATACAGGAATTATAATAATAACTACATTTATTATTGCCTCTAGGGCATAATTCCAACAGTCTCCCACTTGCACTAGAGTCAATAATCTAGCCCTCACATCACCATGTGAATTACATTGTAATGAATCTAACACCCATACAGTTCTGGTGTCGATCATGTTTTGGCCGTGGAAGAGGTTTAGTCAGCGGGTCTGCTACATTCAGATCCGTGTGCACTTTGCATATATTTACGTCCTCTTCCTCGACGTAGTCGCGAATGAGGTTGAAGCGTCGCTTGATGTGTCTGGTCTTCTTGTGAAACCGTGGTTCCTTTGCTAAGGCAATGGCACCAGTGTTGTCACAGAACAAGGTTATTGCATTCAGTGCGCTTGGCACCACTCCAAGATCCGTCATGAACTGCTTCATCCAGACCCCCTCCTTAGCCGCCTCCGAGGCAGCCATGTACTCTGCTTCACATGTAGAATCTGCTACGACGCTTTGCTTGGAACTGCACCAGCTTACTGCACCCCCATTAAGAATAAATACGTATCCGGTTTGCGACTTAGAGTCGTCCGGATCTGTGTCAAAGCTTGCATCGACGTAACCTTTTACGGCGAGCTCTTCGTCACCTCCATACACGAGAAACATCTCCTTAGTCCTTTTCAGGTACTTCAGGATATTCTTGACCGTTGTCCAGTGATCCACTCCTGGATTACTCTGGAACCTACCTGCCATACTTATGGCCAGGCTAACATCCGGTCTAGTGCACAACATCGCATACATGATAGAACCTATGGCTGAAGCATAGGGGACGGAGCGCATATGCTCTCTATCTTCATCAGTTGCTGGGCACTGAGTCTTACTCAATCTTGTACCTTGTAAAACTGGCAAGAACCCTTTCTTGGATTGTTCCATTTTGAACCTTTTCAAAACTTTATCAAGGTATGTGCTTTGTGAAAGTCCTATCAGGCGTTTTGATCTATCCCTATAGATCTTAATGCCTAGAATGTAAGCAGCTTCTCCTAGGTCCTTCATAGAGAAACTTTCATTCAAGTAACCTTTTATGCTCTCCAAAAGCTCTACGTTGTTTCCAATCAGTAATATGTCATCCACATATAATATTAGAAACGCCACAGAGCTCCCACTCACTTTCTTGTAAATACAAGATTCTCCAACCACTTGTATAAACCCAAATGCTTTGATCACCTCATCAAAGCGTTTCTTCCAACTCCGAGATGCTTGCACCAGTCCATAAATGGATCGCTGGAGCTTGCACACCTTGTTAGCATTCTTAGGATCGACAAAACCTTCGGGTTGCATCATATACAACTCTTCCTTAAGGAAACCGTTAAGGAACGCCGTTTTGACATCCATCTGCCAGATTTCATAATAGAAAAATGCAGCTATTGCTAACATGATTCTGACGGACTTAAGCATCGCTACGGGTGAGAAAGTCTCATCGTAGTCAATTCCTGGAACTTGTGAAAAACCCTTTGCCACAAGTCGAGCTTTATAAACGGTCACATTATCGTCAGCGTCCGTCTTCTTCTTAAAGATCCATTTGTTCTGAATAGCCTTGCGGCCCTCAGGTAGTATCTCCAAAGTCCACACTTTGTTCTCATACATGGATCCTATCTCAGACTTCATGCTTCTAGCCATTTGTTGGAATCTGGGCCCACCATTGCTTCTTCATAATTTGCAGGTTCATTGTTATCCAACAACATGATTGATAAGACGGGATTACCATACCACTCTGGAGCAGCGCGTGATCTCGTCGACCTGCGTGGTTCAACAGAAACTTGAACTGGAGTTTCATGATCATCATCATTAACTTCCTCCTCAACCGGCGTCGCAACGACAGAGGTTTCCCCTTGCCCTGCGCCACCATCCAGAGGGATGAGAGGTTCGACAACCTCGTCAAGTTCTATCTTCCTCCCACTCAATTCTCTCGAGAGAAACTCCTTCTCGAGAAAAGCTCCGTTCTTAGCAACAAACACTTTGCCCTCGGATTTGAGATAGAAGGTGTACCCAACTGTCTCTTTTGGGTAACCTATGAAGACGCATTTTTCCGCTTTGGGTTCCAGCTTTTCAGGCTGAAGCTTTTTGACATAAGCATCACATCCCCAAACTTTAAGAAACAACAACTTTGGCCTTTTGCCATACCACAATTCGTATGGTGTCGTCTCAACGGATTTTGATGGTGCCCTATTTAAAGTGAATGCAGCTGTTTCTAATGCATAACCCCAAAATGATAACGGCAAATCAGTAAGAGACATCATAGATCGCACCATCTCTAACAAAGTACGATTACGACGTTCGGACACACCATTACGCTGTGGTGTTCCAGGCGGTGTCAACTGTGAAACAATTCCACATTTTCTTAAGTGATCACCAAACTCGAAACTCAGATATTCACCCCCACGATCAGACCGTAGGAACTTGATCTTCTTGTTACGATGATTTTCCACTTCACTCTGAAATTGCTTGAACTTTTCAAATGTTTCAGACTTGTGCTTCATCAAGTAGACATAACCATACCTACTCAAATCATCAGTGAAGGTGAGAAAATAACGATATCCGCCGCGTGCCTCCACGCTCATTAGACCACACACATCGGTAAGTATGATTTCCAATAAGTCACTCGCACGCTCCATTGTTCCGGAGAACGGAGTCTTAGTCATCTTGCCCATGAGGCATGGTTCGCACGTGTCAAGTGAATCAAAGTCAAGTGACTCCAAAAGTCCATCAGCATGGAGTTTCTTCATGCGCTTTACACCAATATGACCCAAGCGGCAGTGCCACAAAAATATGGCGCTATCATTGTTTACTCTAACTCTTTTGGTCTCAATGTTATGTATATGCGTATCGCTATCAAGATTCAATATGAACAATCCTCTCACATTCGGTGCATGACCATAAAAGATGTTACTCATAGAAATAGAACAACCATTATTCTCTAACTTAAAAGAGTAACCGTCTCGCAATAAACAAGATCCAGATATAATGTTCATGCTCAACGCAGGCACTAAATAACAATGATTTAAGTTCATCACTAATCCCGACGGTAGCTGAAGTGACACTGTGCCGACGGCGATTGCATCAACCTTGGAACCATTTCCCACGCGCATCGTCACTTCATCTTTCGCCAGCCTTCGTCTATTCCGCAGTTCCTGTTTCGAGTTGCAAATATGAGCAACAGAACTGGTATCGAATACCCAGGCACTACTACGAGAGCCGGTTAAGTACACATCAATAACATGTATATCAAATATACCTGATTTTTCTTTGCCCGCCTTCTTATCTGCCAGATACTTGGGGCAATTGCGCTTCCAGTGACCCATACCCTTGCAATAGTAGCACTCCGTTTCAGGCTTAGGTCTAGCCTTGGGTTTCTTCGGCGGATTGGAAATAGGCTTGCCTCTCTTCTTTGAATTGCCCTTCTTGTCTTTGCCGTTTCTCTTGAAACTAGTGGTCTTATTCACCATCAACACTTGATGCTCTTTACGGAGTTCAGACTCTGCGACTTTCAACATCGCAAACAACTCGCCGGGAGACTTGTTCATCCCTTGCATGTTGTAGTTCAACACAAAGCCTTTATACCTTGGCGGCAGTGATTGAAGGATTCTGTCAGTGATAGCTTCTTGCGGGAGTTCAATCCCCAGCTCAGCTAGACGGTTTGAGTACCCAGACATTATGAGCACATGTTCACTGACAGATGAGTTTTCCTCCATCTTGCAAGCATAGAATTTATCGGAGGTCTCATACCTCTCGATCCGGGCGTTCTTCTGAAAGATAAACTCCAACTCCTGGAACATCTCAAATGCTCCATGACGCTCAAAGCGACGTTGAAGTCCCGGTTCTAAGCCATACAAGATTGCACATTGAACTATTGAGTAGTCCTCCTTACGTGCTAACCAAGCGCTCTTAACATCCTGATCAGCCGTAGCGGGTGGTTCATCTCCTAGCGCAGCATTAAGGACATAATCCTTCTTCCCAGCTTGTAAGATTAGCTTAAGATTACGAGCCCAGTCTACAAAGTTGCTTCCATCATCTTTCAACTTAGCTTTCTCTAGGAACGTTTCAAAATTCAGGATGACTGTTGCGTGAGCCATGATCTATAACACAAATATATACAAAGTGGACTTAGACTATGTTCAAGATAATTAGAGTTCAACTTAATCAAATTATATGCTAAACTCCCACTCAAAAAGTACATCTCTCTAGCCATTTGAGTGGTTCATGATCCACTTACACTATCCCAAGTCCGATCATCACGTGAGTTGAGTATAGTTTCAGTGGTAAGCATCCCTATGCTAATCATATCAACTATATGATTCATGATCGACCTTTCGGCCTCATGTGTTCCGAGGCCATGTCTGCACATGCTAGGCTCGTCAAGCTTAACCCGAGTGTTCCGCGTGTGCAACTGTTTTGCACCCGTTGTATGTGAACGTTGAGTCTATCACACCCGATCATCATGTGGTGTCTCGAAACGACAAACTGTAGCAACGGTACACAGTCGGGGAGAACACAATTTCGTCTTAAAATTTTAGTGAGAGATCACCTCATAATGCTACCGTCGTTCTAAGCAAAATAAGGTGCATAAAAGGATTAACATCACATGCAATTCATAAGTGACATGATATGGCCATCATCACGTGCTTCTTGATCTCCATCACCAAAGCACCGGCACGATCTTCTTGTCACCGGCGCCACACCATGATCATCCATCAACGTGTTGCCATCGGGGTTGTCGTGCTACTCATGCTATTACTACCAAAGCTACATCCTAGCAAAATAGTAAACGCATCTGCAAGCACAAACGTTAGTATAAAGACAACCCTATGGCTCCTGCCGGTTGCCGTACCATCGACGTGCAAGTCGATATTTCTATTACAACATGATCATCTCATACATCCAATATATCACATCACATCATTGGCCATATCACATCACAAGCATACCGTGCAAAAACAAGTTAGACGTCCTCTAATTTTGTTGTTGCATGTTTTACGTGGTGACCAAGGGCATCTAGTAGGATCGCATCTTACTTACGCAAACACCACGACGAAGATATATGAGTTTCTATTTAACCTCATCCAAGGACCTCCTCGGTCAAATCCGATTCAACTAAAGTTGGAGAAACCGTCACTTGCCAGTCATCTTTGAGCAAAGGGGGTTACTCGTAACGATGAAACCAGTCTCTCGTAAGCGTACGAGTAATGTCGGTCCAAGCCGCTTCAATCCAACAATATCGCGGAATCAAGAAAAGACTAAGGAGGGCAGCAAAACGCACATCACCGCCTACAAAAACTTTTGTGTTCTACTCGAGAAGACATCTACGCATGAACCTAGCTCTCATACCACTGTTGGGGAACGTCGCATGGGAAACAAAAATTTTCCTACGCGCACGAAGACCTATCATGGTGATGTCCATCTACGAGAGGGGATGAGTGATCTACGTACCCTTGTAGACCGTACAGCAGAAGCGTTAGAGAACGCGGTTGATGTAGTGGAACGTCCTCACATCCCTCGATCCGCCCCGCGAACAATCCCGCGATCAGTCCCACGATCTAGTACCGAACGGACGGCACCTCCGCGTTCAGCACACGTACAGCTCGACGATGATCTCGGCCTTCTTGATCCAGCAAGAGAGACGGAGAGGTAGAAGAGCTCTCCGGCAGCGTGACGGCGCTCCGGAGGTTGGTGATGACCTTGTCTCAGCAGGGCTCCGCCCGAGCTCCGCAGAAACGCGATCTAGAGGAAAAACCGTGGAGGTATGTGGTCGGGCTGCCGTGGAAAAGTCATCTCAAATCAGCCCTAAAACCTCCGTATATATAGGTGGGAGGGAGGGGGCCTTGCCTTGGGGCTCAAGGAGCCCCAAGGGGGTCGGCCGAGTCCAAGGGGGAGGACTCTCCCCCCCAAACCGAGTTGGACTAGGTTTGGTGGGAGGGAGTCCCCCTTCCTTCCCACCTCCTCCTTTTTTTTCTCTCTTGATTTTCTTCTCCTTGGCGCATAGGGCACTTGTGGGCTGTCCCACCAGCCCACTAAGGGCTGGTGTGTCTCCCTCAAGGCCTATGGGCTTCCCCGGGGTGGGTTGCCCCCCCCCCCCCGGTGAACTCCCGGAACCCATTCGTCATTCCCGGTACATTCCCGGTAACTCCGAAAACCTTCCGGTAATCAAATGAGGTCATCCTATATATCAATCTTCGTTTCTGGACCATTCCGGAAACCCTCGTGACGTCCGTGATCTCATCCAGGACTCCGAACAACATTCGGTAACCAACCATATAACTCAAATACGCATAAAACAACGTCGAACCTAAAGTGTGCAGACCCTGCGGGTTCGAGAACTATGTAGACATGACCCGAGAGACTCCTCGGTCAATATCCAATAGCGGGACCTGGATGCCCATATTGGATCCTACATATTCTACGAAGATCTTATCGTTTGAACCTCAGTGCCAAGGATTCGTATAATCCCGTATGTCATTCCCTTTGTCCTTCGGTATGTTACTTGCCCGAGATTCGATCGTCAGTATCCGCATACCTATTTCAATCTCGTTTACCGGCAAATCTCTTTACTCGTTCCGTAATACAAGATCCCGCAACTTACACTAAGTTACATTGCTTGCAAGGCTTGTGTGTGATGTTGTATTACCGAGTGGGCCCCGAGATACCTCTCCGTCACACGGAGTGACAAATCCCAGTCTTGATCCATACTAACTCAACTAACACCTTCGGAGATACCTGTAGAGCATCTTTATAGTCACCCAGTTACGTTGCGACGTTTGATACACACAAAGCATTCCTCCGGTGTCAGTGAGTTATATGATCTCATGGTCATAGGAATAAATACTTGACACGCAGAAAACAGTAGCAACAAAATGACACGATCAACATGCTACGTCTATTAGTTTGGGTCTAGTCCATCACGTGATTCCCCCAATGACGTGATCCAGTTATCAAGCAACAACACCTTGTTCATAATCAGAAGACACTGACTATCATCGATCAACTGGCTAGCCAACTAGAGGCATGATAGGGACGGTGTTTTGTCTATGTATCCACACATGTAAATGAGTCTTCATTCAATACAATTATAGCATGGATAATAAACTATTATCTTGATACAGGAATTATAATAATAACTACATTTATTATTGCCTCTAGGGCATAATTCCAACACAGTGCGCTCGGCCGGCTCAACCTGTTGATTAATCTGTCGAGGCGGGTTAAGCTCCGCACCAGGCGTGTGTGGACTATCAAATAAACGTGTGGGGTTAAGATTGGGAGACGACTCTGATGCGTCCTCTGGTGCACCGCATCAGAAGCGACTCGCCGATGCTCGAGCCGCCATGCCTCCACCTTTAAGCGTTCCACCTCTTCGTTAATTTGAACCTGCTGATCTGCCATCCGGGTGTTCTCAACATCAATCTCACGCTGTATCTTGGCCATCTCCTCTCGCAATTTTGCCAGCTCGGAATTAATTTCCTCCTAATTGTCGGTTGTAACGGCAAACGCTGCGAGTTTTGACATCTCCACCATCAGATCAGTCATGGCTTGGGCTGGCGTTTTTCTACACCCACTAGCTCCATTAGCGGCCGCCGCATCTGGCCTTCAAAGATTGCCGCCTCAGGAAAGCCCCCAAGCCTTCCTTCATAGAGAGGGCTGATCGAGTCTGTGTCCCCCATAGATGACTCGCCGTACGAGTTGACACGGGTGCTCCAATCAATCGCCGGCTCACCTGCTAGGCTGACCCCCTGCGTAAAGCCAACAAATACGTGACGTTGCATGATCTGACGCTTGACGGGTTGGGTGAACTGAGCTGGCTCGATGATGTCGGTGTAGATATCCGGCTCAGGAACGGGTACGCCGATCTTGCCGACGAAGACGTGAATCTTGCCGAAGGGGACCCGGTAACCAGATCCGATTGAACCGGCCTCGGGGCCCAAGCTCAAATTGTCGATGTAGCACTTTCCGTGGTGGCTCTTGGTCATGAGACCAACCGCGTAGCTCCCGAACCCTGGAAGGGCTCCCTTTGAGAACTCAGCTCCACCGTGCGCTGGCCCCACGGTGGGCGCCAGCAAGTAATATCATATCTGAAGCACAGAATCCAAGCATACCATTTCAACATATGAATTTGATTCCATAATAGTTTCCCTTTTGTGTCAAGCGATAATCCCTAAAGTATTCACGTTGATCCAACGTGTCTCCCATTATATAATTGAATGGGGTTTTCTCGGGATTATTAGTAGTGCATAATATCTTCCACATAATGAGCATCGAGGGTTTTAGGAGGTTCCCCATCTCCATGATTAGCAAGTACACCTAATTTTTTTTGGTATTTCGTGTTCCATATCCATAACTAAAGATAGAGAACAACTTAAACAACAAATAAAATCTACTTAGTGATAAAGCAAACAAGCACACACTAGAATATTCACCCCACGCTATTGCTCCCCGACAACGGCGCCAGAAAAAGGTCTTGATAACTCACAAGTATAGGGGATCAATTGTAGCCTTTCTCGATAAGTAAGAGTGTCGAACCCAACGAGGAGCTAAAGGTAGAACAAATATTCCCTCAAGTTCAATCGACCACCGATACAACTCTACGCACGCTTAACGTTCGCTTTACCTAGAACAAGTATGAAACTAGAAGTACTTTATAGGCGTGATAGGATAGGTTTGCAAGAAAATAAAGAACACGTAAATAAAAACTAGGGGCAGCTAAGATAAAGAAACAACTAAGTTGGTCTTAGTAGAGATCTTTTTGTCACAAGAAGGTTATTTGTCCCTAGGCAATCGATAACTAGACCGGTAATCATTATTGCAATTTTATATGAGGGAGTGGCATAAGATAACATACTTTCTCTACTTGATATGCACTTATGATTGGAACTCTAGCAAGCATGTGCAACTACTAAAGATCATTAAGGTAAAACCCAACCATAGCATTATAAGATATCAAGTCCTCTTTACTCCCATATGCAACAACCCAGCTACTCAGGTTTATGCTTCTGTCACTCAAGCAACCCACCATAGGCAAATCATGAACACATTGCAACACCCTACAGCGGGGATCCCTCATGCTTGCGCGACACGGAAAGCACCATAGGGTAGCACCAATAATAAAACATGCAACTCAAACCAATCATGATCATCAATCAACCCATAGGACAAAACGGATCTACTCAAACATCATAGGATAGCCATACATCATTGGAAAATAATATATAGCATTGAGCACCATGTTTAAGTAGAGATTAGAGTGGTGAGAAGAGGTGTTGAACTGTTGCATAGAGGGGGAAAGAGTTGGTGATGATGGCGGCGAAGTTGCCGGTGTAGATCGTCGTCACGAGGATGGCCCCGACGGTGTTTCGGTGCCACTCGGAGAGAGGGGGAGAGAGCCCCCCTCCTTCTCCTTACTTGGCCTCCCCCCTATATGGGAGGAGGGTTTCCCCTCTGGTCCTTGACCTTCATGGCGGCGGAGGGGCGAGATCCCCTCTGAGATTGGATCTCTCTCTGTTTCCTTCTGATTCTATGTTCCAGATTCTCGCTTTTAACCGTTTCTTATATTCCGGGAGATCGTAACTCTGATTGGTCTGAAATTTTAACAAAATTTTCATCCGGATATTAGCTTTCTTGCGACGAAAGAAGGGCACCAATAGCCTTACGGGGTGACCACAAGCCACCCTGGTGCGCCCTATCCCCAGGGCGTGCCCCTATGGCTTGTGGGCCCCTCGGGCACCGCCTTTTGTTGATTCCACATCCCAAAATTCACATATATTCAAAAAAAAGTCTCCGTAAGTTTTTATCCCGTTTTGGACTTGGTTTGATATGCATTTTCTGCGAAACAAAAAACATGCAACAAACAGGAACTGGCACTAGGCACTGGATTAATATGTTAGTCCCAAAAATAGTATAAAAAATTGCCAAAAGTATATGAAAGTTGTAGAATATTGGCATGAAACAATCAAAAATTATAGATATGATGGAGACATATCAGCATCCCCAAGGTTAATTCCTGCTCGTCTTCGAGTAGGTAAATGATAAAAAGGATAATTTTTGATGTGGAATGTTACCTAGCATAATCTTGATCATGTAATCTAATCATGACATGAATATTAGGACATGAGTGATTCAAAGCAATAGTCTATCATTTGACATTAAGGCAATAATACTTCAAGCATACTAATAAAGCAATCATGTCTTCTCAAAATATCATTGCTAAAATAAAGTTATCCCTACAAAATCATATAGTGTGCCTATGCTCCATCTTCATCACACAAAGTATTAAATCAGGCACAACCCCAGTTTTAGCCATGCAATTGTTTCATACTTTTGTATTCTCAAACCTTTTCAACTTTCACGCAATACATGAGCGTGAGCCATGGGTATAATACTATAGGTGGAATAGAATGTGGTGGAGGTTGTGGAGAAGACAAAAAGAAGGAGATAGTCTCACATCAACTAGGCTTATCAACGGGCTATGGAGATGCCCATCAATAGATATCAATGTGAGTGAGTAGGGATTGCCATGCAACGGATACACTAGAGCTATAAGTGTATGAAAGCTCAAAAATAAACTAAGTGGGTGTGCATCCAACTCGCTTGCTCACGAAGACTTAGGGCAATTTGAGGAAGCTCATATTGGAATATACAAGCCAAGTTCTATAATGAAAAATTCCCAGTAGTATATGAAAGCGACAATATAGGAGACTCTCTATCATGAAGATCATGGTGCTACTTTGAAGCACAAGTGTGGAAAAAGCAATATTAGCATTGCCCCTTCTCTCTTTTCTCTCATTTCTTTATTTTTTCCTTTTTTTTGGTGGGCTTCTTTGGCCTCTTTTTGGGGGGCTTATTTGGCCTCTTTTATTTTTCATAAAGTCCGGAGACTCATCCCAACTTGTGAAGGAAACATAGCTTCCATCATCCTTTCCTCACATGGTACAATGCTCTAATAATGATGATCATCACACTTTTATTTACTTACAACTCAAGAATTACAACTTGATACTAGAACAAAAGATGACTCTATATGAATCCCTCCGGCAGTGTACCGGGATGTGCAATGATCTAGCGTAGCAATGACATCAAAAACATGAAAACATCATGCTAGCTATCTTACGATCATGCAAAGCAATATGCAATGATGGTGCGTGTCATAATAAACGAAACGGTGGAAGTTGCATGGCAATATATCTCAGAATGGCTATGGAAATGCCATAATAGGTAGGTATGGTGGCTATTTTGAGGTAGGTGGGTTTAATGCACTAGCGAAAGTTGTGCGGTACTAGAGAGGCTAGCAAATGTGGAAGGGTGAGAGTGCGTATAATCCATGGACTCGACATTAGTCATGAAGAACTCACATGCTTATTGCAAAAGTTTATTAGTCATCAAAACAAGGTACTACACGCATGTTCCTAGGGGAAGGGTTGGTAGGAGTTAACCATCGCGCGATCCCGACCTCCACACAAAGGATGACAATAAATAAATAAATCATGCTCCGACTTCTTCACATAACGGTTCACCATACGTGCATGCTACAGGAATCACAAACTTTAACAAAAATATTTCTACCAATCCACAATTACTCACTAGTATGACTCTAATATCACCATATTTATATCACAAAACTATTGCAAGGAATCAAACATATCATATTCAGTGAATTACAAGTTTTATGTAGGATTTTTATGACTAACCATGTGAGTGACCAAGTCCTGTTAACTCTCTAAATAGATATAAGTGAAGCATGAGAGTTTAACTCTTTCTACAAAAGATATGTACACGCTCTAACAAATATAAGTGAAGCAAAAGATCTTTCTACAAATGGCGGTTTTCTATGTGTAGAGAAACAGGCAATCCAAACCTCCAATGATATAAGTGAAGCACATGAAGCATTCTATAAAGCCATACTCAAAAGATATAAGTGAGGTTCAAAGAGCCTTCTATAAATCAACCAAGGACTTTCTCATACCAGCATGGTGCATAATTAAAAGATAAAGAAAAGTCACACGACGCTCCAAGATTTATGCATATGACGTGACGAATAAAAATATAGCTCCAAGTGAAATTACCGATGGTTGTTAGAAGAAAGAGGGGATGCCTTCAGGGGCATCACCAAGCTTAGTTTCTTGGGAGTCCTTGAATATTACCTTGGGGTGCCACAGGCATCCCAAGCTTAGTCTCTTTCCATTCCTTATTCCTTCATCCATCATGATCTCGCCCAAAACTTGAAAACTTCAATCACACAAAACTTAACAAAACCCTCATGAGATCCGTTAGTAATAATAAAGCAAATACAACTTTAATTATTGTTGCCAACCAATTCATTTTTTTTCATTGTATCTACTGTAATATAACTTATCCATGGCTTATACCACCAATACAATCGATAGTTTCATCAAAACGAGCAAAACAATGCATCAAAAATAGAATCTGTCAAAAACAGGACAGTCTGTAGTAATCTGTACATTCACCATACTTCTGTAACTCTAAAAATTCTGAAAGATTATAAGAAATAAAATATTTGCTTAGAAGTACTGTGTAAGAATTTCAGAAACTTTTGACATAACAGTAAAAAATGTAAATTCACGCACTACAGCCAAAGTTTTTGTTTTTGCACTACGCACACCAAACAAGCAATCTAATCATCCTAAAGGAAAATCTTGGCACATTATTTTTATAATACAATGGATTTATACAAGGGAATACTTATTTTTCTTGAAAACTTTTTGTAATTAAGATTCACAAGGTTTCCATGGGCATCAACAAAGTTCAAGGCATTCTCCCATTTTAACAATGTTCGTCTCTTTCACTTTCACTTTTCTTTTTTAAAAGTTTTAGGTTCACCTATTTATTTTATTTTATTTTTTGAAACTATATAAAAGCACACAATAGAATAGAATGAATCTCTAAAACTTCCAGGTTGTCTCCCTGGCAACGCTATCTTTAAAGCCATTAAGCTAGGCATAAAGTGCTCAAGTAATTGATCCACCCGGATCCCAAGGTATATCAAAGCCAATTTTAATTAACAATGATTTGTAATTAAATAGTGAGCACAAAGTAACATATATCACACACCAATGAAGTCTAACTCTCTTTCTATGCATCAGCATGTCATAAAAGAACAATTCATGCACAGAAAGTAAAGCCCAATGCATAGTATAAACAATTTCTTGCAATTTTATCGTATTGGAAACATAGAGAGGCGGAGATGTAGTTCCTCTCTCATAATAATTGCAAGTGGGAGAAGAAAGCACATGCATATTATATCTATCAAAATCATCATGTGTAATATTGAATGGCAACCCATCTATATAATCCTTAATAAGTGCAAACTTCTCCAATATAGTGTAGTTGGGAGAATTCAAAAAGATAATAGGACTATCATGTGTGGGTGCAATAGCAACAATTTCATTCTTAACATAAGCAACTATAGCAAGTTCATATTCATAATCATCATTCATATTGGCATCATGGCCACAGGCATAGCAAGCATCAAGTTCATCAAAAAGGGATATTTCAAATGAATCCAAGGGATCATAGAAATTATCATAACATTCATCCTTCGGTAAGAACGAAGGGAAATTAAACAATGTATGAGTTGAAGAGTTACTCTCATTAGAAGGTGGGCACGGGTAGCTAATCTGCTCTTCCTCCTTTTGTGCTTCGCTCTCCTCCTCGTCTTTTTCATCCAATGAGATCATAGTGTCATCAATTTCTTCTTCCATAGATTCCTACAAAATATTAGTCTCTTCTTGGATAGCGGATACTTTCTCAATAAATCGATCAATATGGGCATTATATTCATAATTAGCATAGAAATAACAAAGCATAGCCAAATTTCAAGATCGGTAAAAGCAACAAACTCTTCTATTTTTTCCACATCATAGTAACCATATATACCATTAGCATAAGAAGTCAAGGTTTCATTATCATAAAATTTACATGAAAAGGGAAGGTGTTTAGCCTTCATCCTAGAGCAACAAGTAATATCATATCTCAAGCATAGATTCGAGGCATACCATTTCTCAGGATTGATTCCAAGCATACAATTTCCTTTTTTGAGTCAAGAAATAATCCCTAGAGTATTCACGTTGATCCAACGTGCCTCCCATTATATAATTGAATGGGGTTTTCTCAGGATTATTAAAATAGTGCATAATATCTTCCACATAATGAGCATCTAGGGTTTTAGGAGGTTCCCCATCACCATTATTAGCAAGTACACCTAATTGTTTTGGTATTTCGTGTTCCATATCCATAACTAAAGATAGAGAACAACTTAAACATCAAATAAAATCTACTTAGTGATAAAGCAAACAAGCACGCATGAGAATATTCACCCCACGCTATTGCTCCCCGGCAACGACGCCAGAAAAAGGTCTTGATAACCCACAAGTATATGGGATCAATTGCAGCCTTTCTTGATAAGTAAGAGTGTCGAACCCAACGAGGAGCTAAAGGTAGAACTAATATTCCTGCAAGTTCTATTGACCATCGATACAACTCTACGCACGCTTAACGTTCACTTTACCTAGAACAAGTATGAAACTAGAAGTACTTTGTAGGCGTGATAGGATAGGTTTGCAAGAAAATAAAGAAGTAAACAACACGTAAATAAAAACTAGGGGCAGCTAAGATAAAGAAACAACTAAGTTGGTCTTAGTAGAGATCTTTTTGTCACAAGAAGGTTACTTGTCTCTAGGCAATCGATAACTATACCGGTAATCATTATTGCAATTTTATATGAGGGGAGGCATAAGCTAACATACTTTCTCTACTTGGATCCTATGCACTTATGATTGGAACTCTAGAAAACATCCGCGACTACTAAAGATCATTAAGGTAAAACCCAACCATAGCAGTATAAGGTATCAAGTCCTCTTTACTCCCATATGCAACAACCCACTTACTCACGTTTATGCTTATGTCACTCAAGAAACCCACCATAGGCAAATCATGAACACATTGCAACACCCTACAGTGGGGATCCCTCACGCTTGCGCGACACGGAAAGCACCATAGGACAGCACCAATAATAAAACATGCAACTCAAACCAATCATGATCATCAATTAACCCATAGGACAAAACGGATCCACTCAAACATCATTGGATAGCCATACATCATTGGGAAATAATATATAGAGTTGATCACCATGTTTAAGTAGAGATTACAGCGGTTAGAAGAGGTGTTGAACCACTTCATAGAGGGGGAGAGAGTTGGTGATGACAGCAGCGAAGTTGTTGGTGTAGATCGTCGTCACGATGATGGCCCCGGCGGTGTTCCGGTGCCACCGGGAGAGAGGGGTAGAGATCCCCCATCCTTCTTCTTCTTCCTTGGCCTCCCCCTAGATGGGAGGAGGGTTTCCCCTCTGGCCCTTGGCATTCATGGCGGCGGAGGGGCGAGAGCCCCTCCGAGATTGGATCTCTCTCTCTCTGTTTCCTTCTGTTTCTGCGTTCCAGATTCTGGCTTTTCACTGTTTCTTATATTCCCGAAGATCCGTAATTCCGATTGGGCTGAAATTTTAACTCGATTTTTATCTGGATATTAGCTTTATTGTAGCTAAATAAGGGCACCAACCGCCTTACGGGGTGACCACAAGCCACCCTGGCGCGCCCTATCCCCCAGGGTGCGCCCCTATAGCTTGTGGGCCCCTCGGGAACCGCCTTATGTTGATTCCACTTCCCAAAATTAACATAAATTCCAAAAAAATCTCTATAAGTTTTTATCCAGTTTGGTGACCGCAAGCTTTTTCATTAACTCATCCATCTTAGCACTCAACGAGTTAATTTCTTCTATAGCGTGTACTTTTATACTAGTAGGTGACCTTTCAGTGTGCCACTGAGAATAGTTTGTCATGATATTGTCTAGGAGTTTTGTGGATTCTCCTAATGTGATTTCCATGAAAGTCCACCGGAGGCAGAGTCCAAGATATTTCTAGAAGCAAAATTCAAACCAGCATAGAAGATTTGTATAATCATCCAAAGACTCAAGCCATGAGTGGGACAATTTCTAATCATCAATTTCATTCTCTCCCAAGATTGTGCAACATGTTCATGATCTAGTTGCTTAAAATTCATGATATCATTACGGAGAGAGATAATCTTATCTAGTGGAAAATACTTGGATATATAAACATCTTTCCACTTGTTCCAAGAATCAATACTATTTTTGGGCAAAGATGAAAACCAAGTTTTTGCTCGATCTCGCAATGAGAACCGAAATAGCTTCAATTTAATCACATCATTATCCACATCTTTCTTCTTTTGCATATCGCGTAACTCAATGAAGATATTAAGATGGGATGCGGTATCTTCACTAGGAAGGCCGGAGAATTGCTCTTTCATAAAAAGATTCAGCAAAGCAACATTGATTTCATATGATTCCGCACTAGTGGCGGGAGCAATCAGAGTACTAATAAAATCATTATTATTAGTATTCGAGAAGACACAAAGTTTGGTGCTTTCAGTCATGGTGACTTCAGCAAACAGACAAGCACACAAGCGAACAGAGAGCAAGCGAAAGAAAAGGGCGAACGAAAAAGGCAAATATTTTTGTAAATTTTTGTTTTTCAGAATTGTGGGAGAGGAAAACGAGAGGCAAAGAAAGTAAATTCAAGAGATGAGTTTGCGACGGTTACTTGGATAAGCTTCACTTGATGCTCCCCGGCAATGGCGCCAGAAATTGGCACGTTGACGGGAGACTATTCTTGACTTGATCCTCTTCCCCGGCAACGGCGCCAGAAATTCTTCTTGCTACGTCTCGAGCTTGCGTTGGTTTTTCCCTTGAAGAGGAAAGGGTGATGCAGCACAGTAGCAGTAAGTATTCCCCTCAGTTTGAGAACCAAGGTATCAATCTAGTAGGAGTATCAAGCCAAGTCTCCACCGTACCTGCGCAAAAACAGCAAACTTGCACCCAACGCTACAAAGGGTTTGTCAATCCCTTCACGATTGATTGCAAGGTGAGATCTAAAGGCAGAAAGTGCAACAAAGTAAAAGTGTAGGGCTGAAAATATGATGTGAAGTAGACCCGGGGGCCATAGTGTTCACAAGAGGCTTCTCTCATGATAGCAAATATTACGGTGGGTGACCGAATTACTGTCGAGCAATTGATAGAACCGTGTAAAGTCATGACAATATCTAAGGTAATGATCATACATATGGGCATCACGTCCGAGACAAGTAGACCGATAATTTTTTCATCTACTACTATTACTCCACACATCGACCGCTATCCAGCATGCATCTAGTGTATTGAGTTCATGACAAACAGAGTAACGCCTTAAGCAAGATGACATGATGTGGAGGGATAAATTCATGCAATGGATATAAACCCCATCTTTTTACCCTTGATGGCAACAACATGATGCGTGCCTCGCTACCCCTTCTGTCACTGGGTGAGGTCACCGCACAGTATGAACCCAAAACCAAGCACTTCTCCCATTGCAAGAATCATAGATCAAGTTGGCCAAACAAAACCCACAACTCGAAGAGAATTACAAGGATATGAAATCATGCATATAAGAGATTAGATGAAACTGAAATAAGATTCATAGATAATCTGATCATAAATCCACAATTCATCGGATCTCGACAAACACACCGCAAAAGAAGATTACATCGGATAGATATCCATGAAGATCATGGAGAACTTTGTATTGAAGATCCAAGAGAGAGAAGAAGCCATCTAGATACTAGCTATGGACCCGAAGGTCTATGGTGAACTACTCACGCGTCATCGGAGAGGCAATGGTGTTGATGAAGAAGCCCTCCGTGTCCGAATCCCCCTCCGGCAGGGCACCAGAACGTGCCCCAGATGGGATCTTGCGGAGACAGAAGCTTGCAGCCGCAGAAAAGTATTTTCGTGGCTCTCTCTCGTGGTTTTGGATTTTTCGAGAATTTATAGGCGAAAGAAGTAGGGCAAAGGAGCCACAGGGGCCCACAAGCCTGCTAGGTGCAGGCCCTCCCCAGGTCGCGGCTAGGGGGCTTGTGGCCTCCCGTGGTGCCCTCTGCCTTGGTTCTCAAGCTCCCTACGTATCTTCTGTTCTGGAAAAAATCTTTTCGGAGGTTTTATTTCGTTTGGACTCCGTTTAATATTCTCCTCTGAAAAGGGTCAAAAACACGGAAAAAACAGGAAGTGGCACTTGGCACTGAGTTAATAAGTTAGTCCCAAAAAAGATATAAAAGGCATACAAAACATCCAAAGTTTGACAAGATAATAGCATGGAACCATCAAAAATTATAGATACGTTGGAGACGTATCAATGACCATTCCCGAAAGGTTTTTGTTTATGTGTTGAAACACAAATACCACACACTTGAAGCCTTCAAGGAGTTCCATGCCAAAGTTGAGAGAGAAACTGGCAGGAAATTGAAGTGTGTGAGATCAGACAATGGTGGTGAATACCAAGGTCCTTTTGAAAGATATTATAGGAAGTTTGGCATCACGCTTGAAAAGAGTCCACCAAAGACACCTCAGCTCAATGGTCTTGCAGAGAGAATGAACATGACACTCACACAGAGGGTTAAAGCTATGCGCTCTCTTGCTCATTTACCTAATTATTTTTGGGATGAAGCATTGATGGATGCTATGTATGTGGTTAACCTATCTCCCTCAGTTCCTCTTGCAGGTGATATTCCTCATACAGTTTGGTCAGGGATGGAGGTATCATACAAGCACCTGAAGGTCTTTGGTTGCAGGGCATTTGCACATGTCCCAAGGGATGATATATCCAAGCTTGATAGCAAGACAAAGCAATGCATATACCTCGGCCAACTAAGTTAAGAGTTCGGCTACAGGTTGTGGGGTCCACGCAACAGAAAAATTGTGAGAAGCTGGGATGTGGTCTTCATTGAAGATGAGACAATAAAAGATATTGGGAAACCAGAGAAGCCAATGACCAACACGCCTCAAGTTGACATGGATCCAATCCGTCCTCCTCTCCTGCATGCCAATCATGGGGGAGATGATGACACTGAAGATAGTGGAGATGCAACTGACCAAGGAAGTACAAGTCAAAGTGACGAGGAGCCATCAAGTGAGGATGATGAAGAAGTTGGTAATAATGATGCCAATGAAAATCCACCTGATTCACCACTAGTGCAACAAGAAAGAAGAAGTGATAGAGGTCGCTTTCCTTCTTCTAAGTATCCAGCACATCAATATGTGTTGATGACTGATGCAGGTGAGCCCTCATGCTATGAGGAGGCAATGTGTCATGATAATAAGGAAGAATGGTC
This sequence comes from Hordeum vulgare subsp. vulgare, assembly GCF_904849725.1. Taxonomy (NCBI): domain Eukaryota; kingdom Viridiplantae; phylum Streptophyta; class Magnoliopsida; order Poales; family Poaceae; genus Hordeum; species Hordeum vulgare. Next base: position 375,399,061 of record NC_058520.1, on the reverse strand, counting down.
ACAAGGCATGCAGGGTGAGATGAAATCCCTGTATGAGAATGATACTTTTGAGTTAGTACATCTACCAAAGGGCAAGAAAGCACTCAGGAAAAAGTGGGTATACAAAGTGAAGACTGAAGAAAACACCTCACACCCAAGGTGTTAGAGCATATATCTCCATATGTGGTTTTGGTAATTGATGACAATTCCTATGGACTAATGGTTGCCTTAAGTTATATTTATAGGATTTGTCCATAGGCACTTCTTGAAGTCCATCTGTTGGGTTCAAGGAGTTTATATGATGACCAAGGTGGTATTCAAGGTATTATCCAAAGAATGGTCATAGAGACACAAGGTTGATCAAGATCTCTGACAAAGAGTAAATCAAGATGATCAACACACAAAGCGTACAAGATGTACCGAGAGGGATCAAGTTATCCCATGGTATGGTAAGCATTGTCCATTACGTGTTTGTGTACTAACCCATGGTCTTCGTGAGAGTTCTATGTGGGGGTTAGGTGTGTTTCCATGGGCTTGCGTCAAAGAGAAGATCTCATACAACCCATGAAGTATGACGTTACGTGTTTGTGTACTAACCCATGGTCTTCGTGAGAGTTCTATGTGGGGATTAGGTGTGTTTCCATGGGCTTGCGTCAAAGAGAAGATCTCATACAACCCATGAAGTATGACGTCAAGTTGTGATCGTCATCAAGATTGTGATGTGCAAGTTCAAGTGGATCAGCACGAAGATATCATGCTTGAAGCTTGCCGTCCATTGTGGTGGCAATGGATTTGTGAAGATATGCTAAAGAGTTGCTCACCCATAGTGAGTATGGGGGAGCAATCAACTAGTCTTCATCAAGCCAACGCAATCAAGAAAGGTGTTCCATCTTGAGGAAGCCAAGATCATCATCATCTAGCTCAAGAGGACGAGGTGCAAGGTATAGGTTTGCCCTTGATAGGTTTTCCGTTTAGGATAGATTGTTATATCAAGGGGGGCTCTCAAGTGAGTAGCTTGATTGTATCGTTCGTTGAGAGCTCAAACCATTTGCATCCTTGCATCATACTTCTTGGTTCTTGTTTGGTGTTTCTCTTTGTGAGTTTTAGAGCTTATGGTCATCTTCGTGACAAGCTCGAGTTCATCGAAAACGGAGTCCATATGCATCTACTATGATGTTTTCGATGTTGGAGTTTTTGCCGGTTCTTCATTCATAGATGACTCACATCTCTATATCATTGGCATTTCATATTTGCATGGTCTTAAGACTTCCATGCGAAAGTTATGGCTGTTTCAGTGGCGAGCGGTAGTACCGCTGGACCTAGCGGTAGTACCGCTAGAGCTGGCGGTAGTACCGCTGTCCAGCGGTAGTACCGCCCTTGGCCAGCGGTAGTACCGCTCCAAGTTTCTAGTACCGTCATCTTTGCGGTTGTACTGCGTCGGACCTTTTTGCGAAGACTTTCTTGGCGATGGTAGTGCCTTTGCACTACCAGGGGCCCAGCGGTAGTACCGCTGGGACGAGCGGTAGTACCACTGGAGTGCCAGCGGTAGTACCGCCCCTGGTCAGCGGTAGTACCGCTGGAGTGCCAGCGGTAGTACCGCTGCAGCCAGCGGTAGTACCACTGGGCTCGGGCTGTAAGTGGGGGTAACGGTCTAATTCCTTCCCCCACTATATAAAGGGGGTCTTCCTCCCCCTTGGCCTTATCTATCCGTTGAGCTCTTGTTCTACCTCCATTGTTGACATTCTTAGAGCTTGCTTACTCTCAATCCCTCCAATGATTCTTGCTTGTTCTTGAGGGAAAAGAGAGAGGAGATCTAGATCCACATCTCCACCAATCACTTTCTCCTCTATGTGAGGGGAACCCCTTGGATCTAGATCTTGGAGTTCTTTGTGAGCTCCTTGTTCTTCCTCTCATATTTCTCCATAGCTTTTGTTGTTGTGGAGGGATTTGAGTGTGAGGGACTTGACCACCTCGTGTGTTCTTGCCATTGCATTAGTTGCATCGGTTTGAGTTCTCCACGGTGATACGTGGAAGTGAGAAGTTGAGAAGCTTACTAGCTTTGGTACTTAGTACCCTAGATATTGTTCTTCGTGGATGCTTTGGCATCCTAGAAGCTTGGTGGTGTCTCGGAGCTCAATCATTGTGGTGTGAAGCTCCGGGCAAGCGTCGGGGTCTCCAATTAGGTTGTGGAGATAGCCCCGAGCAATTTGTACGGGTACCGGTAACCGCCCCCAAGGGTTGCCACGTGTACGGGTTCGGTGACCGCCCCCAAGGTTTGTCATTTGTACGGGTTCGGTGACCGCCCTCAAGGGTCCCTTAGTGGAATCACGGCATCTTGCATTGTGCGAGGGCGTGAGGAGATTACGGTGGCCTTAGTGGCATCTTGGGGAGCATTGTGCGTCCACACCGCTCTAACGGAGATTAGCATCCGCAAGGGTGTGAACTTCGGGATACATCATCGTCTCCCCGTGCCTTGGTTATCTCTTACCCGAACCCTTTACATATGCACTTTACTTTGTGATAGACATATTGTTTATTGTAATATATCTTGCTATCACTTAGTTGTTTATCTTGATTAGCATAAGTTGTTGGTGCACATAGGTGAGCCTAGTTGTTTGTAGGTTTTGTGCTTGACATATTAAACGTTAGTTTTATTCCGCATTTGTTCAAGCCTAAACCTTAATTATTTTAAAGCACCTATTCACCCCCCCCCCTCTAGGCGACATCCACGTCCTTTCACAAGGTACAAGGCCAGATTGGTTGTCAAAGGTTTTAGTCACAAAAAGGGCATTGATTATGATGAGATATTCTCTCCAGTGGTCAAGGTGTCTTCAATCCGAGTTGTGCTTGGCATGGCAGCCACCATGGACTTGGAAATTGAACAACTTGATGTGAAGATTGCATTCTTGCATGGTGACCTAGAGGAGGAGATATACATGGAGCAGCTAGAGGGATTCATGGTTGCAGGCGAGGAGCACTTAGTTTGCAAACTGAAGAAGAGCTTGTATGTCTTGAAGCAAGCTCCTCGATAGTGGTACAAGAAGTTTGAGTCTTTTATGATTGTGCTTGGTTACCTTAAAGCACAACCTAGTCAATGTGTCTTTATGAAGAGGTACGCCGAGGGTGACTTCATTATTCCCTTGTTGTATGTTGATGAAATGTTGATTGTTGGAAATGGCACAAAGAGGATTGCTCTCCTCAAGAAGACACTGAGTAAATCATTTTCCATGAAGGATTTAGGACCAGCTAAGAAAATACTTGGCATGAAGATCTCCCATGATAGATCAAAGAAGCTGCTTTGGATCTCACAGGAAAGATACATTGAGAAGGTACTTGAAAGGTTCAATATGAAAGAGGAAAAATATGTTATCTCTCCGCTTGCAGGCCATCACAAACTAAATTCGAAACAATGTCCTACAAGCAAGAAGGAGAAAGAAGAAATGAGGAAAGTACCTTACCAATCTGTCGTGGGCAGTTTGATGTATGCCATGGTATGCACTAGGCGTGATATTGCCTATGCAGTTGGAGTTGTTCGCCGGTTCATGACAAATCCAGGTAAATCTCATTGGGATGCAGTGAAGTGGATTCTCGGGTATCTCAAGGGAATTTCTACATCTTGTTTATGTTTTGGAAGTGGCGATCCTGTATTGCAGGTCCATACAAATGCACACTATGCAGGTGACAACGATCATAGGAAGTCCACATCTGGATACCCGATGACCTATGCAGGGGAGCAGTGTCATGGCATTCAAGATTGCAGAAATGTGTTTGTACATCAACTACAGAAGCTGAGTACATAGCAGCAGTTGATGCTAGCAAGGAAGTTTTGTGGATGAAGAACTTCTTGCAAGAGCTCGACATGAAGCAAGAGAAGTATGTTCTATATTGCGGTAGTCAAAGTGCTATCCACCTTGCTAATAATTCAAGCTATCACTCTCGAACCAAGCACATTGATGTGAGGTATCATTGGATTCAAGATGTTGTGAGTTCCACGTTGCTGAAACTTGAGAAGATCCATGCCAACGACAATGGTTCGGATATGATGACCAAGATATTACCAAATGAGAAGATACAAGCATGTTGCAAGGTAGCGGGCATGGCGGTGCCTGGTGACCCACAAGCGTATGGGATCGCAGCAGTTTTCGAGGGTAGAGTATTCAACCCAAATTTGTTGGTTCACCAAAGGGAAACGAAAGAATATTCTCAAGTATTAGCAGCTGAGTTTATCAGACTCAACCACACCTGAAAGATTAGTGTCTGCAAGCAAAGTATCAGTAGCAAAGTAGTATGATAGCAACGGTGCCAAAAACGATCTGTTGACGGCAGACTATTCTTAACTATTGTATCAATGGCGCCAATAGGTTGCACGTGGGCGAGTAACTATTCTTCCCCGACAACAGTGTCGGAAAAGATCTTGCAACAAGTAACATCGAAGTAGCAAGGAACAGCAGTAGCAGCAGCAGCAAAGAGTGGCCCAATCCCTTTTGTAGCAAGGGACAAGCCTAGACAAAGTAACGTAGCGAGGACCAGTAGTAAAAGACTCGTAGGCACTGGATCGGTGATGGATGAGTGTGACGGATGTGATTCATCATGTAACAGCTATAACACGGAGAGATATGTAACTAGCTCTCGTTCATCAATCTAATGTAGGCATGTATTCCGTATGTAGTCATATGTGCTTAGGGAAAAGAACTTGCATGACATCTATTGTCCATCCCTCCCGTGGCAGCGGGGTCCTAATGGAAACTACGGGATATTAAGGTTCTCCTTTTAATAAAGAACCGGACCAATGCATTACCACGCGGTGAATACATGAACTCCTCATACTATGGTCATCTCCAGGAGTGGTTCCGGCTATTGTCACTCCGGGGTTGCCGGGTCATAACACATAGTAGGTGACTACAACTTGCAAGATAGGATCTAAAACACACATATATTGGCGACAACATAATAGGTTCAGATCTGAAATCATGGCACTCGGGCCCTAGTGACAAGCATTAAGCATAGCCAAGTAGTAGCAACATCAATCTAGAACATAGTGCATACTAGGGACCAATCCCCGTCAAAAACTAACTCGATTACATGATAGATCTCATCCAACTCATCACCGTCCAGCAAGCCTACGATGAGATTACTCACGAACGATGAAGAGCATCATGGAATTGTCGATGGAGAAAGGTTGATGATGACGATGGCGACGATTTCCCCTCTTCAGAGCCTAAAACGGACTCCAGATCTGCCCTCCAGATGAAGAACAGGATGTGGTGGCGCCTCCGTATCGCAAAATGCGATGAAACCTTCTCTCTGATTTTTTTTCCGAGCGAGACGGAAGATATAGAGCTGAGTTTGGGGGCGGTGGAGCCACGTAGGCCCCCACAAGCCCTCACGGCGCGGCTAGGGGGTGGTCGCGGCCTGTGGGCTTGTGGCCCACTGGTCCACCTCCTCCGGTGGATCTTTGTGCAGGTATTTTTCTTTTATTCCAGAAAAATCTCCGTAAATTTTCAGGACATTCCGAGAACTTTTATTTCTGCACAAAAACAACTCCATGGCAATTCTGCTGAAAACAGCGTCAGTCCGGGTTAGTTCCATTCAAATCATGCAAATTAGAGTCCAAACAAGGGCAAAAGAGTTCAGAAAAGTAGATACGACGGAGATGTATCAACTCCCCCAAGCTTAAAGCCTTGCTTGTCCTCAAGCAATTCAGTTGACAAACTGAAAGAGACAAAAGAAAAACTTTGACGAACTCTGTTTGATCTTGTTGTTGCAACTATGTCTAACTCATAACCAGAGTTTCATAATGATCACAAGCAAACCACATAAGCAAATGACATCTAGGTCTCACGGTAAACTCATATCAATGGCATAATCAACTAGTGAGCAAATAATAATAAGCCTCAAGTGTCAACACTTCAATCAAAACAACATGAAGCAGTACGAATAGATGGTATCTCGCTAGCTCTTTTTGAGGCCGCAAAACATAAATGCAGAGCACCTTCAAAGACCAAGGGCTAACTAAACATTGTAATTCATGGCAATGAAGATCCAGTCAAAGTCATACTCAACACAATTAAAAGCAAAGCATAAAAATGATAGAGGTGCTCTCTAATTGGTGCTTTTACAAGAGGAGGATGACTCAACAGGAACGTAAATAGACAGTCCCTTCGCAGAGGGAAGCATTGATTTGCAGAGGTGCCAGAGCTCAAGCTTTGAAAACAGAGATAATAATTTTGGGTGGCATGCTTACATTGTCAACACAATGACTAAGAGTTCTCAACATCTTCCACGCTACACATGCTATAGGCGGTTCCCAAACAGAAAAGTAAAGTTTTGACTCCCCCACCACCAATCAATCACACTCCACGGCTAGCCGAATCCTCGGGTACCGTCCATACCAACATCAATCCTGGGGGAGTTTTGTTTGTAGTTATCTTTTCGATTTGAGCATGGAACTGGGAATTCCAATTACCGGCCCCTTTCTCGTGGATGATAGTGAATAAACACATATCGAGGATAACACGCCTAGCATGGAAGATACCAATAGCCCCCTGTCACCACATGAGCGGTTCAGGCATGCAGAACAGATTATTTCTTGAAGATTTAGAGAATGGCACATGCAAATTTACTTGGAACGGCACGTAGATACCGCACATAGGTAGGTATGGTGGACTCATATGGCACAACTTTGGGTTTATGGGAGGTGGATGCACAAGCAGTATTCCCGCTTAGTACAAGTGAAGGCTAGCAAAAGACTGGGAAGCGACAAACTAGAGAGCGACAACAGTCATCAAAATGCATTGAGATTAACTAACATTGAGTGCAAGCATGAGTAGGACATAAATCACCATGAACATGAACATCATAGAGGCTATGTTGAATTTGTTTCAACTACATGCGTGAACATGCGCCAAGTCAAGCCACTTGAAACATTCAAAGGAGGATACCATCCTATCATACTACATCATAGTCATCTCAACATTCATGTTGGCAACCAAGAGAAACCATTATAAGCTCCTAGTTAAATAAGCATGGCATAAGCAACTATGATCTCTAGGTTGTCATTGCAAACATGTTTCTCTCACAACAAAGCTGAATCAGGCATGATGAGCTAGTCATATTTACAAAAACAAAATAGATCGAGTTCATACCAGCTTTTCCAGGCTCAGTCACTTCATCATATATCGTCATTATTGCCTTTCACTTGCACGACCGAACGATGTGAACAATAATAAGAGTGCTCGTGCATTGGACTACGCTGGAATCTGCAGGCAAACACAACGGAGAAGACAAAGTAATATGGCTCTTTGAAAGCTAAACAGGTATGCATGCAAGAGCCACTAAACATTGTAACCAATATCTTCTACCTTGACCCAAAGAAAAAGAAAACTATCCACACGGGAAATCTCCCAACAAGCAAAAGAAGAAGAAAAAATCTTTTTTTCAAACTAGACAAACACACGAAAAGAAAACTAGAAAAAGAAAATAAACTAGCATGGATGATACAGTGGCAAAGTGTGAACACCGACGAACAAAGTGAAAACATAGGCAAGAATGTAAAGTCGGTGAGAACACGTACTCCCCCAAGCTTAGGCTTTTGGCATAAGTTGGTCTACTCCCAAGGAGGGAAATAACCAGCTTCGGGGTACTCCGGAGTGGACTGAGGATGCCACTGTTGTGTGAGCTCCTCTGGCTCCGAGTGATAAACCGGCGTCTGGTACTCGACTGGTGGCTCTGGCACGGGCACCTGTGGTTGGGCTAAGCCCCAATATGCGTAGATGTCCGAGGGCATAATAGTGTACCTGCCTGCATGAAGATTGAACAAAGAAGGAGCAGGCAAAGTAATAGTCTCACGAGTACCCTGACTAAACACCAGGTTATAAATCATCCTTCTACTTATATCTCTATCAAGAAAGTCATGGCGAACCATGCTATCGTAATCTAGATATCTCTCGGGAAGAAGAATCTCTTCTTCCTCTTCCAGTCTAATAGGTATCTCAAAGTGTCTAGCAAGACGAGTAGCATAGATACCTCCATAGACAACACCTTTAGAACGGTTCAGGTTCAACCGTTGAGCTACTATAGCGCCCAAGCTATAAGTTTTATCGTTATAAAGGGCTTCGCGCAAGACCGCAAGATCTAGGGAACTAAGTGACCCAGCTTTCCCACGACCAATCAAACATTTTCCCACAAATAGTGAGAAGTACCGAAGCACGGAAAAATGAATGCTAGCAGCTCTAGCGCAAGACACTCCTCTCTCCTCTCCTACAGCAATTGTATCGATGAAAGCTTCCAGGTCCCGTGGACGAGGTTCATGAATATCCCCAACGAAAGGCAATTTGCAAACATTGCAAAAATCCTGGAGTGACATGCACTGGGGGATATCATAAAGTTTAAACTCAACCATAGGAGGATTCTTCCTCGGATAGAAGTTAAAGCTTTGTACGAAGATATTAGTGAGGAGGAGGTATTGTGGACACTTATCTTCAACGAAGGCGGTAAGGCCTGCGTTCTCCACCAAGTGATAAAAGTCCTCATAAATTCCAGCGGCGCGTAAGAACACATCGCTTGGCCACTCGCACGCTCGAACTTCTACGACTTGAGGGACCAAATACTTGGGCTTCTTCTCACTCCCATCATCCTTGGGGTCATGGCTTGACGAGCCTCTTAAGAACCTCCTCATCTTTTCCCTTTTCTATCTCTGAAAATTTCTGAAATTTTTAGTGATTCTAAGGATAAGTGAACAAGGCTCAACTAAACTCGTAGCAACTACTCCGACAAGTGCCTAAAGGCCATATTATGCATCAAAACTACTTGGGACCAGCTAGAATTAGCATGCAAAGCTCAAGAACATGGTCACCAAGGCAGCAAAAATATGCGAAGTATAAGGCACTAGAGCAAAAACTAGTTGGACCAATGGAGGAGTCACTTACCAAGGAGTAATTTCCCCAAAACAGTTCGGAGAACGGTGATTTGAGCAAAGAGATCGAAAATCCCAGCAAGAGGAGCAAGAACACGGGTTTGAGCTGCGAAATGATTTTTTCTGGAGGTAGGAGAACCGGATGAGAGCAAGAATGAGTGGAGGGGGTGCCTGTGGGCCCCACAAGCCTGGGTGGCCCGGCCAGGGGTGCCCGCGCCCCTAGGGCTTGTGGCCAACTGGTGTGGCCCCCAGACAGACTCTTTGTCCCAGTATTTTTCAAAAAATCCAGAAAAAATCATACTTGATTTTCACAGCGTTCGGAGAACTTTTATTTTTGGGGTACTTTTCTACCGGACGCTAAAACAGAAAACACGGAAAACTAAACTAAATCTATCATTTTTCTTCTAAGCAACCTAAAGTGAAAGCTTGGAACAGAGGTTTGTGACTCCTTGATTCATCCATCTCATGGTCATCGAAAGAAATCCGTCAATGGGGTTGATCAAACCCCCTTGACAAAACTTTTCGAATCGCAAAAGAGAACGGAGAATTTTCGAATAGTCACTAGGTCACCTCAATGGGGATGTGTATCTCCCCAACAAGAAAATCATACTTCATCTTAACACGAGGAATAGGGCATTCAAAGCTCCCAATAAGAATCGATGAAGTTTTTTCGATAGCATTGATGCAATGTACTCGATATTGTTTCTTCGGAAAGTGCACCATATGCTCCTTACCGTTGACATGGAAAGTGACATTGCCTTTGTTGCAATCTATAACAGCCCATGCAGTGTTCAATAAGGGTCTTCCAAGGATGACAGCCATGGCATCGTCCTCGGGAATATCCAAGATAACAAAGTCTGTTAAGATAGTGGTGTTAGCAACCACAACAGGCACGTCCTCGCAAATGCCGATAGGGAAAGCAGTTGACTTGTCGGCCATTTGCAGAGAGATTTCAGTGGGTGTCAACTTATCCAGTTCAAGCCTACGATAAAGAGAGAGAGGCATAACACTAACACCGGCTCCAAGGTCACATAAAGCAGGTCTAACGTAGTTGCCTTTAATGGAGCAAGGTATAGTGGGCACACCGGGATCACCTAGTTTCTTGGGAGTTCCACCCTTGAAGGTATAATTGGCAAGCATGGCGGAGATCTCAATATCAGGTATCCTCCTCTTATTAGTCACAATATCTTTCATGTACTTAGCATACGGAGACATTTTGAGCATATCTGTCAAACGCATTTGCAGACAGACAGGTATGATCATTTCAACGGAGCACTCAAAATCCTCATCATCCTTTTTCTTGGATGGTTTGGGAGGAAAGGGCATAGGTTTCTGAACCCACGGTTCCCTTTCTTTACCATGCTTCCTAGCAGCAAAGTCATTCTTATCGTATCTCTTAGTCTTAGGTTGTGGGTTATCAAGATCAACACTAGGTTCAATCTCCACATCCTTTTCATTGCTAAGTTGAGAATCTTCATGAACATTACTATTGATATTATCATTAGGCCCATGTTCATCACCAGATTGTGTTTCAGCATCAGAGACAGAGGCATCGTTTGGACTTTCAGGTGTAGCAGCAACAGGGTTGCTAGCGTGCAGGTTCCTATCATCTCTCTTCTTCTTTCTAGGATGACTAGGTGCATCAGTGCTAACTCCTTGAGAATCTTGTTCAACTCTCTTCGGATGACCTTCAGGATACAAAGGTTCCTGGGTCATTCTACCGCCTCTAGTGACGACTCTGATGGAATTGTCATTCAACTCATTGAGCAAGTCATTATGAGCTTTAAGTACTTGTTCTACCTGAGTAGTAACCATAGAGGCATGTTTACTCGGAAGTTTAAGATCATTGACATTTCTGTCCACACAAACACTTAAATGACTAAGCATACGAGCATTGTGTTCCAATTGTCTGCTAACATAATCATTGAAACTCTGTTGTTTGGCAACAAAGCTATCAAATTCATCCAGGCATAGGCTAGCAGGTTTATCAAAAGGAATATCACTCTCATCAAACCTACGCAGAGAATTTACTTCTACTACCTGTATCGGGTTATCGATACCATGGATCTCTTCGATAGGTGGTAGATTTTTGACATCTTCAGATTTAATGCCTTTCTCTCGCATAGATTTCTTGGCTTCTTGCATATCTTCAGGACTGAGGAATAGAATATCTCTTTTCTTCGGAGTTGGCTTAGGAGGTGGTTCGGGAATAGTCCAAGCATTCTCATTGCACAAGATGTTATTCAATAGGATCTCAGCTTGTTCTACAGTTCGTTCCCTAAAAACACTACCGGCACAACTATCTAAGTGGTCTTTGGAAGCATCGGTAAGTCCATTATAGAAGATATCAAGTATTTCATTCTTCTCAAGAGGGTGAGCACGCAAAGCATTCAGTAGCTGGATGAGCCTCCCCCAAGCTTGTGGGAGACTCTCTTCTTCAGCTTGAGCAAAGTTGTATATTTCCTGCAAGGCAGCTTGCTTCTTATGGGCAGGAAAATATTTTTCAGAGAAGTAGTAGACCATATCCAAGGGGCTACGCACACAACCAGGAGCAAGAGAAGTGAACCAGGTCTTAGCATCATCCTTTAGCGACAAAGGAAACAGCTTGAGCATGTAGTAGTGGCGGATCTTTTCCTCACTAGTGAATAGGGTGGCTATATTGTGCAGTTTGGTAAGATGGGCTACAACCATTTCAGACTCATAACCGTGAAAAGGATCAGATTCAACCAGAGTGATTAACTCAGGGTCGACAGAGAATTCATAATCCTTATTGGTCACAAAGATAGGCGAAGTGGCAAACTTCGGGTCGTATTTCATCCTAGCGTTTAGAGATTTTTCTTTCCACTTGCGCAGAAGTTTCTCAACATCATAGCTATCTTTACACGCAAGAAAATCCTCAGCTATCTCTCCCTCTATAACATAGCGTGTATCAGGCATAACAGGCAATTCAGGCATAGTAGCAGGTTCTACTTCAATAGTATCAGCAGTTTCAGAAGTATCATCACGTCTAGCAGCAACTCTAGCAATATGTGCATCAAGGGCACCTAGTGGCAAAGCAGTATCAGGCATAGCAGGCATAGTATCATGTATAGCATCATCAAGCATAGTATCAAGCATGGCATCATCAGGCATAGTATCAAGCATAGCATCATCAGGCATAGTATCAAGCATAGCATCATCAGGCATAGTATCAAGCATAGCATCATCATAAGCATCATGGGCAGTAGAAGTAGCATCATCAAGCATAGGTGACATATCAAGATTTCTAGCAGGAGGCGAAGTCGCAAACTTACTCAAAACTGAAGGCGAATCAAGTGCAGAGCTAGATGGCAATTCCTTACCTCTCCTCGTAGTGGAAGGCAAGATTTTAGTTCTTGGATATTTCGGATTCCTCATAGTGATCAGCAGACGAAAATCCCAAGTGACTCAGAGAATATGGTTGTGCTTCCCCGGCAACAGCGCCAGAAAAAGCCTTGGTGACCCACAAGCGTATGGGATCGCAGCAGTTTTAGAGGGTAGAGTATTCAACCCAAATTTGTTGGTTCACCAAAGGGAAGCGAAAGAATATTCTCAAGTATTAGCAGCTGAGTTTATTAGATTCAACCACACCTGAAAGATTAGTGTCTGCAAGCAAAGTATCAGTAGCAAAGTAGTATGATAGCAACGGTGCGAGAAACGAGCTGTTGACGACAGACTATTCCTAACTGTTGTATCAATGGCGCCAGTAGGTTGCACGTGGGTGAGTAACTATTCTTCCCCGACAACAGTGTCGGAAAAGATCTTGCAACAAGTACCAGCGAAGTAGCAAGGAACAGCAGTAGCAGCAGCAGCAAAGAGTGGCCCAATCCCTTTTGTAGCAAGGGACAAGCCTAGACAAAGTAACGTAGCGAGGACCAGTAGTAAAAGACTCGTAGGCAGTGGATCGGTGATGAATGAGTGTGACGGATGTGATTCATCATGTAACAGCTATAACACGGAGAGATATGTAACTAGCTCTCGTTCATCAATCTAATGTAGGCATGTATTCCGTATGTAGTCATACGTGCTTAGGGAAAAGAACTTGCATGACATCTATTATCCATCCATCCCGTGGCAGCGGGGTCCTAATGGAAACTACGGGATATTAAGGTTCTCCTTTTAATAAAGAACCGGACCAACGCATTAACACGCGGTGAATACATGAACTCCTCATACTATGGTCATCTCCGGGAGTGGTTCCGGCTATTGTCACTCTGGGGTTGCCGAGTCATAACACATAGCAGGTGACTACAACTTGCAAGATAGGATCTAAAACACACATATATTGGCGACAACATAATAGGTTCAGATCTGAAATCATGACACTCGAGCCCTAGTGACAAGCATTAAGCATAGCCAAGTAGTAGCAACATCAATCTAGAACATAGTGGATACTAGGGATCAATCCCCGTCAAAAACTAACTCGATTACATGATAGATCTCATCCAACTCATCACCGTCCAGCAAGCCTACGATGAGATTACTCACGAACGATGAAGAGCATCATGGAATTGTCGATGGAGAAAGGTTGATGATGACGATGGCGACGATTTCCCCTCTTCGGAGCCCGAAATGGACTCCAGATCTGCCCTCCAGATGAAGAACAGGATGTGGCGGCGCCTCCGTATCGCAAAACGCGATGAAACCTTCTCTCTGATATTTTTTCCGGGCGAGACGGAAGATATAGAGTTGAGTTTGGGGGCGGTGGAGCCATGTGGGCCCCACAAGCCCTCACGGCGCGGCCAGGGGGGTGGTCGCGGCCTGTGGGCTTGTGGCCCACTGGTCCACCTCCTTCGGTGGATCTTTGCGCAGGTATTTTTCTTTTATTCCAGAAAAAATCTTCATAAATTTTCAGGACATTCCGAGAACTTTTATTTCTGCACAAAAACAACACCATGGCAATTCTGCTTAAAACAGCGTCAGTCCGGGTTAGTTCCATTCAAACCATGCAAATTAGAGTCCAAAACAAGGGAAAAAGAGTTCAGAAAAGTAGATACGACGGAGACGTATGAGTGCCCCCCTCATAAGTCGAGGGGGAGATTTGTTGGGATAGCCTTCTCATGTGGGATGTGAGGAGACGACCATTTGAGGCCTTTTAGGCAGCCCAAAAGAGATGCATAAGCCCACAACCCATTAGGGTTATGACCTAGGGTCATTTTGGTCTTTGCACATTGTTGGAGCATATTTCTCCATATGTTGTTTTGGTAATTGATGATAATCCCTATGTACTAATGGTTGCCTTAAGTTATATTCGAAGGATTTGTCCATAGGCACTTCTTGAAATCCATCTGTTGGTTTCAAGGAGTTTATATGATGACCAAGGTGGTATCAAAAGTATTATCCAAAGATTGGTCATAAAGACACAAGGTTGATCAAGACTAAGCAGAGAGTAAATCAAGATGATCAACACACAAAGTGTACAAGATGTACCGAGAGGGATCAAGTGATCCCATGGTATAGTAAGCATTGTCCATAACGCTTTTCTGTACTAACACATGGTCATCATGAGAGTTCTATGTGGGGTTAGGTGTGTTTCCGTGGGGTTGCATCAAGAGGAATATCTCATTCAACCTATGAAGGATGACATCAAGTGGTGATAGTCAATAAGATTGCGATGTGCAATTTCAAGTGGAGCATCACGAAGATATCATGCTTGAAGCTTGTCGTCCATTGTGGTGGCAATGGACTTGTGAAGATGTGCTGAAGAGTGGCTCACCCATAGTGCGTATGGGGGAGCAATCAACTAGTCTTCATCAAACCAATGCAATCAAGAAAGGTGGTCCATCTTGAGGAAGCCAAGATTATCATCATCTAGCTCAAGAGGACTAGGTGCAAGGTATAGGTTTGCCCTTGATAGGTTTTTCTATTGTAGGATAGTTTGTCGTATTGTCAAGGGTGGCTCTCAAGTGAGTAGCTTGATCATGTCATTCGTTGAGATCTCAAACCATTTGCATCCTTGCATCATATCTTGGTTCTTGTTTGGTTTTTTCTCTTTGTGAGTTTTAGAGCTTATGGTCATCTTCATGACAAGCTCGAGTTCATCGAAAACGGAGTCCATATGCATCTTTTATGATGTTTTCAATGTTGGAAGTTTTTGTCGGTTCTTCATTCACAGAGGTCTCACATCTCTATATCATTAGCATTTTCATAAATGCATGTTCTTAATCCTGCGGGGTTGGAAGTTTTCGCTATTTGGCAGTTTTCGTTGTTTGGATAGCTCTTGTCGTCCTGAATCCAACAAGCTTGAGTTTGCTCAATTCGGAGCTCGTATGTGAAAGTTGTGGCAGTTTCAGTGGCCAGCGGTAGTACCGCATGTGCGAGCAGTAGCTCCGCTCTTGGAGCGGTAGTAGTTTTTTACTTATGCACTTTACTTTGTGATAGCCATATTGTTTCTTGTCATATATCTCGTTATCACTTAGTTGTTTATCTTGCTTAGCATAAGTTGTTGGTGCACATAGGTGAGCCTAGCTGTTTTAGGTTTTGTGCTTGACAAATTAAACGTTCGTTTTATTCCGCATTTGTTCAAGCCTAAACCATAATTATTTTAAAGCGCCTATTCACCCCCCCCCTCTAGGCGACATCCACGTCCTTTCACAAATGAGTCTATGGGGATGCTTTATCCTCCATCCAACAGCCACCACCTAGTGTGGCCAAAATTAGTTCAACCTCTATTGAAGAAGAAGAGAGAAAACCAAGTGAGAAAGGAAAGAAGAAAAAGATTGAAGGAAGAAGCAAAGGGAGCTCCTCCCCGTGATGATCCAGATCCACTACCTTGTCTCCTTCAAGCTGCAGTTCCACCATCTTTGGTGAGATTGTTCCAGTCCCTTGCTCTTGAGCTCCAAATCTTGTTGTGTTCATCCACAATTCAGAAATCTTGATGTATGAGATCTCGTAGTGCTATCTAGAGAACAAACTCGTTGCATCCCACATTCAATAATAGTGGAAGAGGATTTGGGTTGCTTTGGCCCGTGGTTTTCCCTCAAGTTGAGGGGTTTCCCACGTAAAAAAACTGGTGTCTCTTTTGCTGATGCTTGTCGTTGTCCAGAAAGTTACTCATGTCACAAGACACTTGTCTAAGGAGCATCTTGTCTGTTGAGTAATATTTTCTCCTCCGTATATATTGTTGCATATGTTTCCTTCCATGCTAAGCAACGATCCTTGAGTTAGTACATAATGTGATGCTGAGATTACTTTGTTTTCGTTCTAGTTTTCATGCGCACGCAATCAAACTCGCCACACCAATAAGATGCACAGGACGGAGAGGGGGTTTATATCCGCACGCACTGACATGTCACGCCGCGCTCCAACGCTCACCCTCACCTACAGCACACGTCCCACGCGCTCCAGCTCGCGCACACCCATCGCGCACGCACGCGATCGCCGTGTCCAAAACCCACGCGTGGCGCAGTCACTCCTCCTATTCTCTCACCAACAAACACACGCACGCACACACAGCCCCGACACGCACACACGCACCCGAGCCCCACCACGGTCGCACCCGACTCGCCCCCAGCACGCACCCGACGCGTCTGTCCATGACTTATTGCCAACATGCCGACCACGCCTGCTTACACTGGCTGGATGGACACCCTGTCGGGTCGGTACTGTATGTGTGCTTTGGCAGCGGCGGCGCGTTGTCCGCAGAATAGACGACAGAGCTGGCGGACGGGCTGGAGGCGAGCGGGCACAGGTTCGTGTGGGTGGTGCATTTCCCCAGCGACAAGGACTGCAGCACGGGGTACCTCGGTGGGTCGTCGGAGAAGGACGGCGAGGACCCTCTAAGCTACATGCCGACAAGGTTCGTGGAGAGGACGAGCGACAGCGGCACGGGGCTCGCCGTGCCGCTGTGTGCCTCGTAGGTGGAGATCCTGAACCACGATGTCGTGGGAGGCTTCGTGTCACACTGCGGGGTGGAACTCGATGCTTGAGAGTGCGGCAGCTGGCGTGCCGATGGTGGCATGCCCGATGTTTGCGGAATAGAGGATGAACACGGTGATGCTGGATAAGAGGTGTGGGGTGGCGCTGCGGTCGAAAGCGAGGGAGCGGGACGGCGTGGTGCCGCGGGAGGAGGTGGCCAAGGTGGTGAAGGAGCTGATGGGCAGGGAGAAGGGGGAGGCGGCAAGGAAGATTAGGGAGAGCACGGCGCAGTTGTTGGCGTCGGACGGACCGGCGTGCAGGGCGCTCCAGGCGGTGGCTAGCAAGTGGGAAAAGGGCATGCCGTGAATGAGCTGAGCGGGCGTGCATGCGTGCGCGCGCGCCAATATGGTTCGAGGTTTGTGTTGAAACAATCTGTTGGTCCTATGTAGTCTGTATGTGTGTGTTTTTGTAGAGAAAAGGCATGAGCCCGACTTTATAAATAAAGCCACCAGGCAGAGTAACAACCATCACAGCACCACAAGTTTAACAGCCACCCAAGGCCAAACAAAAGGCAAAGTATGAGATACATGGCATGCACGCCATACCCACGGCACGCAGGCCGGACAAGCAAAAACACCGAGAGAAAAGGAAGATCAGCATCCATGCCCGCAGGCCACCAAGAGGTTAGACATCAGGCTCCTGCCGCAAAAGGGAAGATGCTGAGGCCCGAATCTTAGATAGCAGCAAGTCGAAGCAGTCTTTGTCTTCAGACTTAGTCAATAATCTCCACTGCTGCAGGAACAGGCAAGCTTTATATAAGCAATCAGCAGGTTTAGCAGGAAAAATGTGTTCAATGGTAAACTTGTTCCTAGTAGTCCACAAGGGCCAACAGACCGCCGTCGGCCCAATCTAGCACAACCGTTTCGTAACACCGACTAGAGGGATGGCGAGGGTCCGGAGCTCAAAAAAAGAAGTCAGAGCCCAAGACACTTGCATCCAAGATCAAAAGCAGCACCAGATCAGTTTAGCCAAGACACAGTTGAAAAAGATATGATTGGTATCCTCCAAAGCATCACATAGGACACAACGGTCCGAAGCCGGGCCATTGCGTTTCCGGATCTGATCAGCCGCCGGGAGGCGGCCCCTGAAAGCTTGCCACATGAAGATTTTAATCTTAGGAGGAATACGCGAATGCCAAATCTGACAAAAATTATTCGTAAGAGTACCAGCAATAAGCTTGGAATAAAGGGACATACATAGAGAAGCGACCTGAAGCAGAGTGTGGCAAGACCACCGAGTCCTCCGCTTCGGAGAGCGTGGGAAAAAAGGGCAGCAAGACGCTGTCATTGAACCAACTCTTCAGGAGACAACGATCGTCGGAAGGCCAAGTCCCAATTATCACCCGGAAGCTCCGCGATGGATATCTTAGGCTTAGGACAGAAGGAAAACAACATGGGGAAAGCCACCGAGAGAGTAGAATCCCCACACCACCAGTCAAGCCAAAAACGAGACGAGGCGCCATTACCCACCAAAAATTTGACATGGTCCTTGAAAAGAGGACGAATCTTAACCAAATCCTTCCAGAATTGCGATCCCCCTTAGGGGAGGCGAACATAGGATTAGAGGAGGGGAAGTATTTCGCCTTGAGAATAGAGAACCAAAGGGAGTTCCAGCCCGAGGACATGATTTTCCACCACCACTTAATCATAAGACATTTGTTCACCACCGCTGTACTAATGATGCCCAACCCTCCCACGTTTTTGGGCCTACAAATGATGTTCCATTTGACCAACCGATACTTACGCTTATTATCCACGGAATTCCAATAGAAAGCACCTATATGCTTGTCAAAACCATCATGCGTACCCGAAGAAAGAAGGTAGAAGCCCATAATGAACATGGGTAGGGAGGAGAGACAAGAATTAGTCAAGGCCACTTTCCTGACGTTGGTATTATATCTACCCCTCCACGACAACACCCGATTACCAACCTTGGTCACAATAGGCGCGAACTCCTTGGCACAAAGCTTATCGGGGCAATCGGAAGGCCCAAGTATTTAAAAGGAAAGGAACCCAGGCTACAGTTTAGGAGGTGCGCCACTCGTAAAGCCTCCACATCATCAACACCAGCGATAATGACCTCACTCTTCGCAAAGTTGATTTGAGCCCCGACAAGGCTTCAAAGCATAACAGGATGAACTTAAGATGAGCAAGGTAGGAAGCATTAAGCTCCACCGTGATAATGGTATCGTCCGCATACTGAAGGTGGGTGACCCCATGGGGGATGTGATGAGATATTACCGAAGAGATGTGGCCAGAAGCAGCAGCCCTAGACAGAATACGCGATAAGGCATTGGCAACAAAATTAAAAAGGATCGGGGACGTCGCATCCCCTTGCCTCAGCCCCTGCCATTGGCAAAAAAGAACTAACTTGATCATTGACCGAAATCGCCGTGTGCCCACCCGAAACCAACTGCATAATCCGATGCACATAAGCCCCGTCAAAGCCTTTGGCGAGCAAAATCTGTCTAGGCCAACTGACCGAGTCGTAAGCTTTTTCGAAGTCCAACTTTAGGATCACCACTTTCGAACTGCAGGACTTAAGATCATGGACAATCTCGTGAAGGCAAAGAATCCCATCAAGGATAATTCTTCCTTTAACGAAGGCAGATTGGAAAGGGCTAAGCGTATGATGCGCAACAGGAGACAGACGCGTGGCAAAGCCTTGGACAAGAAATTCCGCCATATTATTGATAAGGGCAATCGACCTAAATAGAGAGATCAGCTCCGCGCCCTTGACCTTGGGGATGAGGGAGATAAGAGCATAGTTTAGGCGAGAGCCCTTGACCTTGGGGATGAGGGAGATAAGAGCATAGTTTAGGCGAGAGATATTCACCATCCCAAGACAGTACCCTTGAATGATGCTACAAACGAGGGCCTTAAGCTGTGGCTAGAATATTTAAAAAAAGGATGGAAAAACCAACAAGGCCTAGGATTAGCAGACTTAATAACCTTCCAAATCTCCTCATAAAAAAGAGGCAGGATTAAGGCATCATTCTCAATAAGAAAAATTATAGAAGGAGCGTCCCATAAGGAATGAGAGATAGACAGTCCAGGGAAGTACGTGTGTGTTTGTGACCCAGAGTGATAAACTCAACAACAACAACAACCAAGCCTTTCAGTCCCAAACAAGTTGGGATAGGCTAGAGTTGAAACCCATAAGATCTCGAAGCCAAGTCATGGCTCTCGAACGTGGATAGCTAACTTCCACGCACCCCTATCCATGGCTAAGTCTTTGTCGATATTCCAAACCTTCAGGTCTCTCTTAACGAACTCCTCCCATGTCAAGTTTGGTCTACCACGACCCCTCTTAACATTCTCAACACGCTTTATCCGTCTGCTATGCACCGGCGCTTCCGGTGGCTTCCGTTGAATATGTTCAAACCATCTGAGACGATGTTGCACCAACTTCTCTTCAATCGGTGCTACCCCAAGTCTCTCTCGTATATCGTCATTCCGTACCCGATCCTTCCTTGTGTGGCCACATATCCATCTCAACATGCGCATCTCTCCTACACCTAACTGTTGGATATGTCGTCTCTTGGTTGGCCAACACTCCGCGCCATACAACATCGCAGGTCGGATAGCTGTCCTATAAAACCTGCCTTTTAGCTTTTGTGGCACTCTCTTGTCACAGAGTACGCCAGAAGCTTGGCGCCACTTCATCCACCCAGCATTGATTCGGTGGCCCACGTCTTCATCGATATCGCCATCCTTCTGCAACATGGACCCCAAATATCGAAACGTGTCTCTCTCCGGTACCACCTGCCCACCAAGGTTAACCTCTCCATCCTCGTGCCTAGTAGCACTAAAACTGCACCTCATGTATTTAGTTTTAGTTCTACTAAGCCTAAAACCTTTCGATTCTAGAGTCCGCCTCCATAACTCTAACTTTCTATTAACCCCCGTTCGGCTATCATCGACTAGCACCACATCATCCGCAAAGAGCATACACCATGAGATATCTCCTTGTATATCCCTTGTGACCTCATCCATCACCAAATCAAAAAGATAAGGGCTCAAAGCTGACCCTTGGTGTAACCCTATTCTAATCGAAAAGTCATCGGTGTCGCCGGAGTGATAAACTCATCGTGAAAAAAAAAATGTGCCCAGTCGAGTTGAATCCTCGTGCTACCTGCAGTTTTTCATATTTTTCACATACAAGTGTGCAACAAGTTTATTCGCGAAACAAGCACATACCTTCAACACAACTCAATTCAAATCCAAAATAAGAGGCACTAGCAATTCAATCTACAGACTTGTTTGATCTTATGGTAGGAATTCATCATCGCGGACTTGCAACTGGAGCAGCGTTCCGAGATCTTTTTGTCTCCTGCACAACGTTTTCAGGTGTTGCTTCAGGCATCATTTACTTACACCTGGCCCAAAACCCTGGAAAATTGGAATCTCCCCGCTTGCGTGTCATAATCCCAGCTAAACTCGGACAACTAGACGACCGTGACAGCTGAACATTCTACAAGTCTCACCATTGAGAGCCACACGTACAGCTCTTATCTACTCCCTCCGTTCCTCCCTCCGTTCCTAAATATAAGTCTTTTAAAAGATTTCACTAGGTGACTACATACGAAGCAAAATGAGTGAATATATATTCTAAAGTATGTCTACATACATCCGTATGTAGTCCTTTAGTAGAATCTCTAGAAAGACTTATATTTAGGAACGGAGGGAGTAACTTGTAGTAAATGCTAAATAAACAGCAAATTCATGTATAGGTCAGTGGGAGTTCATCGCTTCCTCTTGTGTGTCCGCCACTGTTTCAGGACGTACTGCAGAGCCTCTTTCAGTGTTGCTTTCCGGCCCTCCTTGTAGTTCCACAGCTCCGGTACGGCATAGCGGCCACGGGGGTTGTACTCGTTAACTTCAACCAGCGCCTTTGTCACCAAACCA
Source organism: Hordeum vulgare subsp. vulgare (assembly GCF_904849725.1). Lineage (NCBI taxonomy): Eukaryota > Viridiplantae > Streptophyta > Magnoliopsida > Poales > Poaceae > Hordeum > Hordeum vulgare. The sequence goes on along the minus strand of NC_058520.1, from coordinate 375,377,326 downwards.
TAAACTTCTTCGCCATGCTCTTCTTTTAGAGTCTGAAGCTTCTCATTATCCTCACAGACAAGCTCCTACACCAAAGCACACGCCATGTGAGATAACCAATATAATATGTCTAGATGAACAGATTACATAAAGCTAGGAAATTTGGATTCCACAAATATGCTGCTGATTTAGCATACTATTATTCACAGACGACTCTCCAAATGCTGTCTGAGCCACGTCACAGTCCGACATTTCGAACCAAAAATTGTTTATGCACCTTGTCATGGACTCAAGACGCACACAACTAGTACTTCACTGCATGGTAACACAAAAGTTGCAGAAACTGCAGCACAGGAGCAGCTTTCTATGTCTTTAGTACACCGTTCTATGGCTTCAGACACCATTATCATTTCCTATGTATCAACAGCCAAGACCTAAGATATACCCCCTTTATCCAGCGCTGAACTGAAAATCAGCACTTAACAATAAGAGGTAGTCCCAGTCAGAGAATACAATTTACTTGCCCAATTTAATTGGCAAAATGCCATAGGCTTTTAAATGAGGGGAGTAATTAGCAGGCAAACAACTTGAACACGGGTTCAAACTTGAGATATATCAGGAGATTCCATGTGCATACGGTAAGCTTTCTATCAATAAAATCTTTGATGGCTCCATACATAACTCCACCAGTAAATGCTAGATGCACTCTGTTGCCACAACCACAATCAACGAATTAAAGATAACTGGTATACAAGTTACCAGGAGCTTCAGAGGAAACCGACAAGTGCAAGAAACCAAGTCTTCAGTGGAAAGCACATCGCTATTATTCAATAATATTGCATAAATCTCAATCAAGAGCATCTAAAGTTAACATAAGGACTTGTTGAACCGGTATGGCCCAGCCCATACAAGTTATCTCTTAGGGCCCAGGCCCATGTAGTGGGACTAACCTAAAAGGAGGCTCCCAGCCATCTCCCGTTCCTGAGACAGCCGCCACACACAAAACACTTGTGCTGGAGGTACTCCTCTCTCCCTCCCGTACTCTTCTCTCCCCCCGTTCCTACATGGTATCAGAGGCCAGCGACGGCGGGGCCTGAGAAGACGACGGCGACGTCCGGCGAGGTGGCGGCGGATCTGGGCGGCGTCCGGCGAGGCAGCGGCGGATCTGGGAGGCGCGGCGTGGCTGCGCAGGAGGTGCGGCTCGTTGGAGAGGAAGGAGAGGTGGAGCTGCTGTGCTGCGCGGCAGAGGAAGAAGGAGAGGTGGAGCTGCTGTGCTGCGCGGCAGGAGGAGGAAGCTGAGGAGCGGCTTGGTCTCCAACGGGCTGTGGTGCTGCGGGAGGAGAAGAGGAGAAGGGTAGTGGAGAAGGGCAGCTCCTTGTTGTGCTGCTGTGTGTGCGTGTGTCTGCAGGGGACCGGGAGCTGGAGAACTGCTGCGGGGGTTGGCTGCTGTTGGAGGCCAAGATCCTCTGGAACTGCTGCTGTTTGCAGAGGAAGGAGGAAGAGAACTGCTGCTGTTTGCAGAGGAAGGAGGAAGAGAACTGCTGTTGTTTGCAGAGGAAGAAGGGAGAGAACTGCTGCTGGAGGAAGAGGCTGCGGTTGCTGCTTGCACTTGGAGCTGCTGAGTTGCTGGGTGCTGCTGCTAGCCAGGGGGCGTAAAGGGACCAACCGTGCAGCTGTAGGGCTGTGCTGCTGAGGGCTGCTGCTGCTGTTTACCGGATCGGAGATGGCTGAACCAAATGCGCTTGCTGAGGCTTTCGAGAAGCTCGCTAAGATCCTCGCGGAGTCCAACTCCAACTCTGGGGCCATCGTTCCTCGACAGGAAGTGGCTCAGAAGCTCGAAATGTCACCCCTGGACATGAAGCTAGAGAGGGCCACAAATTATTTGAGCTGGTCCAGAAGGGCATTGCTGGCTGTGGAACAGAAGGAACTTGATGGGCACTTATTGGGTGCGGTTGATGAACCCAGAGACAAGACTACCGCAGAGGGAAAGCGGTGGAAGGTCATAAACTCTGTGCTTGTTGGCTGGTTGTTGAACTCAGTGGTGCCCTCCATTGGTCGCTCTGTGGAGGGACTATCCACGTCCGCCGAGATATGAAAGACTCTATCCACCCAATACTTAGGCAAGGGTAATTTCATGCTAATTGCTCAGATTAAGGGGAAGATCAGTCGGCTGCGCCAAGGCGATGACATGTCAGTGATGGCATATGTAGCAGAGCTGCAGGCTTTGTGGGCAGAGCAGGATAACTGTGATCCTCTGGAACTCTATGATGCGGCGTGCATCGAGTCAGGGCGCAAGTGGATTGCACGCAGGCGCGTGCTGAAACTGTTGGAAGGCCTCAGAGGTTGCTTTCATGGCAGGGGGGCTTCCCTGTTGCACCAACCTCTCCTGCCAACTATTGAGGAGACTATTGGAGCAATGTCTCAAGAGGAGGTGAGGCTATCTCTTGCGTATGCAAACGTGAAGTTTGTGCCGGCTTCGACATTTGCAGTCACTGAGCGCATGGAGTGGGGAGATCCCAACAAATGTCATATTTGTGGGGAGGTAGGTCATTGGAAGAGGGAATGTCCAACTCGTGGTAGAGGCAGGGGATACAACAGAGGGGGCACTGGCAGAGGAAGGTATGCTCGAGGCAGAGGGTATCCATGGAACTCAGGGGGTCAACTTTCTAGGGGCAGAGGTGGCTACTCAGGAAACTCAGGGGGCAGGGCGCATATGGTAGTTGAAGAGGACACTGGGACGTCACAGGGCAAGGGAGTTGATGAGGCTGCCTATGGAGACTTTGCTCACTGGGCCTCCACTGATGAAGGTAATTCGATGAAGGCATGTCTTCCTCCTAATGAGAGTGCTTTAGAGTGGGTCTTAGACTCTGGAGCATCTAAGCATGTTGTGGGTAATTCCTGTGTGTTTGAGTCTTACCATAAGCATGCTCCTACTCACAAGGGCACTATACAAACTGCCGATGGTACCAATCAGCCTGTCGTAGGGGTTGGCACAGTCAAATGCACTTCAGCCATTTCATTATCGTCAGTTTTGCATGTGCCAGCTTTTCCTGGCAATTTGGTCTCTTTCAGTGCTCCCATTGATCAAATAGACTGTCGTGTGATCCTTGGCAAGTTCGGTTGCTTGATTCAGGAGCGACAGACGAGCCAGACGGTTGGGACTGGCACCAGGCGTAGGGGGCTCTGGTACATGGACCAGGAGGTGCAACCGGACTTGGTGTGTGCTGCGACCATGGAGGACAAGGAGAAGCAGGTGATGATCCATCATTGTAGAATGGGTCATGTATCTTTTGATAAGATGAGTAGAATCTTTCCGGATGTTATGTGTGGAATAGGCAAGGGCAAGTTGACATGTGATGCTTGCGAATATGCAAAACACACACGAGCCTCATATGTGAGTAAGGGGCTTAGGAGCATATCTCCTTTTATGCTCATTCATTCGGATGTATGGACTAGCCCAGTAGTGTCAATGAATGGAAAGAAGTATTTTGTTACCTTTATTGACTGCTATTCTCGTATGACTTGGATTTACTTGATGCTTCACAAGGATGAGGTGTTTAGCTGTTTTTAGAACTTCCATGCTCTTGTAAAGAACCAATTTCAGGTGCAGGTCAACGTGCTCAGGACTGACAATGGTACAGAGTATGTGAACAATATTTTTGGGGATTTCATGGCTAACCAAGGGATTCTTCATCAAACTTCATGTCCGGACACCCCACCTCAGAATGGAGTGGCCGAAAGGAAGAATCGTCATATTCTTGAGGTTGCTCGGTCATTAATGTTTACCATGAATGTGCCTAAGTTCTTATGGGATGAAGCAGTTATGACAGCCACGTACCTGATCAACCGGACACCTTCCAGGATATTAGGTATGAAATCTCCGTCTGAGTTGCTCATTGGAGATAATAAGTTTGTTGTTTCCCCAAAGTTGTTTGGCAGTACTTGCTTTGTTCGTGATCACCGACCATCTGTTGGAAAGCTTGATCCTCGAGCAGTGAAGTGTGTCTTCCTGGGATACTCTTCTAGTCAGCAGGGGTATAAATGTTGGTCTCCCTCTGAAAAACGCAGGTTCGTGAGTATGGATGTTACCTTCAGGGAGTCCGAGCCATTCTATGGTACGTCGACTGATCTCAGTCTGCTATTTGCAGAGCTTGACCACCTACATCATGTGCACGATGGTCAAGAGGGGGAGAAGGATGTGTCTCATACTCAGGGTGATTCTGTGGGCAATAACACTGCTAATGATGTGCAAGTTCAGGTCCAACCAATAGTGGGAACAATTCCGGTTAGTACTCTCACTGATGATGATGTGCAGGTTCCTGTCGAGCCAACCGTCGATACACTTAAGATTGGTGCTCTTCGGGTTCCTGTTCGGGATCGATGGCAGACGAACACCCTAGGGTACTCTCGACGGCAACCACACGTGCAAGGGGAGCAGCAAGGCAGTGAGGCAAGAGTGCAGGGGGAGCAACAAGGCAATGAGGCAAGAGTGCAGGGGGAGCAGCAAGATAGTGAGACGAGCTCATCTGTCACAGTGGAGCTGCCCATTGCATTGCGAAAGGCTACACGTGAAGCGGCAAGAAAGGGTGAAGTAGCAAGGAAGGCTCTACCGAAGGATGATGCTTGTGATGATCTTGATATTGGCAATTTTGTGTCTTATAAGGCTTTGTCACCCACATATAAGGCGTTTGTTGCCTCCCTTCAAACTGTGTCAATTCCAAAGGATTGGAAGGCTGCAAAGCAAGATCCGAGGTGGCGTGAAGCGATGATAGAAGAGTTGGAAGCACTAAGGAAAAACAAGACATGGGTGCTAACCACATTGCCGGCAGAAAAGAAAGCAGTGAGTTGTAAGTGGATCTATACAGTGAAGCAGAATCCTGAAGGGAAGGTGGAACAGTATAAGGCCAGATTGGTCGCCAGAGGATATAGTCAAACTTATGGAATTGACTATGATGAGACGTTTGCTCCCGTGGCAAAGATGAACACAATAAGGATATCGGTCTCCTGTGCTGCAAACTTTGGGTGGAAGTTGCATCAATTAGATGTCAAGAATGCCTTCTTGCATGGTGAGTTGCAAGAAGAAGTGTACATGGAAATACCACCAGGTTTTGGTACTTCAGAGACTACGGGGAAGGTATGCAGGCTGAAGAAATCCTTGTATGGACTGAAGCAATCACCAAGGGCCTGGTTTGATAGGTTCAGACGTGTTGTCCGTGGTATGGGGTATGGTCAGTGTAACGGTGACCACACGATGTTCTACAAGCACTCTGATCGGAAGATCACCATTCTTGCTGTTTATGTGGATGACATTATCATCACTGGAGATGATGAGGAGGAAATAGAGAGATTGAAGGGTTGTTTGAGCAAGGAGTTTGAGGTAAAGGATTTGGGTAACCTAAAATACTTTCTTGGCATTGAAGTGGCTCGGACAGAGAAGGGAATCTCTTTGTGCCAACGAAAATACACCTTGGATCTCTTGAGTGACGTGGGCATGATGGGATGTCGTACTGCCCCTACTCCGATTGAACAAAATCACCAAGTGACAGCACAATCAGGAGAGCTAGTGAATAAGGAAGAGTATCAGAAACTGGTTGGAAGGTTGTTGTACTTGTGTCATACCAGGCCTGACATTACGTATGCTACGGGGGTGGTGAGCAGATACATGCATGAACCAAGAAGTGGGCATCTTGATATTGTGCACAGAATCCTGAGATACTTGAAGGGGACTCTGGGTAAAGGGTTGTGGTTTGGGAAGAGTGGACATCTTGAGGTGGATGGCTATAGTGACTCTGACTGGGCCAGTTGTCAAGATGATAGAAGATCAACTTTTGGTTACTGCGTGTTTGTGGGAGGAAATTTGGTATCATGGAGAAGCAAGAAACAGCCGGTTGTGTCTAGATCAACAGCAGAAGCTGAGTATAGAGCATTATCTCAAGGGTTGTGTGAGATGCTCTGGGTGAAGTACCTACTGAGCGAGTTGAAACTTCTGAGGAAGGGGCCCTTGAAGGTGTGGTGTGACAATCAGTCAGCTATAGCCATCGCTAATAACCCAGTTCAACATGATAGGACAAAGCATGTGGAAATTGATCGGTTCTTCATTAAGGAGAAGCTTGATGCCGGGGTCATCAGCCTTACTCATGTCAGTTCTGGGCAACAGTTTGCAGATTGTTTGACAAAGGGTCTGGGAACAAAGGATTGTAACTTGGCATGTGACAAGATGGGAATGATAGATATCTACCACCCATCTTGAGGGGAAGTGTTGAACCGGTATGGCCCAACCCATACAAGTTATCTCTTAGGGCCCAGGCCCATGTAGTGGGACTAACCTAAAAGGAGGCTCACAGCCATCTCCCGTTCCTGAGACAGCCGCCACACACAAAACACTTGTGCTGGAGGTACTCCTCTCTCCCGCCCGTACTCCTCTCTCCCCCCGTTCCTACAGGACTCTTACAATAGAATTGTTTCCCAGAATTAAACTAGCACAAGGTCTAGGCTGAACACTCCACAAAGTTAAGGAACCAAATCTTTTTGTATGATACCACATTTCAGTATATATCTTAGGTGCCCACGTATATGTCTAGATTCAACCCCCCCCCCACCCCCCCCGGGCTTGAAATAGCGCCGCCTGGGGGCGCGCCGGCAGAAAAATTGGCGTGGGGCTCGGGTTCCCAGCCTCCCCCCAACCTTTTTTTTTTAATCAAACTCGGCCTAAATTCGGCCAAAAATGATACAAATTTGAAGGAAATTCAGCGTTTTCATTGATATTTGTACAAATTGAACTAAAAACATAATTTAAAAAGAAATTTAAACCGCCGCCCGCCGCCGCCGCCTTCTACATGCTGAGAAGCTTGTAGAAGTTGGTGTAGTCGTCTTCGTCGTCGCTTTGCACTCCGTCGCCGTCCTTGCTGCACCCCTGCCCTGGGTCGCCGTGGCGGACGGGGTTGGACGGCCCGGGCGCCTCCTCGTCGTTGCCGTTGAGGATGACGATGCCGCCCTCCTCGCGGCCGCGGCGTCGAGCGGCGATCTCCTCAAGGGCACGGCGCTGGCGCTCCATCTCCTCCCGGATGTAGTCGTCCCGCGCCCATTTGAGGGCGATCTCGTCGTCAGCAGCCATGTCCAGGTGCTCCTGCTTGACGGGGAGGAGCGCCGGCTCGGTCTTCAGCTTGACCAGGCAGGAGGAGGAGCCGCCCTCGTTGATGACGATGCCGCCGTTGTGCGTGTGCGCCCGAGCGGGGTCTCGAGTGGCTCCGGCTTGACAGGGAGGAGCGCCGGCGACCCAGAGGAGCGGGAGCCGGAAGACGCCGTCTCCATGCGCCTCGGCGTCCAAGAACTGCCGCGGCAGCGGGAGAAGGAGGATGGCGCCGGGTATTCCAACTACGGCGATTGCCGCCCTCACTGTGCCCGGGGACGGCCTCCAACGTGCAGCTGGGGACGCCCCACCATAGGCGGCGCCCCGCGGAGTTGAAGCGGCCGTGGGGGTCAGTGTCGTTGGTGGCGGCGAGCTGGTAGGCGTCGCGGCATTTGAAGTACGTCATCCACAACGTGTTGCTGTCGGGAGTGTACCTCGGTTGATTCCTCGAGTTCTCCGGCAACGACGACCGGATGCGCGCGATCTCCGTGTGTCGGTCAGCTCCAGAGGGCGGAGGTGGCACCGAGACCCCGCCGGCGCTCAGCCTCCACGAGCCCGGCACCCGCATGTCCGGTGGCGCCGGGTAGTCCGCCTCGTAGAGGAGGCGGGCTTCGGACTCGTGCAGGTGGCGGCGACCGAAGCCGTTGGCCACCGCTCCGTCGCCGGGGTAGCGCTCGGCCATTGGTGGAGAGAGAGAGAGGAGGCGCCGGTGACGAAAGGGGGCAAAAAGAGGAGAGGGCGTCGGCGGCGAGAGGTGTGTGGTCAACGGCGAGGGGAGGGGCGGCTTATATATCAGCGGGCGGATCGCAGCCGTGTGAACACGTGGTGGGAGTGGACGGGACATGCGTCCACGGGACGCATGTCGCCGCGCCTTCACTGCGCCGCCCGTGAGGAATCAATGGAAGGCTGACCGGCGGCGCAGCCTTGCATTGATTCCCATGGGAAACGAGGCAATGAGGACGACGAGCGCGCCTAGTCGCTGACACGGTAGGTCCACACGCGTTTCGCGCCAAAATTGTTTCCCCCGGCGCCCCCAGCGCGACGGGTTCGGCCTAGGACCGTCGGGGCCAAATTCGGCAACCGGCGAAAAACAGGCTACTGGGGGGCGCGACTGGGCCGTTTTTCTCGCGCCGGCGACAAAAAAGGGCCTTGGGGGGGGGGGCTGTTGGGGGCGCGTCTGGAGATGCTCTAACTGAGCTGCAAAGTGATTAACTGTAAAACCTGCAAGTGGTAACTTAAAAGGAAGCATGCAGTGAAAAACAAGATTGTTTAACAGAAGACGAATGAAAAACCTGCGAGTGGTAACTTAAATAGGAATCATGCAACGAAAACGAGATTGTTTAACATAAGACGAATGAAAAACCCGCACGTGGTAACTTAAATAGGCCTGCACGTGGCAACTTAAATGGGAAGCAGGGGAATGTTTCCAAAAAGAAAGTCCAGAGTGATATATATGACTCAAAATTACAAGCTATTCCCTCCTTACTATAATATAAGATGTTATTACAACAAATATACTAATTATTAGTTCTAATAACATCTTATATTACGGGACGGAGGGAGTATTAAGAAAGAGTAAAGTGTGTACAAAATGAAAAAGGAATCCTACCCTTTTTTTCCCATTAACCATGACAACCCTAAAAGGGTGCCATTCTGGGTTTTTTATCTCAGCCTCCCACTTTGAACAAAGAATGGCAGCAGTAACTTCTGCATCTTCTTTTGACAATTTACGTCCGCAAGCAATTGCAAATGATTTAAGATCAAGCTCGCCCATTCTTTTAATGCCAATATTCGCTCGGCCAGTTGTAATAGTCTGCAAACCCTGCAGAGTATGCAACAGATCAAAAATGAGTTTGGATGTTATGCAAACATAGTGGACAAGTGCAAGAGCTAGAGCAATGAGCCAACTCACATCTATCAGCTTCCTCCGAGCATCTTGCAATTCATCATTGCTTTTCCGTTCCTTGATAAGCAGAGCATGGTAGAGTGATTCCATTGCATCCATTTCATCATATTTGTCTTGTAACTCCTCACTAAGTTCATCTATTCTTTTCTTCGATTCAGAGTCTTCTTCACCTGGCATATGCTTCATGATTTCCAATTTACCCTGCAACTGCTTTATCTCTAACTCAAGCTTCTGCTTGGCATCCAGTTGCTGCTCCAACTTAATAATCTTATCTAGAGCGACTTGTTTCTCCAACTGCATATTGCCATTTTCATCACAGTAAGACAATTATATAAATTATATCCAAATTAACTCAAGTGAAACGATATAGTAGGCCCAAACCTTGTGTTTTTCCACAAGCTTGAGCACATTTTCATCAGCCTTCTGTTGCACCAATGTTGCCATCTTAAGGTGCTTTGTTTTAACACCGTTCTGCGTTCACACAACAGCCCATAAGTGATATGCATAGTCCACCAAACAGAGCCCCTCCTACGAAGTAAGAACATGGCCCCTGCATTTTACCCAAAATCACCCTAGTGCTAAACCCTCTGCACTGTATCTAAAAATCTTACCCGTTCAACCGCATCTATCCAACGGTCTATGTCGCTCTGGTGTTTAGCGTTAAACATGTTTAACAGTAAACACGTTTAGCACCTCCACTAATTAAAATCATGCCTAACATCAACCTCGGCATTAACCAAGTAATTATATCCTGCCTGATATTAACATGCAATTTATATCCTTCCTAATATGAATGTGAAATACAATTAATATATTGAGTAATATTAACGTGCATTGCACATACACAATTACTAGTTATTTAATTGACAATGTTGGATGGCAATACAAAATACAATGTTAGGGACTCCAAACAAACTGTTATGTAAAGATTGACGAAGCGCTGAAACGAAGAAGAGGGGAGAGAAAACATAGTCCCATAGTTCTGTATGCGATAAATTCGATGATAGAAACAGGACATTACACACCTTTTCCTTCTCGTGCTCAAGGTTCCTTCTTTCAGATTCACTACGCGCAGCTAGCTCATCAAGCTGCTTGGATCTTAAGTCAAGGTCCTGCATCTTGGACTCGAGTTCTGAACGGAGCTTTTGATTCTCATCAATGATCTTCTGTGAATGCCTACGAGCAAGTTGCTGCATCTTGTGTATTTCTGGAAAAGGAGTAAGTTCAAAAGGACATTAAAACGACAGAGCTCCAAGCATGCTAAAAGGAGAATGCACATATGCTGATATTTAGAACATGGCGGAAGATATAGATAGCAAAAGGTCAACACAAACCTTCATTGTATGCCCGGAGCAGCTGATCCTTTTGCTCCATTATCATGTCAAGTGAGCTGGTAGTCTCATTGTACTTAAATTCAAGTTCTTCCACATGCCTTCGCTTGACCTCGATCTGGCTAGCTAAATTCGCTACCAGTTTGTTTGTTTTGCGTGCTTCTTCATTCTCAACATCTGCAATAGTTTTCAGATCACCATTTTTATGAAGATAATCCCCGATCGGCCCTGGATATTTCTGATCATCAGCCCTTGCAACCCATCCAAACATCCCCGGTCGTCGATGCCTGTGTGCCTTCCAGTCCAGTTTGCCATATCCTTCTGACTCAAAGTGATTTTCGAAGGCAAGAGCATTATTGAAGGCAGTCCAGTCTTTTCCAAACTCAACAATAGCATTCCCCGTGTGGCCTCTATAGTTCCACAAAGGAATAACCTTCTGCGGGCAAAAGCACGAGAGCTTCTCCTTCAGCCGGTTTCCACTTTCTCCAACATGGCGCCCATTTTTCAGTTCAGTAGGCACATTGACCAAAACACCCATCCAAGGCCAAACGAAGTGGTCATCTCTGTTCTGAACAGGCTGAGGCTCCATAGCTATTAGCTGTAACTGGCGGGCCGCCTTGTCTCTCCCCCGCCGATAAGTTGCCAAACCTACTCCTGTTGCATGCTGCTGAAATAGGCTCTCTATGTTCTGTTCACTATTCCTACAAGCTCTTTCCTTGTGAATCCTGCTGAAATCAAAAAAGAAAAATGTTAAGGGTCCATTTGGGAATCATGCAAACAACACCTGTAAATCACATTTTATACATCAGTATTTTTACCCTTGTAAACGGACATTTGGATACAAAGAAAATTTTGCACAGAAATCTAGTGTACTGGATCAATTTCATTCACTAGATCTGCTGAGCATTGGACTAGCGCATTATATCTGAACAGGTGCAGCCAATCAATTGCATTCACTAGATCGGCTGATCAATTTCATTTACTAGATCAGCTGAAGACTGGACTAAACTATGAAGGAGCTGAGCTACTTTAATTTTCATTTTTGTTAGCTGAAGTAGAACAAAACATAATCTATAATGCACACAATCAAAACATGGATAATCTATTAATCTTTTCAATAATAACCGAAGATCTTTCTTGAAGCATGAAGATTAATGCACCGACTGAAAGATACAGTCTTACCAAGGTAACAATTTCACATTAATTTCCTCTCCGATATTCTCAACACCGCCATATATATGCAGATATGCAGGTTATAGCGAGATGGAAGTACTGGTACCATTTGGACTAGCTCACATGATTAATTAGCCTGTACAAAAACTGGCGGAAGTAATTCACAATGCGCACACAACCATTTAAGAGGTACTCCCTCCGTCACAAAATAACTGTCTCAAGCTTAGTACAAATTTATACTAGAGCTAGTACAAAGTTGAGACACTTATTTTGGGACGGAGGGAGTACCAACTACCTACTGACATGTGTTCAATCAAACTTAATGATTAACTGCTCATCATTTGCATTCCCAAAGCAACTCGCAGCTTAACTGCCAAATCCATTTTCTAAGAATGTGACATTCCAATATATATTACAGATATGCGGTCAGTTTTACTATCTGGAATAACAGAATAGCACTGACGCAAGACATAATAGTATGCACCATAAATGCAGACTGCAGCTTTTCATTGCCATGAAAGCATATAAAATCAATAGATTCCAGCGGCGCTGGAGCTATATAGCAACTGGGCAATAAGAACGTCATATCTCCATCTGTGGAAACATATAGAATAAATGTTCATTTCCGAAATATCCAAACGGACAAGCATGCGGAAATAATCTCAGATACCGAAGCTACTCAAACATTGGTCATGGATATTCCGGTTCAGCTCGCTATGCGCAGCACATGCAAAATCCTTGGAACAAAAATCGGTGAAGGATGGAGGAGCTGGCGTCACATACCCACCGGGGGCCTCGCTGGTGCGCATAGCGGGCCGCCCACCCGCCTGCCTACTGACGGCACCGTCCCCAAGGAACCTAGGGTTTCAAGGTACGGATGGATGAGCACAATGCCGCTGAAAAGGAAGGTGGGGAAAGGGCGGAAGCACGAAGACGGAAGCGAATCGGAGGGTTTGGGCTCACCTCGCCATAGCGCCGTCGTTGGTGGAGGGAGGCGACGTGATCGGGGAGGCCGACTCGGGAAGCGATCGAGCCACACACAAAACTCGAACCACCGAGAACTAGAGGGTCCACCTGGACCGCCCGGAACCAAGGTCGTCTTCCGGTCAAGGGCTCATTGAAAAAAATTAATTTTTTTAAACCGCTCTGGGCCGACGCACCGGCGCGAACGCTTCCGTCGATCAGACAGCAGGCGTATAATCTGACTCCAATGGCCGTTAGATCTGGCATCTCGTTCCCGCTCTGCGTCGACGCACCGCCCCGTGCGCCTCTGACCTCCTGCCGCACGAGCACCCCATCGTCGCCGCTCATCGCAGCACCCTCATGCCCTCCCCCCCCCCGGTCGCTCGCCGCTCGTCGCCGTCAACGCTCGTGCGTGCACAGGCTTGTCCCTCCGGTTGAAGCTTTTTTAAACTCCGGTTGAAGCTTTTTCACTTTGGTTGAAACTTTTTCCATGTCGCTTGAAGTTTTTTTCACAACGGCTGAAGCTATTTTTAGAGCGGTGCCCAAAAATGACAGTCTTTTTCCCCGGTTTGTGGTTGAAGCTTTTCGAACATATGGTTAAAACTTTTGTGTCAACGATTGCAACTTTTTGTGTTTCGCTATCCTTGGTTGAAGCTTTTTATATCGCTGGTTGAAGCTTTCATCATCACCGGTTGCAGCTTTCGCGGTTGTGTGGTGGGTGGCCCTCGATTCCCGTCGTTTCTGGTTGAAGCTTTCGACAATGCCGTTTGTAGCATTTTCGATCGCCGCTTGAAGCTTTTTTCGTCGTCGGTTGCAACATCGTCGTCTCTGTCATAGCTTTTCGTCTCCAACACCGGTGGCATCCCGATGCGGCAGAACGGGTATTTGTTGAGAAGGTGGCATGGGAGGCGGCGGCCTGTTCGTTGGAGGAGAAATAGGAAAGGGATCGCCCCTATGCTGACGGGAAGAAAAGGCCAGCGACTCCATGACGACCGGCGAACGAGATCCGATAGGGGAGGCACGCTTGCTTGAAGGAACGATGTGAATCTGCCCAGAGGTGCGCGATGGGAAAGGATCACGCCCGCGTGCGTCCGGCGCAATGGTTCAACCGGCGCACCGGGTAGAAACGTTTCCCCTTTTTCAAAATCAAAGGGACATGATCTTTTGTTTAAACATACACTCACTCATATAAATACACACACACATCCAATGACGATTGTACTGGGCATGCTTCAACAGACTTGAAGTATTAATTATCGACTAGAGGGAGGTGAATAGATGATTTTTATGAAAAAAATCAAAACAGTAAATGTCTTCAAAATGATCGGAAGCGAATCATGATCAGAAAGGAGTAACAGTCAAGGATCTAGGCATGGGATGCAGCGTTATAAAGACATTCATACATGCACAACATAGTCATCATACAAACACAAGTGTATCAAAGATAAACTACACTAATACAAAGACAAATGCAGATCAAATGAATGTATTGGAATAATGTCTTCACACTAGAGTAATCAAGCAATGGCTTCACAATGCACAATAGTAAGTAAAGGAGTGGGAATATAGAACCGGTTGCTTCACTAAGACTCAAGATTTGTTGGACCAGTTCTCACAACTCTACGTCTAGTTAGGAAGGCTCAAATTCAACTCAGAAGACCTCGTCTTCACCTTGTTCCCTTGAGCCAAGGTCACATAGACCTCACCCAATCACTCAGATAAGTCTTCAGGGAAGACTTCCAAAAACCGTACAAACTTGGTCACTCGGCAATCCACAATGACTCTTGGATGCTCTAGACCACGACGGCTAACCGTTTGGAAGATCACAGTCTTCAAGTGTAACAAGTCTTTGGTTCACTCAGAACAGAAAGACTTCGGTGATGCTCAAACACTCTGGCTCTAGGTGTTTGGGTTTATCCTCGCGAGATAGCTCTCTCTCAATGTCTTCGAGGTGGGTTGCTTCAAAACGACAACAGTCGTACCTGACTCTAAGCAGCCACCAACTTATGATGGAGGGGTGGGCTATTTATAGCCAACAGACAACCCAACATGATATGACCGAAATGGCCCTAGTTCAGTGACCAATCGACACGTGTTCCAACTATCGGATTTCAAAGACTCAAGCGGCAACAGGCTACAAGCAATGTTGACTCAACCAAATCTGGAAGAGATTTACTCCCATTGTCTTCACTCGAAGACATAGGTATCTTGGGTTGAGCATCACGTCAACTTCTGATTTCGATCATCTCGACCCCACTTAAAAGTATGGTGGTTCCTATGACTCGGGAAAGAAGAAAAAAACAACCAAAAGACTTCGTCTTCGCATTTCATTATCTTCAAGCGATTATCTTCGCGTACCACCAATGGATTCGGCTATCATCGACGTCTTCGGTCATTTTTAAGGGTCGTCTTCGACGGTTAAACCAAATCTCCAGGTACTTCTATCTGTATTAACCTGTGAAATCTCACAAACACATTAGTCCCTCAACCACTTTTGTCTTCAATACTCCAAAAACAAACAAGGGGTGGCACTAGATGCACTTACAATCTCCCCCTTTTTGATGATTGATGACAAGCTCATTGAAGTTTTCAACAGGAATAAATTATATGAAGATAATGACTTGTAGATTATGATTGCAAGATATATAGAGCTCCCCCTGAAGATGTGCTTATGAAGATTTTGCTTTGAATGCAAAAGCAAATGGCAGGTTTTAATTTGTGGAGATCTCTATGCATTTTAGAGGTTTTACGAAGATAATGAAATGCATAATGAAAAATGAGTGTGTGCTCAATGACTTCGGGCGCATGTGATAGTACTTAGAGTAGCTCCAAAAGTAAAGTAAACATAAAATGTGCAGACGTCCATCACGACTTAAGTTTTACAACCCAAAATAGCAAGTGTTCAAAACGAGAGTTGTAAACTTAACAAAAATAGCAGCCACCCAGCCCTATTAACCCATTTGAAGACTATCAAACCAATGCTTCTCCCCCTTTGTCATCGAATGACCAAAAGGAGTGAAGACATTGGGCACTACATGTCCTCGGCTTGAGTTGAAGATGATAGTGCAGCAAGGACAATGTTGGGCGGTGCAGATGGGCATGTTGCATTGTCATGGCACTCAGTTGTGGCTCGCGGAGAGGTGGTATCTTGAGCTTCATCATCAGCGAGTTGGACATTTATGGTTGGTGCTGAAGAACTAGTCACTGTCTTCGAGAGATGGCATCTTGTCCCACTTCTTTGTGCAAGGAGGAGGAGCACAGAACCTGAAGTTCTTCTCGAAGCCATCTTCACAAAGATCATCCTCAAGGACTAGCATTGTCAATGTCTTCCAGGAACGCCAGCAAGCCTCATGGGCCACAAATGTGTTCTTGGTGGAGAGGTTGAGAATGCGATTGATATCAGACACAAGTGATTGCATTTGCCTTCTAGTACGATCGTGCTTTTGGTGAAGAGAGACTAGAAGTTCCCTATGTGTCATAGCATGTTCCCTTCTCGGTTTAGTCTATGTTGGCAGAGCGCTCGCAGTGGCTTCAGTGGCAGTCGCACTTGGCTGTGGATGGAGAATTGATCCAATCAGCCTAGCCCTGCCAAGATCAGTGGGAAATAGAAGCCCTTCAATGTCAGTTGTGCCACTTGTGCCTTCAATAATGGGTTCCTTTCTCTTGGAGAGGTAAATGCCTTCATGAATGACTTCCACATCTGGGAGGAACACAACATGATTGTGAGCAGAGGACAAATACCTTGTGTTTGTTCTACCCTTGATGAAGCGCATGATCCATGGTGCATAAAATATTTGGTTCAAAGAGATTGATACAATAAGCAGAAGGTTGCACAAGAATAAGTCTTGAAGATTGAACCTTATGCCATAGACTGTATTATAGATCAATGTCTTCATGGCACCTTCCATCTTTGTCGAAGATGAATGTCCCTTGACTGGCCATATAGTGTGATGAAGAATATGGTATATAGTCCTCGATAGGTACTGAAGATCATCAACCGAGAAGGCCTTGGGCAAGGGAGCATCAGGTGCCAATGGCTTCATCATCGTGAGCATATCTGTCATATTAGGCCGAGGTGCTTGGAAAATGCTCTTGGTAGCTTCAGCATAGGGAGAATATTGAAGATGAAAGTCTTCACCTGATGTAGCAAGTGGAGTGGTGGCAAATAACTCAATAGCAGGAGCCTTGATATGATCATCATGGATCATGACGTCCATCGCCCATGTCTTCATATCTCTGCCAAAGCTTGAGATGTGAAGAGTTGCATAAAATTGAAGAATGAGTTCCTCATTCTAGTCTTCGTGATCAACAAGGAAGGGCAACAATCTAACATCTCAAAGAAAATCGACGGCCTGATCAAAGCAAGGAAGACCACTCATAGCTTCAAAGATGAGATGCTTGTGAAGAAAGATCATGTTCTGACCATAGATCACACATGTGTGATAGGTGCGTTGTGGAGCACTCCAGAACCTGTCAGACTGAATCTTCTAATGCTTGTATGGATTCCGGTCAATGTCAAGGAAGGTGTTGTTAAGTCTGAGTCGCCTAACACTGAAGATAAGGGGACGTGCCCGGTCCTTGCTGTTGAATGCTTGGAAGCCTTGGCATCGGATTCATGACCCTTAGATGATGAATGTCGAATTCATACTGAGGACCCATTCTTGCTGGAGGAACTAGCTTGGGCCATTTGGTTGACACCATCTCTCCTTCCCAATTGCGAGCCATGACAATATTTTCAGAACTGTCGTCAACCGATGGTGTGGCGGGGACACGAGGACTATTAGGAGATGGGGCATTTGCATCACCCTCTGTAATTGCTGCAGAGTGAGGTTCTGGAGGGACCACAGTAGTGTCACCCGCAATGTCTTTGAATTCTTTGGCTTCGAGCTCTGGTTATTCATGGACAATATATTCAACCCTGGTATTCTCCTTGACTAATGCAGTCGGGTTAGCATGCACTTCATCCTCAGGTATGCTTATCATTGAATATATAGTAGGCCCTGGTCCTTTGCTAAGAGTTTGGAGGGGTGACGCGTGTTTAGGAGTTTCAACATCCATGTCTTCAAATGGAGACTAGGATCATTTTAGCACAAGAGTTGAACAGGACCACGCGGAGTGCGAGGAATAACTTCATGCATGGGGGTGTTGGGGTGAACGTCTTCCGAGAACTCATCAAGGACGATTGGCATTGGAGGGGAGCCAATGTCCGCATGTTCACTAACAGTTGGCAGTGGCGATGATACCGGAGGTGCATTGATACATCTCCAACGTATCTATAATTTTTGATGGTTTCATGCTATTATCTTGTCAAACTTTGGATGTTTTGTATGCCTTTTATACCTTTTTTGGAACTAACTTATTAACTCAGTGCCAAGTGCCAGTTCCTATTTTTCCGTGTTTTTGACCCTTTTCACAAGAGATTTTAAACGGAGTCCAAACAGAATAAAACTTCCGAAAAGATTTTTTCTGGAACAGAAGATACGCAGAAAGCTTGGGAACCAAGGCAGGGAGTCCCGGGGGAGGCCACAAGCCCCCATGGCGCGGCCAGGGGGGTCGGTGCCTCCCAGGCTTGTGGGCTCCCTCGGCCTCCCCTGCCCTATCTCCTTCGCCTATAAATTCCCTAAAATCCCTAAAAAAATCAGGAGATCAACGAAAATACTTTTCTGCCGCCGCAAGCTTCTGTCTCCGCAAGATCCCATATGGGGCACGTTCTGGTGCCCTGCCGGAGGGGGGATTCGGATACGGAGGGCCTCTTCATCAACACCATGACCTCTCCGATGATGCGTGAGTGGTTCACCATAGACCTACAGGTCCATAGCTAGTAGCTAGATGGCTTCTTCTCTCTCTCTTGGATCTTCAATACAAAGTTCTCCATGATCTTTATGGAGATCTATCCGATGTAATCTTCTTTTGTGGTGTGTTTGTCGAGATCCGATGAATTGTGGATTTATGATCAGATTATCTATGAATCTTATTTGAGTTTCTTCTGATCTCTTATATGCATGATTTCATATCCTTGTAATTCTCTTCGAGTTGTGGGTTTTGTCTTGCCAACTTGATCTATGATTCTTGCAATGGGAGAAGTGCTTGGTTTTGGGTTCATACCGTGCGGTGACCTCACCCAGTGACAGAAGGGGTAGTGAGGCACGCATCGTGTTGTTTCCATCAAGGGTAAAAAGATGGGGTTTTCATCATTGGTTTGAGTTTATCCCTCTACATCATGTCAATGCTTAAGGCGTTACTCTGTTCGTCATGAACTCAATACACTAGATGCATGCTGGATAGCGGTCGATGTGTGGAGTAATGGTAGTAGATGCAGAAAGTATCGGTCTACTTGTCTCGGACGTGATGCCTATATGTATGATCATTGCCTTAGATATCGTCATGACTTTGCGCGGTTCTATCAATTGCTCGCCAGAAATTTGTTCACCCACCGTAATATTTGCTATTTTGAGAGAACCTCTAGTGAACACTATGGCCCCCAGGTCTACTTCACACTATATTTCCAGCCTTACACTTTTACTTCGTTGCACTTTCCGCTTTCAGATCTCACTTTGCAATCAATCTTGAAGGGATTGACAACCCCTTTATAGCGTTGGGTGCAAGCTCTTTTGTGTTTGTGCAGGTACTCTGGACTTGACGCGATCCTCCTACTGGATTGATACCTTGGTTCTCAAACTGAGGGAAATACTTACTGCTCTTGTGCTGCATCACCCTTTCCTCTTCAAGGGAAAAACCAACGCAAGCCAAGTCTCCGTCAACGTGCCAATTTCTGGCGCTGTTGTTTGAGAAGTAGCAGAAGGATTTATGGCGCCGTTGCCGGGGAGGATCAAGTCAAGAACTCATCCAAGTAAGTGTCGCAAACTCATCTCTTGCATTTACTTTTTTGCCTCTCATTTTCCTCTCCCCCACTTCTGAAAACAAAAATTTACAAAAATATTTGCCTTTTTCGTTTGCCCTTTTCTCTTGCTTGCTTTCTGTCCGCTTGTCTGCCTGCTAAGACCTGTATGGCCCAACCAAGGGATTTTGATGCTTACTATGCGAGGTTGGAAGAGATTGAAACTAGTGTTAAAGGCTTCATGTCTACACAGTTTGATTACAACAGTTACTTTCGTAGGGAACCGAAGGAGCAAAATTCTTTTTTGGCTTTTATGAATAAAGAAGTTGATGATATGGCCAAAGAATTCCTTGCGCTAAATTCTTAGTTTGCTCGTCTTGAAAAATTGGTAGGCCAGATTTCTGATAAACATGCTACTTTAGTCAATAAAATGGCTGCTAAACCTGAAATTTGTGATGAGAATCACAAAGATCTTAAAGTGCTTGGTGTGACTCCCATTGAATCTTTGTTTTCTTGTGTCAAACCTAATGATGATGGGGCTGGATATGAATCCACTTTGGTTGAAAAACTCCCCAATGATTCGGAGTCCATCTACCTTGATGCTAAAAGCATTGAAAGTGGAGTAGAAGATATTCAAACCTTGAGTAGTAATGAAACTACTACTTTGGATTTCAAGGAATTCAATTATAATAGTTGCTCCTTGATTGAATGCATTTCCTTGATGCAATCCATGCTAAACTCTCCACACTCTTATAGCCAAAACAAGGCCTTTACCGATCACATCGTCGAAGCTATGATAAAATCTCTTGAAGAGAAACTTGAATTGGAAGTTTCTATCCCTAGAAAGCTTCATGATGAGTGGGAACCTACTATCAAAATCAAAATCAGAAACTATGAATGCAATGCTTTGTGTGATTTGGGTGCTAGTGTTTCCGTGATTCCAAAGTCTTTATGTGATGTTCTTGGTTTTAATGAGATTGAGGAGTGTTCTCTTAATTTGCATCTTACGGATTCTACTGTCAAGAAACCCACGGGAAGGATCAATGATGTTCTTATTATTGCAAATAGGAACTATGTACCCGTGGATTTCATTGTGCTTGACATTGATTGCAATCCTACATGCCCTATTATTCTTGGTAGACCTTTCCTAAGGACTATCGGTGCTATCATCGATATGAAGGAAGGGAATATTAGATTTCAATTTCCTTTAAAGAAGGGCATGGAGCATTTTCCTAGAAATAAAATAAGATTGCCTTATGAATCCATGATGAGGGCTACTTATGGTTTCAGCACCAAAGACGATGATACGTGATTCTATCGCTTTATGCCTAGCTAAGGGCGTTAAACAATAGCGCTTGTTGGGAGGCAACCCAATGAATTTATCTTTTTATTTCTGTTTTGTTGCGTCCACACCATCATAATTCTGTTATGATTGTGTTTTTTGTGTTTATTTTTGTGTTTGAGCCAAGCAAAACCTTTATGGCTAGTCTTGATGATGGTTCTTCGATCCTGCTGGAAAAAGACAGAAAATTTTCGCTCACGAGATTATTTTTCATTTTTATTCAGAAAGAGATTTTGAGTTGATTCTTTTTCTGCTGGTTGATATGCCTTTTGCCCAGGCAGTCGTAATTGTTCAGGATTGTTGAGGTACCAGAAGTATACGAAGTATACAGATTGCTACAGACTGGTCTGTTTTTGACAGATTCTGTTTTTGTTGAGTTGGTTGCTTGTTTTGATGAAACTATGGATAGTATCGGGGGGTACTAGCCATGGAAAAGTGAGAATACAGTAATCTAACACCAATATAAATAGAAATCAATATTGCTACAGTACCTAAAGAGGTGGTAGTTTGTTTTCTTGTGCTAATGATATCATGAGTTTCTGTTTAAGTTTTGTGTTGTGAAGTTTTCAAGTTTTGGGTGATGTTCTCATGGACAAAGGGATAAAGAGTGGAAAGAGCTCAAGATTGTGGATGCCAAAGGCATCCAAAGCCAAATTCAAGGACACCAAAAAGCCTAAGTTTGGGGATGCCCCGGGAAGGCATCCCCTCTTTCGTCTTCAATCCATCGGTAACATTACTTGGAGCTATATTTTTATTCACCACATGATATGTGTTTTGCTTGGAGCATCTTGTATCGTATGAGTCTCTTATTTTTGTTGTGTCACAATCATCCTTACTGCACACCTTTTGAGAGAGACATGCACTCATCGTGAATTTGCTAGAATGCTCATCGTGCTTCACTTATATCTTTTGAGCTAGATAATTTTGCTCTATGTGCTTCACTAAGATCTTTTAGAGCACGGCGGTGCGTGACTTGGTAGTTGGTTTGTGCTATGAAAATAGTCCCAAAGGTTATAGGTGCCCAAAGAGGATACAAAAACCTCCATCTTCATGTGCATTCAGTAGAAAGAGAGGTTTTGATTCCTCTCAATTAGTTTTGAGACGTGGATTTGGTAATATTAAGAGTTATGTTAGTAGGGTGTTGTGAATCTAGAAATACTTGTGTTGAAGTTAGTGATTCCCGTAACATGCACGTATGGTGAACCGCTATGTTAGGAAGTTGGAGCATAATTGATCTATTGATTGTCATCCTTTGTGTTGCGGTCGGGATCGCGCGATGGTTAACACCTACCAACCCTTCCCCTAGGAGTATGCGCTTAGCACTTTGTTTCGATTACTAATAAAAACTTTCACAACAAGTATGTGAGTTCTTCATGACTTATGCGAGTCCATGGTATAGATGCACTTTCACCTTCCACCATTTCTAGCCTCTCTAGTACCGCGCAATTTTCGTTGGTGCACAAACCCACCATATGCCTTCCTCAAAACAGCCACCATACCTACCTACTTTGGCATTTTCATAGCCATTCCGAGATATATTGCCATGCAACTCCCACCGCTCCTTCTCATGACTTGTGCCGTCACTCTCATATTGCCTTTGCATGATCGTAAGATAGCTAGCGAGATGTTTCAACGTCATACGCCAAGCTAGATCGTTGCACATCCCGGTACACTACCGGAGGCATTTCCTATAGAGTCATCATCGTTCTGAACTCTGAGCTGTGAGTAAATAAAAGTGTGATGATCATCATTATTAGAGCATTGTCCCATGTGAGGAAATTATAAAAAGAGGCCAAAGTTGCCCACAAAAAAAGAGAGAAAAAGAGAGAAGGGACAATGCTACTATCTTTTTCCACACTTGTGCTTCATAATAGCACCATGTTCTTCATGATTGAGAGCTTCTTGCTTTGTCACCACCATATACTAGTGGGAATATTTATTATATAACTTGGCTTGTATATTCCAATGATGGCTTCCTCAAAATTGCCCTAGGTCTTCGTGAGCAAGCAAGTTGGATGCACACCCACTAGTTCTCCTTTTGAGCTTTCACATACTTATAGCTCTAGTGCATCCTTTGTATGGAAATCCCTACTCATTCACATTGATATCTAATAATGGGCATCTCCATAGCTCTTTGATACGCCGAGTCAATGTGACCATCTCCTCTTTTTTGTCTCATAACCACCACCACACTCTATTCCACCTATAGTGCTATATCCATGGCTCACGCTCATGTATTGCGTGATAGTTATAAAAGGCTTGAGAAAGTAAGAGTGCAAAAACAATTACTTGGCCAATACCGGGGTTGTGCATGATTTGAATTAGTTGTGTGAGGATGATGGAGCATAGCCAGACTATATGATTTTGTAGGGATAACTTTCTTTGGCCTTGTTATTTCGAAAGTCCATGATTACCTTGCTAGTTTGCTTGAAGTATTATTGTTTTCATGTCAATAGCAAACTATTGTTTTAAATCTTACGGATCTAAACATTCATGTCACATGAAATAAGTTACAAAGGACAACTATGCTAGGTAGCATTCCACATCAAAAATTCAGTCTTTATCACTTCCCTACTCGAGGACGAGGAGGAGTTAAGCTTGGGGATGCTTGATACGTCTCCAACGTATCTATTATTTTTTATGGTTTCATGCTATTATCTTGTCAAACTTTGGATGTTTTGTATGCCTTTTATATCTTTTTGGGGACTAACTTATTAACTCAGTGCCAAGTGCCAGTTCCTGTTTTTTCCGTGTTTTTGACCCTTTTCAGAGGAGGATTCTAAACGAGTCCAAACGGAATAAAACTTTCGAAAAGATTTTTTCCGGAACAGAAGATACGCAGAAAGCTTGGGAACCAAGGCAGGGAGTCCCGGGGGAGGCCACAAGCCCCAATGGCGCGGCCAGGGGGGCCTGCGCCTCCCAGGCTTGT
Source organism: Hordeum vulgare subsp. vulgare (assembly GCF_904849725.1). Taxonomy (NCBI): domain Eukaryota; kingdom Viridiplantae; phylum Streptophyta; class Magnoliopsida; order Poales; family Poaceae; genus Hordeum; species Hordeum vulgare. Next base: position 375,353,736 of record NC_058520.1, on the reverse strand, counting down.
GGGCTCCCTGAGCCTCCCCTGCCCTAGCTCCTTCGCCTATAAATTCCCTTAAATCCCTAAAAAAATCAGGAGATCAACGAAAATACTTTTCAGCCGCCGCAAGCTTCTGTCTCCGCAAGATCCCATCTGGGGCACGTTCTGGTGCCCTGCCGGAGGGGGGATTCGGATACGTAGGGCTTCTTCATCAACACCATGACCTCTCCGATGATGCGTGAGTAGTTCACCATAGACCTACGGGTCCATAGCTACTAGCTAGATGGCTTCTTCTCTCTCTTGGATCTTCAATACAAAGTTCTCCATGATCTTCATGGAGATCTATCCGATGTAATCTTCTTTTGCAGTGTGTTTGTCGAGATCCGATGAATTGTGTATTTATGATCAGATTATCTATGAATCTTATTTGAGTTTCTTCTGATCTCTTATATGCATGATTTCATATCCTTGTAATTCTCTTCGAGTTGTGGGTTTTGTTTGGCCAACTTGATCTATGATTCTTGCAATGGGAGAAGTGCTTGGTTTTGGGTTCATACCATGCGGTGACCTCACCCAGTGACAGAAGGGGTAGCGAGGCATGCATCGTGTTGTTGCCGTCAAGGTTAAATAGATGGGGTTTTCATCATTGGTTTGAGTTTATCCCTCTACATCATGTCATCTTGCTTAAGGCGTTACTCTGTTCGTCATGAACTCAATACACTAGATGCATGTTGGATAGCGGTCGATGTGTGGAGTAATGGTAGTAGATGCAGAAAGTATCGGTCTACTTGTCTCGGACGTGATGCCTATATGTATGATCATTGCCTTAGATATCGTCATGACTTTGCGCGGTTCTATCAATTGCTCGACAGTAATTTGTTCACCCACCGTAATATTTGCTATTTTGAGAGAAGCCTCTAGTGAACACTATGCCCCCGGGTCTACTTCTCACTATATTTTCAGCCTTACATTTTTACTTCGTTGCACTTTCCGCCTTCAGATCCCACTTTGCAATAAATCTTGAAGGGATTGACAACCCCTTTATAGCGTTGGGTGCAAGCTCATTTGTGTTTGCGCAGGTACTCTGGACTTGACGCGATCCTCCTACTGGATTGATACCTTGGTTCTCAAACTGAGGGAAATACTTACTGCTCCTGTGCTGCATCACTCTTTCCTCTTCAAGGGAAAAACCAACGCAAGCCAAGTCTCCGTCAATGTGCCAATTTCTGGAGCTGTTGTTTGAGAAGTAGCATACATCAATTTGAGGCACCGGATCTTGTACGACATTGTCTTCAACAAGAGAAATGTCTTCAGTTGTGTTGGGTTCAACAACTAGGATATCTTCAGTGTTGGGAGTCTCTGTGTGAGCACACACATGAAGAATGACGCGTCTCTCAACATTTTTAGATGTAGGAGGATTCATGGAGATAGGTGTCACAAGCAGGGGCTCCTCTTGAGAAGGTAGAGTGGTAGAGGTAACTTGAGGTGGCTTGGGCAGTTGGGCCAAGCTCAAAGACTTTAGTTTCATTGTCTTCAGCTTCTTGGTTAGTTGGGCTTCAGCAGCATGCACAGATTTGCGCTTTTTGACTTCAGCCTCAGACTGTTTGGTCTTCTTGCTGGACATAACAGAGGAAGGAGGACGCGTCCTTGAGCCAGAGAAGCCAGTTGAGAAGATAATGATTGGTGTTTCTTGCCTTGGGGGTGCAGACTCGCTCGAAGAAATAGAACCTTATTGTGAGTTCTCAATGATTCTTGGGTCAAGAGTAAGTTGGCCAAGTGCTTTTCTCTTCAGCATCTCATTGTGAGCGTGGACGATCTTCTCGGACTTTTTTTCAAATGCGCTAGGGCGCCTTTCGCGACTTCACGACACCTTTCAAACTCTGTTTTTAAATCATCCACCATCTTCTGGTAGACTTGGATTTGCTCAACGATGAGCTTGTGCATGTTATTCTTGAAAAGATCCTTTTCATGGTGAATCTTTTCGCGTTGCAAAACTGCCTTCTAGAAAACAGACAATTCTTCATTCACCAACCCTTAAAAGGTGACACTAAGCCCAATGGGAAGATTTAGGGCATCAATGGAGAGTGAGGGATCAGCAGATCATTCATTGATGAACTGGTTTAGGATATCCGCATTAAATAGAGGCAAGTCTTTAAGACATTTGGCCTCTTCCTCCTTTTGTTGAATGAGCTTCGCTAGAGCTTCATCATCGAACTCATCATCAGAAAGCTCAATCAAGTTGGCACCATCCATCAAGGTGACGGTTGGCTTCCTGCCACGAGCAGCAATTCTTTTTTCTCTTCAGCCTTGTTGTACGAGATTCATCCTCAGTCTCAACGAGTTCAGTTCGTTCATCAGGTCTTGATCGCGAAGCCTCTGGAGTTGTGGTGATAGGCTTTGAAGCCCTTGAACTGTTCGTCTTTGAAGCCTTTGTTTTCTTTAATGGCTTAGGAGTAGGGGCAGAAGACTGTTCTGCATCCTCTTTAGAGGCTTCAACAGCGACACGACACCCCAGGATGCTAGACAGATCTGTATGTTCTAGCATGGGTGGCGTGACAATGCATGCATAGAAGCCAATCTTGATTGCATCAGATTTTGTCTTCGGATGCAGATTTTCGTATACAATATCAGTCTAGAGAGCCCGTTCTGCATTCTTCTCAGCATATTCAGCAGTGACACGGTGATAGTAAAACCATTCATCTGCCCAATATCTTTGGATCCATTGGATCCAGTTCTTGCGCTGAGTGTAACTCTCTTCGGTATCAGACTTATATCTCTCATATAGTGCAGGTGGAAGTCTTTGGCATTATTTTTGCATATGTGTCTTCCACCTTTCCTAGGTGCTTTATCTCTGGACATTGTCTTCGTCTTAGACAAAGGCTTCACAAGCATGCGTAAGTGAGAACTGGCTCCAGGTGAGTGTAGGTGTATCTGCGAGTAGTCTGCAAATGAATTCAGACTATGAGATCCAAGAGATTTTGTCGCGCACATGTACGTGTAAAAGAATTAGAGATGCAAGGGGAATAGAAGAGGTCATATGCATTCTCAGAAAATTTTGAAGATAAAAACGTGTTCTGAGGATAATGACCTCATTCATCGAAGACTGGAAGTGCTAGTTATCGGCCAGAGGGGGGTGAATATGCGATTTTTATGAAAAGCTTCAAAACAATAAATGTATTCAAACTAGGCGGAAGCGATATAGGATCGGGTAGGGATAACAATCAAGGATCTAAGCATACCATGCAATACTACAAAGACATTCAGACAAATAGAGGATAGTCATCATGCACACTAATATGTATCAAGTATAAACTTAGGTAGTATGAAGATAAATGATAGTTAGGAATGTCTTCGGTGAATGTCTTCGAGTTGAGATGATCAAGCAATGGTTTCACAGTACAGTATAGTAAGAGAGTGGAAGATAGAACTAGTAGCTTGACGAAAACACATGATTTGTTGGACCAATTCTAGTTGTTGTGACAAATGTACGTCTCATTGGGGAGGCTTAGACCTCGTCTTCACCTTCATCTCCTTCAGCCGAGGTCTCTCAGACCACTCCCAATCACTCAGGTAAGTCTTCAAGGGAGACTTCCCAAACACGTACAAACTTGGTCACCCAACAATCCACAATGACTCATGGATTGTTCTAGATCATGGTCACCCGGGAATCCACAATGACTCTTGGATGCACTAGACCACGACGCCTAACCGTGTGGAAGATCATAACCTTCAAGTGTAAAAGGTCTTCGGTTCTCTCATAACAGAATGATTTTGGTGATGCTCAAACACTCTAGCTCTAGGTGTTTGGGTTTATCCTTGCAGGATAGTTCTCTTTGTCAATGTCTTTGAGGTGGGTTGCTTCAAAATGATAACAACCGTATTTAACTCTGAGCAACCACAAACTTATGGCATAGGGGGTGGGCTATTTATAGCCACCAGGCAACCCTACATTATATGACCGAAATGACCCTGGGTCAATGGCCAACCGACACGTGTTCCAACGGTCAGATTCCAAAGACATATGCGGCAACATTACTTGGGCTATGAGCAATGCTGACTCAACCAACTCTAGAAGAGATTCCTATCATTATCTTTGCTTGAATACACATGTATTTTGGGATGAGCATCACGTCAACATCTGACTTCAATCACATCGATCCCACTTAAAAGTATGGTGGTTCCTATGACTCAGGAAAGAAGAAACATAACAAACAAAAGACTTTGTATTCGCGTTTCATTATCTTCAAGCGATTACCTTCGCGTACCAACAATTGCTTCGGCCATCATCAATCTCTCTGGACATTTTTGGGGGTCGTCTTCGTCAGTTAAACCAAATCTCTAGGGACTTCTACATGTGTTAACCTATGAACCCTCACAAACATATTAGTTCCTCAACCACGTTTGTCTTCAATACTCCAAAACCAACAAGGCGTGGCACTAGATGCACTTACAATCTCCCCCTTTTTGGTGATTTATGAAAAATTGATTGAAGTTTTCAACAGGGATAAAAATATGTGAAGATAAATACTTGGAGATTATGATTGCAAGATATAGAGAGCTCCTCCTAAATATTTTGCTTTGAATGCAAAAGCACATGGCAGGTTGTAGTTAGTGCAGATCTCCCCCTATATCTTGGAATACAATCACTATGAATTTTAGAGGTTTAATGAAGATATTGAAATGCATGATGAAAAACGCACGTCTTCTGAATGACTTCAGACGCATTTGATAAGATAAGGAATATAGCCAAAGATACGATAAATATAGAATGTGCACACGTCCATCAGGACTTAAGTTTTACAACCCAAAAGAGCAAATGTTCAGAATGAGAGTTGTAGACTTAACAAAATAGCAGCACCCAGCCCATATAGACCCACTCGAATACTATCAGTCCAATGCTACTCCCTCTTTGTCATCGAATGACCAAAAAGGGTGAAGACATTAGGCACTATACATCCCCAGATTGTGAAGACGTTGATGCGGCAAGGTCGATGCAGGTTGGACTAGAGGGGCGTGGTGCAGTGCCGGTGCGATCTATTGGTGCCGCAGGAGAAGTGAGATCATCAGCTTCATCAAGATTGTCATGAACGAATGATGCTGAATAAGAATAGTCACTGTCTTTGAGGGATGGCATCTTGCGTCATTTCTCTATACGAGGAGGAGAGGTACAAAATCTAAGTATTCGTTGTAGCCATCCTCACGAAGATTTTACTATGAATCCATGATAGTCAATGTTTTCCAAGAATGCCTGCAAGTTTCATGTGCAACAAAGGTATTCTTGGTGGAGAGGTTGCGAATGCGATTGATGTCTGTTACCAGTGAGTGCATCTGTCCTTGCGTCCACTCATAGTGACGATCCTGCTTCTATATGAGATAAACAAGAAGCTCTCAATCAATCATAGCACGTTCCCGTCTGGATTGGGTATGTTAAGGAAGAGTGCTAGCAGTGGCTTCAATTGTAGTGGCACATGGTTGTGGTTGACGGAATGCGCTAGTTAGTCTGGCCTTGGCAGGATCAGAAGGAATGTGAAGCCCTTCAATGTGTGTGGTGCCACCGGTGCCTCCAATAATGGGATCCTTTCCCTTGCATGGATAAATGTCTTTGTGTCTGACTTCCACATCCAAAATATATATTCCATGATTATGAGCAGAGGGCAAAACCTTGTATTTGTTCAACGCTTAATGAAGTGCATGATCCATGGTGCATAGATCTTGAGTTCAAAGAGATTGATGCTATTGGGAGCGAGGGTTCTCAAAAATAGGTCTTAAAGATTAAACCTGATGACATAGTCGACATTGTAGATCAAAGTCTTCAATGCATCTTCCAATTTGCTTGAAGAAGAATGCCCTTTGATTGGCTATATGGTGTGACGAAGAATATGGTAGATAGTCTTTGGCAGATATTTAAGTTCATCAACAATGAATATTGTGGGCAAGTTAGCATCTGTGGCCAAAGGCTTCATCAGTGTCAACATCTCAGTCATGTTGGGCTCATGCATTTGAAATATGCTTCTTGTGGCTTCTTCATAGGAAACAAATTTTGGATCAAGATATTTGCGTGATGCAATAAGTGGAGTGGTGACAAATAATTCCATAGCATGAGCTTTGACATGCTCGTCACGGACCATGAATCCATAGCCCATGTCTTCAAATCTCGTCCATAGCACAGATGTGGAGAGTTGCATAAAATTGAAGAATCAATTCTTCATTCCAGTCTTCATGGTCAATAGCTAAGGGGAACAGTCCAACATCTTGAAGACAATCGAGGGCTTGATCAAAGCAAGGAATACCATTCATGGCTTCCATGCTGAGATGCTTGTGAGGGAAAATGACGTCCTCGCCATATAGCACACTGATACGTCCATTTTGCATCATGCTTTCATGTTGATATTTATCGCTTTATGGGTTGTTATTACACTTCACGGTACAATACTTATGCCTTTTCTCTCTTATTTTGCAAGTTTTACATGAAGAGGGAGAATGCAGGCAGCTAGAATTCTAGCCTGAAAAAGGAGCAAGTTTGAGATACCTATTCTGCGCAACTCCAAAAGCCGTGAAAATCAACGAGGATTTATTTTGGAATTTATAAAAAATACTGGGCCGAAGAAGTACCAGAGGGGAGCCAGCAGGAGGCCACAAGCCTGCTAGGCGCGACCCCCTGGCCGCGCCTAGGGGCTTGTGGGCACCCTGGTGGCCCTCTGGCCCCCTATTTTGCTACAAGAAGGGTTTCGTTCCAGAAAAAAATCAAGAGGAGGCTTTCGGGAGGAATCGCCGCCGCCACAAGGCGGAACTTGAGCAGAACCAATCTAGAGCTCCGACAGGGTCGTCCTATCGGGGAAACTTCCCTCCTGGAGGGGGAAATCTTCGTCATCGTCATCACCAACACTCCCCTCATTAGAGGGGACTCATCACCATCAACATCTTCATCAGCACCATATCATCTCCAAACCGTAGTTCTGTTGGGGTACGTAGATTAAATTCAAAATTTTCCTACGCCATATTCAGATCTTCCTATGGAGAGACCAGCAATGAGAGAGGGGTGAGTGCATCTTCATACCTTTGAAGATCTCTAAGCGGAAGCATTGCTAGAACGTGGTTGATGGAGCCGTACTCGCGGCGATTCAGATCGCGATGTGATGCTGATCTAGTGCCGAACCACGGCACCTCCGCGTTCAACACACGTGCAGCCCGGTTACGTCTCCTGCACCTTGATCCAGCAAGGAGGAGGGAGAGGTTGGGGAAGATCTCTAGCAGCACGACGACGTGGTGTCAATGGAGAGATGAGGTCTCCCGGCAGGGCTTCACCAAGCACCGTGGGAGGAGGAGGAAGGACGGGAGCAGGGCTGCGCCGAGGTAGAGAAGAAACCGTGTCGAAAACTGCCCCAAACCCCTAGGTATATATAGGAGAAGGGGAGGGGGTGCCACCCCTAGGGTTCCCACCCTAGGTGGTGCGGCAGCCCCCCCAGATGGGAGGTGCGGCGGCCAGGGCAGGGGAAGGGGGTGGCGCACCCCTAGGTGGGCCTTAGGCCCACCAACGCCTAGTGTTTTGCCCCCTCTCCACCTCCTGCTCCTTGGGCCTCTTTGTGGGAGGCGTACCAGCCCACTTTGGGCTGGTTGCCCTCCACCTTTTGGCCCATGCTACCTCTTGGGGCTGGTGGCCCCTCCCGGTGGACCCCCGGAACCATTTCCGGTGGTCCCGGTACGCTACCGGTGACGCCCGAAACATTTCCGGCGTCCAAACCCATCAATCCAATATATCAAACTTTACCTCCGAACCATTCCGGAGCTCCTTGTGACATCGGATCTGATCCGGGACTCCAAACATCCTTCGGTAACCTCGTATAACAATTCCCTATAACCTTAGTGTCATCAAACCTTAAGTGTGTAGACCCTACGGGTTCGGGAGGCATGCAGACATGACCAAGACACTCTTCGGCCAATAACCATCAGCGGGATCTAGATACCCATGGTGGCTCCCACACGTTCCATGATGATCTCATCAGATGAACCACGATGTCAAGGATTCAATCAATCCCGTATACAATTCCGTTTGTTTGTCGGTATAGAACTTGCCCGAGATTCGATCGTCGGTATACCTATACCTTGTTCAATCTCGTTACCGGTAAGTCTCTTTACTCGTTCCGTAGCACGTCATCGTGTGACTAACTTCTTAATCATGTTGAGCTCATGATGATGTTCTATCGAGTGGGCCCAGAGATACCTCTCCGTCACACGGAGTGACAAATCCCGATCTCGATTCGTGCCAACCCAACAAACACTTTCAGAGGTACCCGTAGTGCACCTTTATAGTCACCCAGTTACGTTGTGACGTTTGATACACCCAAAGCACTCCTACGGTATCCGGGAGTTGCACAATCTCACGGTCGAAGGAAAAGACACTTGACATTAGAAAAGCTTTAGCATACGAACAATACGATCTAGTGCTATGCTCAGGATTGGGTCTTGTCCATCACATCATTCTCCCAATGATGTGATCCCGTTATCAATGACATCTAATGCCCATGATCAGGAAACCATGATCATCTATTAATGAACGATCTAGCCAACTAGAGGCTTGCTAGGGACACATTGTGATCTATTTATTCACACATGTATTACTGTTTCCTGTTAATACAATTATAGCATGAACAATAGACGATTATCATGAACAAGGAAATATGATAATAACCATTTTATGATTGCCTCTAGGGCATATTTCCAACAAGTTCATCTCTTGTAACCAATCTTCGTCTCGCGACTCTGATTGGTACTTGTAAGGTTGCTAGTAGTGTTAATTACTCTTTGTAGTTGATGCTAGTTGGATTACTTGGTGGAAGATTATATGTTCAGATCTTTGATGCTACTCATTACCTCTCTGGTCATGAATATGATTATGCTTTGTGAGTAGTTACTTTTGTTCCTGAGGACATGGGATAAGTCAAGCTATAAGTAGTCATGTGAATTTGGTATTCGTTCGATATTTTGATGTGTTGTATGTTGTTTTTTCCTCTAGTGGTGTTATGTGAACGTCGACTACATAACACTTCACCATTATTTGGGCCTAGAGGAAGGCATTGGGAAGTAGTAAGTAGATGATGGGTTGCTAGAGTGACAGAAGCTTAAACCCTAGTTTATGCGTTGCTTCGTAAGGGGCTGATTTGGATCCACTAGTTTAATGCTATGGTTGTCTTTGTCTTAATTCTTCTTTCGTAGTTGCGGATGCTTGCGAGAGGGGTTAATCATAAGTGGGATGCTTGTCCAAGTAAGGGCAGTACCCAAGCGACGGTCCACCCACATATCAAACTATCAAAGTAGCGAACGCGAATCATAGGAACATGATGAAAGCTAGCTTGACAGAAATTCCCATGTGTCCTCGGGAGCGTTTTACCTCCTATAAGAGTTTGTCCAGGCTTGTCCCTTGCTACAAAAGGGATTGGGCCACTTTGCTGCACCGTTGTTACTTTTGTTACTTGCTACTTGCTACAAATCTTCTTGTCACACAACTACTTGTTACCGTTAATTTTAGTGCTTGCACAGATTTCCTTGCTGAAAACCACTTGTCAGATCCTTCTGCTCCTCGTTGGGTTCGACACTCTTACTTATCGAAAGGACTGATAGATCCCCTATACTTGTGGGTCATCTCACACATGTGTAGTTGGTACGTTGATGTACACTCCATAAGCGATCAGATTGAATCTTTTGACGCGTATAGGGATTCCTTTCAGAATCAAGGAAAGTGTCGTTGGGCCGGAATTCCGTGGCGCTAAAGACAAGAGAACGTACTGGTCCTAGTTATCAAAGACTTGGAAGCCTAAGCATTGGATTCATTATTTTTGGGTGGCAAAAGATGTTGGATTCATATTGTGGACCCATTCTGTTGGGTGGCGGAACAAGCTTGGGCCATTTTGTTGGCACCATCTCTCCTGCCCCATTACGATCCATGACAATATTGTCAGCGTTTTCGTCGATCGATGGAGTAGAAGGCATAGGAGGACCATCAGGGTTGGAGCATTGGCTTTGCCTTCAGCAGTTGGTAGTTCTGGAGGTGCAATGGTGTCATCGGCAACAATGTATTCACCTCCTTTGGCTTTGATCTCAGGCTGTTCATGATCAACATCTTCAAGCGTGAGAATTTCATCAACTAATGCAGTCAGAGTTAGACACACTTCATGTTCTGGTATGTTTTGCATCGAAGATATAGCTGGCCTTGGTCCTTTGCGAAGCCTTTTGAGAGGCGACACATGTTCAGTGGTTTCAACATCCATTGGTGCAAATGGAGATTCAGGTGATCATGCCACTGGAATTGGTAACGGACTAGGCGGAGTGCTAGGATTGGCTTCACGCACATTTGGCCTTAGTGGAGTGCCAATGTCCACAAATTCACTGTCTTCATGCAGTGGCGATGATACCATTGGTGCATTGATGTCTGCTAGAACTACGTCGGTATTTCCCCAAAGAGGAAGGGATGATGCAGTATAGCGACGGTAGGTATTTCCCTCAGTGATGATACCAAGGTTATCGAACCAGTAGGAGAACCTCCTCACACCACGTAATCAGCACCTGCACACAAATAAAAAAATACTCGCAACCCGACGTGTTAAAGGGGTTGTCAATCTCTCCCCAGCAACAGTGCTAGAATTTGCCATGTTGGCGGGAGACTATCTTGACTTGATCTTCCCCGGCAACGGCGCCAGAAATTCCTTTCGGGTACGACGCCTCAAGATACGCAAATAATGTGAGATAAAAGTGGTAGATAGGATAAATAGATCGCGGAACCAATAAATTGCAGCAAGGTATTTTTGTATTTTTGGTTTAATAGATCTGAAAATAAAAGTAAAGGAAAATAGAGCGCAAAGGCAAATACGATAAAAAGAGACCCGGGGCCGTAGGTTTCACTAGTGGCTTCTCTCGAGAAAAATAGCAAACAGTGGGAGAACAATTACTGTTGGGCAATTGATAGAACTTCAAATAATCATGACAATATCGAGAAAATGATCATTATATAGGCATCACGTCCAAGATTATTAGACCAACTCCTGCGTGCATCTACTACTATTACTCCACACATCGACTGCTATCCAGCATGCATCTAGTGTATTAAGTTCATGGAAAACGGAGTAATGCAATAAGAACGATGACATGATGTAGACAAGATCTATTTATGTAGAAATAGACCCCATCTTGTTATCCTTAATAGCAACGATACATACATGTCGTTTCCCTTTCTGTCACTTCGTTCTAGCACCGTAAGATCGAACTCATCACAAAGCACCTCTTCCCATTGCAAGATAAATAGATCATGTTGGCCAAACAAAACCCAAATATCAGAGAAGAAATACGAGGCTATAATCAATCACACATATAAGAGATCAAAGAATACTCAAATAACTTTCATGGATAATAACATAGATTTGATCATAAACTCAAAGTTCATCGGATCCCAACAAACACACCTCAAAAAGACTTACATCATATGGATCTCCGAGAGACCATTGTATTGATAATCAAGAGAGAGAGAGAGGAAGCCGTAGCTACTAACTACAGACCTGTATGTCTACAAAGAACTACTCACGCATCATTAGATAGGCACCAATGGACATGATGAACCCCTTCGTGATGGTGTCTAGATTGGATCAGGTGTTTCTGGACTCTACGGCGGCTGGAATTGATTTTTCGTGCACTCCCCTAGGGTTTCTGGAATATTGGGGTATTTATAGAGCAAAGAGGCGGTGAGGGAGGCCAACAAGGAGGGAAAAACCCAACAGGGCGCGCCCTGGTTGGTTGTGCTCCCCTCGGAGCTCCCCTCAAGTGCGTTCCTGGCCCACCGGATGTCTTCTGGCCCAAAAAAATCTACAAAAAGTTTTGCTGCGTTTGGACTCCATTTGGTATTGATTTCCTGCGATGTAAAAAACATGCATAAAACAACAACTGGCATTGGGCACTATGTCAATAGGTTAGTACCAAAAAATGATATAAAATGACTATAAAATGATTGTAAAACATACAAGAATGATAATATAACATGGAACAATCAAAAATTATAGATACGTTGGAGACGTATGAGCATCCCCAAGCTTAATTTCTGCTCATCCTCGAGTAGGTAAATGATAAAAACAGAATTTTTGATGTGGAATGCTGCCTAACATGTTCATCACATTTCTTTTCTTTATAGCATGGATATTTGGACTTTTATATGGTTCAAAGAAATAGTCTAGTTTTGACATGAAGACTTTAATACTCAAGCATACCAACAAGCAACCATGTCTTTCAAAATATCAACACCAAAGCAAGTTATCCATAGCCCATTATGCTCAAGCATTGATCCATTCATGAAACACACTCGAATATTAGCTACACCCAATGCTCAAATTAGAAACACCTTAGTTGGTGCTTTATGAGAGAAGATGGAGACTCAAATTCAAAATAAAAATTGCATAAGTAAAAGAAAGGCCCTTTGCAGAGGGAAGTAGGAATTTGTAGAGGTGCCAGAACTCAAAGCAAAAATTGAGAGATAAAAACATTTTGGGAGGCATACTTATCCCACCAATGAAAATGACTTAGGGCTCCCAACACTTTCCATGCTAGATACATCATAGGCGGTTATCAAACAGAAAATAAAGTTTATTCCTTTTTCCACCATTACTTTCACTTTCCATGGCTTGTCCGTATCCACGGGTGCCCTCCATACAAACACTTTCCAAGGAATTTATTATTTGACAACAAAAAGTATTTTTTTTTCATTTCGGGACTGGGCATCCCTAATACCTTTGCCGTACTCTTGTGCAATGACAAGTGAATAAACATGCATCATGAGAATAACACATCTAGCATGGAAAATATTGGCCACCCCTCACCGCCTCGCGAGCGGTAGACCACACAAAAGAGAAATTTATTTTGAAAAATAGAGATGGCACATGCAAATTTGCTTAGAACGGCATGGAAATACCGCATATAGGTAGGTATAGTGGACTCATATGGCAAAACTGGTTTAAAGGGTTTTGGATGCACAAGTAGTGATCATACTTAGTGCAGAATGAAGGCTAGCAAAAAGATTGAGAAGCGACCAACCAAGAAACAAAAAATCTCGTACCCAAGCATTAAGCATAAGTAACACCGAATAATGCACCACAAGTAGGATATAAATTTCATTGCATAACTATTTACTTTCGTGTTTGCATAGGGAATCACAAACCTTAACATCAATATTCTTACTAAAGCACAATTACTCATCAACATGACTCACATATCATATCATTATATCTCAAAACAATTACTAAGAATCAAGTTTATTTTGTCCAATGATCTTCATGAAAGTTTTTACTATATCCTCCTTGGATATCTCTCACTTTGGGACTATTTTCATATGTTGCTTTTGATAAGATCAAATAAATTTAAGTGAAGAACATGATCATAATATTTTCTTTCTCTCAAAACAATATAAGTGAAGCAAGAGAGAATTTATTAAAAAAATTACTAACTCCCAAATAAATCTAAGTGAAGCATGAGAGAATTTCTTCAAAAAATAACAAAGCACATCGTGCTCAAAATATATAAGTGAAGTACTAGAGCAAATCCATGGCTCTAAAAATTTAAGTGAAGCATGGGAGCAAGAATAGCATAAGTTTTGGCTCTCTCAAAAAGGTGCATCCAGAAAGGATTCTAAACTTAAAGCACAAAGAAAAACAAGCAAAGACTCATATCATACACGACGCTCCAAGCAAAACTCATAATATGTGACGAATAAAAATATAGTTTCAAGTAAAATACCGATGGTTGTTAGAAGAAAGAGGGGATGCCACTCGGGGGCATCCCCAAGCTTAGTTGCCTGCTAATTCTTGAAAATTATCTTGGGGTGCCTCGGGCATCCCCAAGCTTAGCCTTTTGCTAATCCTTATTCCTTCATCCATCGTAAGATCACCCAAAACTTGAAAACTTCAATCACACAAAACTCAACAAAACCTTCGTGAGATCCGTTAGTATAAAAAAGCAAACCACTACTATAAGTATTGTTGCAGACCTATTCATATTTTGTTTTTTGCATTATATCTACTGTATTCATACTTTTCTATGGCAAAAACTCATCAAATAAAAGCGTAGAATCATCAAAACAAGCACACAACGCAAAGAAAACAGAATCTGTCAAAAACAAAACAGTCTGTAGCAATCTGACTACTTCGAATAATTCTGTAACTCCAAAAATTCTGCAAAATTAGGAAGACGTGACTAATTTGTTTATTAAACCTATGAAAAAATAATTAACTCAGAGTCACTCTTATGTTAAAATGATAAATAATTTTGTAAGCGCAAAAGTTTCTGTTTTTCAGCTAGATCAAATCAACTTTCACCCAAATCATCCCAAAGGCCTTGCTTGGCACAAACACTAATTTAAACCAAAAAAACACATCTAACCAGAGTTATAATTGTGTATCTTATTGAAAACAGCGATAAAACCAAAAAGCAAAGAAGATACAAGTTGGGTTGCCTCCCAACGAGCGCTATCGTTTTACGCCCCTAGCTAGGCATAACGCGTAGGATCTAAGTGTTGTCATCTTTGTTTCTAGATACATACGATGCCCTCATGATTGATTCATATGGTGGCCTAATTGTTGTTCTAGGGAAGTGTTACATTCCCTTTCTTAGTGGAAATTGAAATTTAATATTGCCTTCTTTCATATCAATCACGACACCAATAGTACGTAAAAACGGTCTACCAAGTATAATTGGACAAGACGGATTGCAATCAAAATCAAGAACAATAAAATCTATGGGCACATAATTCCTATTTGCAATAATACGAACATCACTAATTCTTACCATAGGCTTTTTAATAGTAGAATCCGCCAAGTGCTAATTTAAATAGCATTCTTCAATATTGGTAAGACCAAGCACCTCACATAAAGATTTCAGAATTGTAGAAACACTAGCACCCAAGTCACATAAAGCAAAACACTCATAATTTCAAATTTTGACTTTGATAGTAGGTTCCCACTCATCATGCAATTTTCTAGGAATTGAAACTTGTAATTCCAATTTTTCTTCAAAATCTTTCATCATAGCATCAACAATATGTTTAGTAAAAGCTTTATTTTGTTCATAAGCATGGGGTGAATTTATCATGGATTGCAACAAAGAAATACAATAAACCAAAGAGCAACTATAATAATTAAAGTCTTTGTAATCCAAAATAGTGGGCACCCCTCACCGCCTCGCGAGCGGTAGACCACACAAAAGAGAAATTTATTTTGAAAAATAGAGATGGCACATGCAAATTTGCTTAGAACGGCATGGAAATACCGCATATAGGTAGGTATAGTAGACTCATATGGCAAAACTGGTTTAAAGGGTTTTGGATGCACAAGTAGTGATCATACTTAGTGCAAAATGAAGGCTAGCAAAAAGATTGAGAAGCGACCAACCAAGAAACAAAAAATCTCGTACCCAAGCATTAAGCATAAGTAACACCGAATAATGCACCACAAGTAGGATATAAATTTCATTGCATAACTATTTATTTTCGTGTTTGCATAGGGAATCACAAACCTTAACATCAATATTCTTACTAAAGCACAATTACTCATCAACATGACTCACATATCATATCATTATAACTCAAAACAATTACTAAGAATCAAGTTTATTTTGTCCAATGATCTTCATGAAAGTTTCTATTATATCCTCCTTGGGTATCTCTCACTTTGGGACTATTTTCATATGTTGCTTTTGATAAGATCAAATAAATTTAAGTGAAGAACATGATCATAACATTTTCTTTCTCTCAAAACAATATAAGTGAAGCAAGAGAGAATTTATTAAAAAAATTACTAACTCCCAAATAAATCTAAGTGAAGCATGAGATAATTTCTTCAAAAAATAACAAAGCACATCGTGCTCAAAATATATAAGTGAAGTACTAGAGCAAATCCATGGCTCTAAAAATTTAAGTGAAGCATGGGAGCAAGAATAGCATAAGTTTTGGCTCTCTCAAAAAGGTGAATCCAGAAAGGATTCTAAACTTAAAGCACAAAGAAAAACAAGCAAACACTCATATCATACACGACGCTCCAAGCAAAACTCATAATATGTGACGAATACAAATATTGTTTCAAGTAAAATACCGATGGTTGTTAGAAGAAAGAGGGGATGCCACTCGCGGGCATCCCCGAGCTTAGTTGCCTGCTAATTCTTGAAAATTATCTTGGGGTGCCTCGGGCATCCCCAAGCTTAGCCTTTTGCTAATCCTTATTCCTTCATCCATCGTAAGATCACCCAAAACTTGAAAACTTCAATCACACAAAACTCAACAAAACCTTCGTGAGATCCGTTAGTATAAGAAAGCAAACCACTACTATAAGTATTGTTGCAAACCTATTCATATTTTGTTTTTTGCATTATATCTACTGTATTCATACTTTTCTATGGCAAAAACTCATCAAATAAAAGCGTAGAATCGTCAAAACAAGCACACAACACAAAGAAAACAGAATCTGTCAAAAACAAAACAGTCTGTAGCAATCTGACTATTTCGAATAATTCTGTAACTCCAAAAATTCTGCAAAATTAGGAAGACGTGACTAATTTGTTTATTAAACCTATGAAAAAAATAATTAACTCAGAATCACTCTTATGTTAAAAATGAAAAATAATTTTGTAAGCGCAATAGTTTCTGTTTTTCAGCTAGATCAAATCAACTTTCACCCAAATCATCCCAAAGGCCTTGCTTGGCACAAACACTAATTTAAACAAAAAAAACACATCTGACCAGAGTTATAATTGTGTATTTTATTGAAAACAGCGATAAAACCAAAAAGCAAAAAAGATACAAGTTGGGTTGCCTCCCAACGAGCGCTATCGTTTTACGCCCCTAGTTAGGCATAACACGTAGGATCTAAGTGTTGTCATCTTTGTTTCTAGATACATACGATGCCCTCATGATTGATTCATATGGTGGCCTAATTGTTGTTCTAGGGAAGTGTTACATTCCCTTCCTTAGTGGAAATTGAAATTTAATATTGCCTTCTTTCATATCAATCACGACACCAATAGTACGTAAAAACGGTCTACCAAGTATAATTGGACAAGACACATTGCAATCAAAATCAAGAACAATAAAATCTATGGGCACATAATTCCTATTTGCAATAATACGAACATCACTAATTCTTACCATAGGCTTTTTAATAGTAGAATCCGCCAAGTGCAAATTTAAAGAGCATTCTTCAATATTGGTAAGACCAAGCACCTCACATAAAGATTTCAGAATTGTAGAAACACTAGCACCCAAGTCACATAAAGCAAAACACTCATAATTTCAAATTTTGAATTTGATAGTAGGTTCCCACTCATCATGCAATTTTCTAGGAATTGAAACTTATAATTCCAATTTTTCTTCAAAATCTTTCATCATAGCATCAACAATATGTTTAGTAAAAGCTTTATTTTGTTCATAAGCATGGGGTGAATTTATCATGGATTGCAACAAAGAAATACAATAAACCAAAGAGCAACTATCATAATTAAAGTCTTTGTAATCCAAAATAGTGGGCACCCCTCACCGCCTCGCGAGCGGTAGACCACACAAAATAGAAATTTATTTTGAAAAATAGAGATGGCACATGCAAATTTCCTTAGAACGGCATGGAAATACCGCATATAGGTAGGTATAGTGGACTCATATGGCAAAACTAGTTTAAAGGGTTTTGGATGCACAAGTAGTGATCATACTTAGTGCAAAATGAAGGCTAGCAAAAAGATTGAGAAGCGACCAACCAAGAAACAAAAAATCTCGTACCCAAGCATTAAGCATAAGTAACACCGAATAATGCACGACAAGTAGGATATAAATTTCATTGCATAACTATTTACTTTCGTGTTTGCATAGGGAATCACAAACCTTAACATCAATATTCTTACTAAAGCACAATTACTCATCAACATGACTCACATATCATATCATTATATCTCAAAACAATTACTAAGAATCAAGTTTATTTTGTCCAATGATCTTCATGAAAGTTTGTATTATATCCTCCTTGGCTAAACCATTAGTCACATTGCTTGCAAGGCTTATTGTGATGTTGTATTACCGTGTGGGCCCCGAGATACCTCTCCGTCACACAGAGTGACAAATCCCAGTCTTGATCCATGCCAACCCAACAGACACCATTGGAGATACCTGTAGAGCACCTTTATAGTCACCCAGTAACGTTGTGACATTTGATACACACAAAGTATTCCTCTAGTGTCAGGGAGTTGCATGATTTCATGGTCATAGGAACAGATACATTGACATGAAGAAATCAGTAGCAATAAATTGACACGATCATATGCTACGTTTATAGTTTAGGTCTTGTCCATCACATCATTCTCCTAATGATGTGATCCTGTTATCAAGCGCCAACACTTGTCCATGGCTAGGAAACCTTAATCATCTTTGATCAACGAACTAGTCAACTAGGGGCTCACTAGGGACAGTGTTTTGTCTATGTACCCACATATGTATTTGAGTTTCCAATCAATACAATTATAGCATGGATAATAAACGATTATCATGGATAAAGAAATCTAATAATTACTAATTAATTATTGCCTCTAGGGAATATTTCCAACACATAAAAGGATTAACATCACATGCAAATCATAAGTGACATGATATGGCCATGAAATTGTGCTTCTTGATCTCCATCACCAAAGCACCGGCATGATCTCCATCGTCACCGGCGCCGCACCATGATCTCCATCATCATGATCTCCATCATCGTGCCGCCATCGAGGTTGTCGCGCTATCTATGCTATCACTACTAAAGCTACAACCTAGCGATATAGTAAAAGCGTCTGCAAGCACAAACGTTAGTTTAAAGACAACCCTATGGCTCCTGCCGGTTGCCGTAGCATCGACGTGCAAGTCGATATTTAACTATTACAACATGATCATCTCATACATCCAATATATCATATCATGTCTTTGGCCATATCACATCACATGCATACCTTGCAAAAACAAGTTAGACGTCCTCTAATTTGTTGTTGCAAATTTTACGTGGCTGCTATTGGTACCTAGTATGATTGCATCTTACTTATGCAAAGCCACAACGGTGATATGCAAATTGCTATTTAACCTTCTCCAAGGACTGCCTCGGTCAAATCCAATTCAACTAAAGTTGAAGAAACAGACACCCACCAGTCATCTTTATGCAACAAGTTGCATGTTAGTCGATGAATCCAGTCTCTCGTAAGCGTACGAGTATGTTCGTCCGGGCCGCTTTAATTCAACAATACCGCCGAATCAAGAAAAGACTAAGGACGGAAGCAAATCGAACATCAACACCCACAAACTTATTTGTGTTCTACTCGAGATATCATCTACGCAGGAACCTGGCTCATGATGCCACTGTTGGGGAACGTAGCATGGGAAACGAATAAAATTCCTACGCACATGCAATACCTATCCATGGTGATGATCATCTACGAGTGGGGAGAGTGAATCTACATACCCTTGTAGATCGCTAAGCGGAAGCGTATATAATGCGGTTGATGTAGTGGAACATCTTTGCGGTCCAAATCGCAGCCCGTCCTGCGATCTCATCACGATCCATCCCGCGAACCCATCATGATCCTTCCCGATTTAGTGCCGAACGGACGACACCTCCGCGTTAAGCACATGTATAGCTCGATGACGATTTCCGCCTTCTTGATCCAGCAAGAGGGGCGAGAAGGTAGATAAGTTATCCAGCATGGTGGCGCGGTGATGGTGGTGGTGGAACTATTCTAGCAGGGCTTCGCCTAAGCACCGCTAAAAACTAGAGGAGAAACAGATCTAGAGAGAAGTAGAGGGAGCACATGGCAATTAGGGTCAGCCTTCACCTCTAAAACCTCCAGTATATATAGGAGGAGGAGGGGAGAGGAGGCAACCTTGGCCTCCACTCCAAGGAGGTTCGGTCGAGCCACAAGGGAGGAATCCACCTCCCACAAGGGAGGTGGAATCCTATTAGGACTCCTTCCTAATTTGGCCCTTTTTGCCTTTTTCCTTTATCCTTTTCGCATGGGCCCTTGAGAGAGACTTAGGCCAGCCCACCAGGGGATGGTCCACCTCCTATCATAGCCCATGAGCCTCTTGGGTCATCACACCCCTCCCGGTGGTCCCCCGGTACCCTCCCGGCACTCCCGTTACACTACCCATGAGCCCGAAACTTTTCCGGTGACCAAAACAGGACTTCCAATATATCAATCTTTACCTCCGGACCATTCTGGAGCTCCTCGTGATGTCCAGGATCTCATCCGGGACTCCGAACAACCTTCGGTCACCAACACCTATAACTCAACTATACAAAAACGTCACTGAACCTTAAGTGTGCACACCATGCGAGTTCTAGAACTATGTAGACATGACCCGTGACACTCCCCGGTCTATATCCAATAGTGGGACCTGGATGCCCATATTGGATCCTACATATTCTATGATAATCTTATCGGTTGAAACTCTATGTCAAGGATTCAGTTAATCCCGTATGTTGTTCCCTTTGTCCTTTAGTATGTTACTTGCCTGAGATTCGATCGTCGGTATCTCCATACCTAGATCAATCTCGTTACCGGCAAGTCTCTTTACTCGTCTGTAATACAAGATCCCGTGGAGAACTCCTTAGTCACATTGCTTGCAAGGCTTATTGTGATGTTGTATTACCGAGTGGGCCCCGAGATACCTCTCCGTCACACAAAGTGACATACCCCAGTCTTGATCCATGCCAACCCAACAGACACCTTCAGAGATACCTTTAGAGCACATTTATAGTCACCCAGTTACGGTGCGCCGTTTGATACACACAAGGTATTCCTTCGGTGTCCGGGAGTTGCATGATCTCATGGTCATAGGAACAGATACATTGACATGCAGAAAATAGTAGCAATAAACCGACACGATTACATGCTACGTTTATAGTTTGGGTCTTGTCCATCACATCATTGTCCTAATGATGTGATCTAGTTATCAAGTGACAACACTTGTCTAAGCTTGCAAGAACCCATGAGAAGGTACGCTTCAAGAAGATCAACATGGAGCAAGAGCATGAGTTCTTAAAAGAAATCAATGATGATCTTCGGAAGAAGAGTTCTTCTTATCTAGACAAATGATCACTCTTGTCTAAATTTGTTCCATAAGTTAAGCCTAGGAACACTAGTAACAAAGGCAAGAAGATTTCTTCATGTAGTAACAAAAATGCTAAAGCTAAATCCAATAATGTTGTTGCTAGTAACTCTATTGATTCCACTAACGATCTCTTAGCCAAGTTACACTTGAGCAAGAAAATGATCTATTGAAAGGGATTATAGAGAGAGGTGTTTTCAAGAGTCTTGCCGTAAGTAAACAATTTGAGGAAATTGTGCGCAATCAAGGAGGACATAGGAACAAACAAGGTGTTGGCTACTTCAACATCAACGGAGATGTTTGGGAAGAAGGTCCATATCCCACTCCCAAGTTTGTTCCCCAAGAGGAGCAGTGTGATTCCACTACTTCCGAAGGAACAAGCTCACAAGATGGCATTCTACCACAAGACCACAAAGGCAAGGGAAAGCTTCAATATGACATTGACCAATTTGAAGAAGAACCCCAAGCCAAGGTCAAGTGGGTTCCCAAGGATACTACAAGCTCTACCTCAACAAGTGTACAACAACTCCAAGGATTCCCATCAATTTGGTGTGGATTCCCAAGAGGAAGAACTGGTGACTCTGCCAATGAAATTCACTCTCATTCATTTTGGAAAGAACTATATGCAATCAACCTCAACCTTATGCATTAATTCAAGGAGACACACATTCCCTTAAAGGTAAGCAAGGAACAAGGTAATCAATGCATCTTTGGACATCATCCCATGTGTGCTTCACTCCGTGTCCATAGATATTCTTGCATATGTTACTTTGGCTTTGGAACTAACCCATGTAGGTGAGAAGAGTATGAAAACAATAAGGATTGCTCCCAACTCAAGATGATCTTCATCAACATTGAGCATCGACCACTACTTCACCTACTTGAAGTCTTCTATGACAAAACCCAAGGTCAGTTGATCCGTATTAGTGGGGATATCATATCAAGGGGGAGCTTTACTCTAAGACTTGAGTATAAGCATCTCCTAAGGATATGAACACATTAATGCTTATGTAAAAGTGGTAACCCCACTTGTGCTTAACGATGAGTATGACATATGATCAAGTATTCTTACTTGGCTCCTATGTCAATATACTCATATATAGATGACTTTGTCATCGCCCAAGTGCTTGATAGATGCTAGGATGTTTGTGCATGTTCACCATGTTTTATTCATCATTCTTATTGTGTTAGCATGTTGTTCTGCATGTGTTTGATCATTCGAGGACATCCAATTGTTGTTATTTGGCTTTTGTTTTTAACTTTTGCCAATTGGATGGACAAGAATGCCTAGGACCCCTCTCTAGCTATCTATGATATCTCATATCAAGTTCTATTCATGCTTCATCACAAAACTTGAACAAGCACTTGTCGATCCCTCTGTGTGAAGGTGCACTCAAAGTTCCATATCGTCAAAGGCTGCCTTCCAAAACCTCTTTGAAAAACTCGGTGTGACCAACTCCACAAACTCGGAGCCACTGATTTTCCAAAGTTGATGAGGTTTTATTATCTCGGTACCACCAAAATCGCCAACTAGGTTACACCGAGTTTCCCTGTCAGCTGAAAGTTGAGGAACTCGGTGACACCGACTTTGCCATCTCGGTGAAACCAACACCGCACGGGTATATATATATATATACACGGACCGAATCCTTTGATTTCACTTCATTAAAACGGTTCGTTCTTTGAACCCTGTGCTGCCTCCCAAGACCTCATGTCATCGCCTTTGTCTCCCCGAGCGCCACCACCACTGGGATTCACCGCCGTCGACGCAATCTACTCCGTCGTCATCGCCGTAGCTGAACCGCCACCGAGCTAGGGTACGGTTCGATCTCCTTTGCATTTCCCCATCCGATTCACACGCATTGGAATCTTTTATCTTCATACCACCATGTGTAAATCTCCTATCCACCTGATAAATCCATTAGAATAGAGGAAGTAGAAAATTTTGGATCCGATCTGCCGCAGTATGCAACTGGGTGAGACCGAGTTTGTAAAATCGGTTCCACCGATTCTTTTTTTAGGGTTTGTGAGAAGAAACTCGGTGAGACCGAGCAACTCTTGTCGGTGCCACCTATAGTTTCTGTTAAGCAAGTCAGCTTTCTCATTGACTCCGAAAATGCCAACTCGGTGCCACCAATTTACATCCCGTAGAAGATCATACCCTAGGTTTCAAACTTCAAATTTTCAAAAATATCTAAATTTTGTGATGCTCAGTCATTATGTCTTTCCTATATCTACTTCACAGGTTCTGCTATTTGCTCCTGTGCTTGTTTGTCAGTATGTCAGGATTAGATGACAGTCAGAATGATTTCAGGGAACCAAGTGTTGACTTGGATGCTGGCACTAGTCCAGAAGGGACTAACTCTGACCCTGGATCCTATAGCTCCCATGGCTTGCCCAAGGCAGCCACCAGGCAGAGAAGGAAGCTAAATTCTGATGAGGAGGATTCAGACATTGTGCCTAAAGAGACTTCAGCTCCTTCAAAGGCCCCTCCCAAAAAGGGTGTCAGGAAATTCACTGCAACTCCAGCTAACCTGAGAGCACTTGAGTATGCCAGGAAGAGGACTGCGCTTTCCAAGGATGCACCTACAAAGAAAGCTGGTGTGAACAGGCCAAGGAAGAGAACTATACATCTTGTTGGCAGAAAGACTTCCATGTATGAAGATCCGGAAGCTTCTGAGGAAGAACCTCCTGAGGAGATCCCAGTTCCTCCCAAGAAGAAGAAGCTGATGGCTGACGCCATGAAGTCTTCTCCTAAGCCTGCTGCTAAAGCAAAGAAGGCTCCTGCTTCCAAGAAGAGCACTAAGGATATACCTGCAGCTGCTAAGGCTAAAGGTCGTGCATCCAGTGCCCCTGCTGCAGAGGAAGAAGCAGATGAGAATGCTCTAGTTCTCAGGAAGCTCAGACCATTCATTCCACTCCACAATGCTTCTCATCCCGTTGCAGAAGATATGAAGAAGAGGAAGGATGTCGGATTGAGAAAGTGGAGATCTCTTGATCCATATGATGTCAGAAGAAGAACTGCTATTGATCCAAGGTTTCACACCAAGGAACAACAAGAATTTTATGAGACTGTCTTATTTGACAAGAGTCCTAGTGTCAGTGATATGAGGTATGTTGACTGGGCATACATTAAGGATGATGAAAAATTATTTCCACATGTCCGAGAAAACCTCAAGGCAATGGATATTGAGAAATTTGTTAGGAAGAAGATGACCCCATGGAATGACGAGCTAATCATGCAATTATATGCAACTGTGCACTTTTATGAAGATTCCTTAGTATGGATGACTGATGGACACAAACACAAAGCCACAATTGCTGAATGGGCTGCTATCATTGGTGCACCCAACCAGGAAGAATCATATGTAGATGTGTGTGCAGAAGCTAAGAAGAATCACAACTCCATGGCTAACATGTACAAGACCATTCCACATACGTACTTGGCCAGTCACAAGCTTGGTTTAGTATATTTTCTTCAAGCTAGCATTCCCACGACGAACACTATACTGCGATACACCCTCATGCCTAAGTTAGGTGATGAGAAGATGATCAGAGGATATTCTATCAACCTGCTGCACTTGATAGACACACATACCAGATTTCGAGTGATAGACTTGATAGTTGAGACTATCCGGAGAACTGCTTTTGATCAGAAGAGATCCTGTGGATATGCACCTTATATTCAGATGCTCATCAATGCCAAGCTAGGTAAGCATGCATATCCACTTTATCGCCCCCATCCACCTCTTGAACCTGAATTTGAAGATAATGAGGTTGTGATGGATGACAATGATCCCAACTCAGATGCAACAAGAATGGCAGCAGAGGCTGAAGCTGTTAGAAATAGGTCACCTCCAGTTCCACAGCTCATAACGCTAGCTGAGCAAATGGCATTTCTAGTGAGCACTGTCCAAGGCATGGAGAAAAACATCCAAGAGATCATGCAAAATCAGAAGAGTCTTGAGAGGGTTGTGGAGACAAAATTCCACAACATGGATGTGAAGGTAACTGAGTTGACCACCATTGTCAGACAAATTCAACACGAAGTTGACTCCATGGAGATTCCACGCTTAGAGGCTGAAGATGAAGATGATGATGATGATGAGAATGAGTCTCCTCCTCCCTCAACTACTAGGTTTAGCACCAGGCCTCGGTCAGGTGTTGTTCCTGCTCACGTGATAGGTCAAACATCTTCAACACAAGCTTTAGCACCTTCAGCACCAGCTCCAGCTCAAGCACCTCCAGTATCAACTCCTCTGGCTCCAAGGACATCAGCAGATGCCTTTGCAGACGCCGTTCTATTGACTCCATCATCAGCTGCCCAGAGAGACGCTTAGTTCTATACTTTTGAACTTCTTGGTAACTTGTTGCCAAAGGGGGAGAAATGTATAGGTCATAGACTTCGTGTGAGAGAGAGCTTTTGACTTTTTCTACTCTAGTTTGGTTTTAAAACTTTGGTTGTTGGATGACTTTATCCTACATGTGTGATTGATCATACACTTTATCCTGTTTGATGCTATGATATTATCTCTTCGCTATCCATGTGATGATCATTCACTTATCTTGTTGGTGTCATGTGCATTGTTATTACTTTTACGCACCACCAAGATGTATGTGACATGGAAGAGTAACCCATGATCCTAATCGATTGTGCATTTGCATTCAAACGCAAATTTTAAATAATGCACAAATTTAGGGGGAACTCTTGCTTTTCATATACTTCTCAAAGCGTCAATGCTAATCATTGATTATATCTTTTGTCGAAGCTTTGATCCATATGTTGTCATCAATTACCAAAAAGGGGGAGATTTAAAGCACAATTGCTCCCTAGGGTAGTTTTGATAATTGATCACAACATATGCATCATTGGACTAATATGTTTTTCAAGTATATTTCAGAAAAAGTTCAAAAGATGCTATGGCTTAAGGTTTATGTGGAGATGCCCCTGGATGCAAGAAAGGAATGATATTGTTTCAAGCTTCAAGCTAGAAGACTCTTCATTTTATATTTGTGAGAAATGAATTTTGAGTCCATAGGAAATCCAATACTATTAAAAGGGGGTGAGGTGGTAAAATGAACTAATTGCTCAAATGCTCAAAGTTAGGCACCAAAACACTCAATCATTTTTCCCACATTTCCACTCTGTCAAGTTCCACATTCACAAATTCGGTGTCACCAACATTGCCACATCGGACCCACCGAGTTTGAACCTCACACAGAACCCTAGCCATTCCCACCAAATCGATGCAACCAAAACTGCATTGGTGCTACCGAGTTTGGGTGACCAACATTCTGTTGCCAAGATACACAAAATCGTAATTTCGGAGTTTGAGTATCGGTGCCACCGAGTTTGGCCATCTGACCGTTACTCACATTTTCGGTGCCACCAAGTTCTATATATCAGTCTCACCGAGATTCAAAAGTTGACACCTTTAGTGCTAATTGGTACCACCGAGTTTCCAACTTCGGTGTCACCAAGTTTGGTCTTTTGTGTGTAACAGTTGGGTTTTGGCTGCTGCCTATATATACCCCTTCACCCACCTCTCATTTGTGGGAGAAGCACTCAAAACACACACTTCATTTCCAGATCCATTTTCTGAGAGAGAGCCACCTACTCATGTGTTGAGACCAAGATATTCCAATCCAATCATTTGAAACTTGATCTCTAGCCTCCCCAAACTACTTTCCACCAAATCAACCTCTCCTACCCATGCATATTATGTGGGAGAGTGATTTGTGTTGAGGAGACTATCTTTAGAAGCACAAGAGCAAGGAGTTCATTGATCTACCACATCTATTACCTTTTGGAGGGTGGTGCCTCCTAGATTGGTTAGGTGTTACTTGGGAGCCTCCTACTTCTTGTTGTGGAGTTGAACCAAGATGTTTGTAAGGGCAAGGAGATCGCCTACTTCGTGAAGATCTACCATGAGTAATGCTAGTCCTCCGTGGATGGAAGTCGTGGTGGAATAGACAAGGTCGCTTCTTTGTGGACCCTCCATGGGTGGAGCCCTCCGTGGACTCTCGCAGCCATTACCCTCCATGGGTTGAAGTCTCCACTAACATGGGCATATGATAGCGCCACCTATCGGAACCATGTCAAAAATCGTCGTGTCAACCTCATGCATTTGATCTCCCTTCCTTACTTCTCTATTTACACTTGCATGTTTATTTTCCGCTTCTATACTATTAGAACTACATGTGTAGGGTGTACTTGACTTTTTATAACTGTCGTAGTTGTCTCTCAAGTAAATTTAGGAAAAGGAAAAAAATATCTTGTCACGTAGTCTAATCACCCCCCTCTAGACATACTTTAGATCCTACAACTAGCTCCCACACGTTGTTGGGTTTGAATTGATGAAACTCTTCTTGCATGGCTTGAATCCATTTTGATTCCATGAAAGCTTCATCTACTTTGGTGGGATCTGAGATAGACACATAAGCAAAGTGCCTGCAAAAGTTAGCTAATTTGTTAGCTCTTGAGAGAGTGAGAGGACCTGGTGCATTAATGCTATTGAGCACCTTCTTGATTTGAACTTCATCTGCAACTTGCGGATGAGCAGGTCGAAGACTTTGGTCATGCTGCTGAGCATTGTCTTCGTCAGTAGCATTATCTTCAAGAGCATCATTGTCTTCCTGATGGGTAGGTGGAGGAAGGATGACTTCCTCTACATCTGGTTCCTCGGATATGATCTCATTAGTGGCCATCGGCCCCATCAGGTGGAGGTTCATCTAGTGGCAAGTGCTCTCTTTGCAAGCCATTAGTTTCACCGATCCGCACATCTACAGTCTCAACAATTTTATTGTGAAAAATGTTGAAGACTGTGTAGTGATACGTCTCCAACGTATCTATAATTTTTTATGGTTTCATGCTATTATCTTGTCAAACTTTGGATGTTTTGCATGCCTTTTATATATTTTCTGGGACTAACTTATTGACTCAGTGCCAAGTGCCAGTTCCTGTTTTTTCCATGTTTTTGACCCCTTTCAGAGGAGATTTTGAAACGGAGTCCAAACGGAAGAAAATCCCCGAAAAGATTTTTTCCGTAACGGAAGAAGATCGGGAAGCTTGGGAGCCAAGGCAGGGGAGCCTCAGGGGCCCCACAAGTCCCCACCCTGCGGCCAGGGGGGTAGGCCGCGGCCCACAGGCTTGTGGGCCCCGTGGGCGCCCTCTGCCCTAGGGGTTGCGCCTATATATTCCCTAAAAACCCCAAAAAAATCAGGAGATCATCGAAATCACTTTTCCGCCGCCGCAAGCTTCTGTCTCCGCAAGATCCCATCTGGGGCACGTTCTGGTGCCCTGCCGGAGGGGGGATTCAGACACGGAGGGCTTCTTCATCAACACCGTGACCTCTCCGATGATGCGTGTGTAGTTCACCATAGACCTACGGGTCCATAGTTAGTATCTAGATGGCTTCATCTCTCTCTTGGATCTTCAATACAAAGTTCTTCATGATCTTCATGGAGATCTATCCGATGTAATCTTCTTTTGCGGTGTGTTTGTCGAGATCCGATGAATTGTGGGTTTATGATAAGATTATCTATGAATCTTATTTGAGTTTCTTCTGATCTCTCTTATGCATGATTTCATATCCTTGTAATTCTCTTCGAGTTGTGGGTTTTGTTTGGCCAACTAGATCTATGATTCTTGCAATGGGAGAAGTGCTTGGTTTTGGGTTCATACCGTGCGGTGACCTCACCCAGTGACAGAAGGGGTAGCGAGGCACGCATCATGTTGTTGCCATCAAGGGTAAAAAGATGGGGGTTTCATCATTGGTTTGAGATTATCCCTCTACATCATGTCATCTTGCTTAAGGCGTTACTCTGTTCGTCATGAACTCAATACACTAGATGCATGCTGGATAGCGCTCGATGTGTGGAGTAATAGTAGTAGATGCGGAAAGTATCGGTCTACTTGTCTCGGACGTGATGCATATATGTATGATCATTGCCTTAGATATCATCATGACTTTGCGCGGTTCTATCAATTGCTCGACAGTAATTTGTTCACCCACCGTGATATTTGCTATTTTGAGAGAAGCCTCTAGTGAACACTATGGCCCCCGGGTCTACTCCACACCATATTTTCAGCCTTATACTTTTTTACTTCATTGCACTTTGCGCCTTCAGATCTCACTTTGCAAACAATCTTGAAGGGATTGACAACCCCTTTGAAGCGTTGGGTGCAAGCTCATTTGTGTTTGCGCAGGTACTCTGGACTTGATGAGACCCTCCTTCTGGATCGATACCTTGGTTCTCAAACTGAGAGAGATACTTAGTGCTCCTGTGCTGCATCACCCTTTCCTCTTCAAGGGAAAAACCAACGCAAACCAGTCTCCGTCAACGTGTCAATTTCTGGCGCTGTTGTTTGAGAAGTAGCAGAAGGATTTCTGGCGCCGTTGTTGGGGAGGAAGATCAAGTCAAGAACTCATCCAAGTAGGTGTCGCAAACTCATCTATTGCATTTACTTTGTTTGCCAGTTGCCTCTCATTTTCCTCTCCCCCACTTCACCAATTTGCCTTTTTTGTTTGCCTTTTTCGTTCGCCCTTCTACTCGCTTGTTTTCTGTTCGTCTGTGTGGGATAGGCTACCTATCCTCATGGATATATCCACCACTTCGAACGATACTCCCGAAAGCGAAGTTCTCAATTTCAAACAAATTGAGGAAGAAAACTTAGTGGATGTGTCGTATAGGATTTGCAATGCCCAGAGTAGATCTACTCATAAGCAATCCACTACCGTCCTGCTTCGTAGTTTTTATGTGGGTGTTTCTCCTTGGAATAGGTATATTCTTGACACCATCATAGGTGGAATTTCTTGGGTAGCCATACCATTGATTCTTACGACGTTGTAATAAATTTGGTAGGCTCAACCCAACTCATGGTTAATGGAACTACCTTAACTCTGGAACATGTGATGCGTAGGCTGGACGTCATTGAAAATAAAGTTGCTACGATAGAACTCATTGAGAATTTGGATAAAAAGATCCACAATCAAATCACTCAGTACGGGTCCAAGGTGGGAATGGTTTTGAAAAATTTAAAGGAGAAGGAACCCACAGTTAACGAAAAGTTAGGTCATGATTCCGCTAGGATTGGCAAACTAGAGGATGTTATAACCAACTTGGGTTCCGCTTTTGCCGCTGTGCAGAATACTCCAAACCTTGCCCACAATAAGGTCACCAAGTCTGTTTTTGTTCCCAAAAATAATGGTGAATCATCTAGCAAGAAAGATGAAAACCTTAAGATGATAAGTGATCACGCTACTTATGGTTTGAGCACCAAAGACGACGATACGTGATTCTATCGCTTTTATGCCTAGCTAAGGGCGTTAAACAATAGCGCTTGTTGGGAGGCAACCCAATGAACTTATCTTTTTTCCTTCTGTTTTGTTGCGTCCACACCATCACAATTCTGTTGTGGTTGTGTTTTTTGTGTTTCTTTTTGTGTTTGAGCCAAGCAAAACCTTTATGACTAGTCTTGGTAATGGTTGTTTGATCCTGCTGGAAAAAGACAGAAACTTTTCGCTCACGAGATGATTTTTCATTTTTATTCAGAAAGAGCTTTTGAGTTGATTCTTTTTTCTGCTCATTGATATGATGTTTTCCCAGGCCGTCGTAATTGTTCAGATTTTTTGAGGTAACAGAAGTATACGAAGCATAGAGATTGCTACAGACTGGTCTGTTTTTGACATATTCTGTTTTTGTTGAGTTGGTTGCTTGTTTTGATGAAACTATGGTTAGTATCGGGGGGGGGGGGGTACTAGCCATGGAAAAGTGAGAATATAGTAACCCAACACCAATATAGATGGAATTCAAGTTTTCTACAGTACCAAAAGAAGTGGTAGTTTGTTTTCTTGTGCTAATGTTATCACAAGTTTCTGTTTAAGTTTTGTGTTGTGAAGTTTTCTAGTTTTTGGTGATGTTCTTATGGACAACGAGATAAGGAGTGGAAGGATCTCAAGCTTGGGGATGCCCAAGGCATCCCAAGCCAAATTCAAGGACACCAAAAATCCTAAGCTTGGGGATGCCCCGGGAAGGCATCCCCTCTTTCGTCTTCAATCCATCGGTAACATTACTTGGAGCTATATTTTTATTCACCACATGATATGTGTTTTGCTTGGAGTGTCTTGTATCGTAGGAGTATTTTCTTTTTTTTTGTGTCACAATCATCCTTGCTAAACACCTTTATGAGAGAGAGAGAGACATGCACTCATCGTGATTTTGCTAGAATGCTCATAGTGCTTCACTTATATCTTTTGAGCTAGATACTTTTGCTCTAGTGCTTCAGTTATATCTTTTAGAGCACGGTGGTGCGTTACTTGGTAGTTGGCTTATGCTATGAAAGTAGTCCCAAATGTGATAGGCACCCAAATAGGATGCAAAAACCTCCATCTTCATGTGCATTGAGTAGAAAGAGAAGTTTTGATTCCTCTCAGTTAGTTTTGAGACTTGGATTCGGTAATATTAAGAGTTATGTTAGTAGGGTGTTGTGAATCTAGAAATACTTGTGTTGAAGTTAGTGATTCTCGTAGCATGCACGTATTGTGAACCGCTATGTTAGGAAGTCGGAGCATAATTGATCTATTGATTGTCATCCTTTGTGTTGAGGTCGGGATCGCGCAATGGTTTACACCTACCAACCCTTCCCCTAGGAGTATGCGTTTAGCACTTTGTTTTGATTACTAAAAAAAACTTTCACAATAAGTATGTGAGTTCTTCATGACTAATGTGAGTCCATGGTATAGATGCACTTTCACTTTCCACCATTGCTAGCCTCTCTAGTGTCGCGCAATTCTCGCGGTTACACAAACCCACCATATGCCTTCCTCAAAACAGCCACCATATCTACCTACTATGGCATTTTCATAGCCATTCTGAGATATATTGCCATGCAACTCCCACCGTTCCGTCTCATGACTTGTGCCGTGTTCTAGTTTTCTTTCATGTGGCTCATGGTCTCTTCATTCTCATTTATCTCCATTCATTCTTGCAATCTCCATTCATTCTTTGTATCTCCGTTCATTTGCAATTATTGCCGGTGGTTGTTGCAAGACTTCTTCAAGTTTGTGCTCATATATCTCTCCTCAATCATTTCAAGAAGAATAAGTGGTATGCTAAATCCGTTGCTTGTCATCAATTAAAACTTGGTGAAGGATAAGCATAACATTATTCTTATTCTTGTTCATAGTAATCTGAATTCTTCTTCCGGAGTGGCTCATGATATCAATTCTTTTCTCAAGTGCTTATCTTTCTTTTCCGAAGTTCTAAGTTCTATCTAGTATCTCTTTGAGAAGCTTCATCTAAATCATTACAAGGCCTTTAATCTTATTCTTTCATCATTTCATTCTGGTGAGCCCCAAGAGGTTCGTCATGGTGGTTCTTCAAGGATTTGATTTTCTCAAAGTGTTCTTCAAGATTCCTGTTGGAGAACCTCAAGTATACTTTCTCTTGCATTTCCATGTGCATTGTTCTTCCTTTATCCTTTGAGGTGATATTATAGCATTCTTGTTAGTGTAGGAGCCTCGAAGAGATTTCCTTTCAAGAATGAGATAATTAAACCCACCAATTCTATGATCATGAGATATTTGCAACCCATAATTTCTTCATTGAGCTATCTTGGTTTGGATTTCACCTAAAGCTTTTCGTATGGATTGTTGCTATCATGGTGCTTGTCATTAATACAAGTTCTCAATGTATCCTCTTGGTGTAAGAAATTGTTCATATCTTGTTTCTCCCAATCAATCCTTGTTTCTGTTAGTGGCTGGTTGTCACTTCATTAGTTTAAAAAGGTTTCCATAAGCCCACTACTATCTTGTTCTTTTCGTTGTGGTTTTTCCAACAACTCCGTTCAATTCTTATTGCAAGGATACTTGCCAAGTTCATTTGCGATAGTAGTTGTCATTCTCTCTTCATTCTCTTCCTCCATTTGAGCTAGCTCCTATTCTGTTGTTCCGGAGGCATTGTGATATTGCTCTTTTGGGTCTATATTCTTGTTCTATCAAGATCATGGTGTTCCCTTGTTCTATTTACTTGTTTGTTGTCAATCTTGTCTAATTCTTTCTTCTTATCGATTTTGTCCCATTTTCCTACCGAAGTGCTGCCGAAATTTTCGGTGAATTCTTGCTTCTTTCCCATATCATTCCTCATCGCTTTGCAACCTTCAAAGATCATTGGTTTCACTCGTTTTTCAAAGAAGCGACTAAGTTTTACCTCATTTTCTTTCTCATCCTCTCCCCCTTTCATTCTTGGATCTCAGGGCGAGATCCTCTTGTAGTGTAGGAGAGTTGTGACAACCCGATGCCGATGTTCCAGAAGATTCCCCCCTTCTATTCCGTTTTCGTCGTGTGTCTATTTTATTTTGTCGCATCATCATCGCATCATGCGCATCATCAGCATTGCATCGGCATCCCGTTGCCGCCAGTTTTCAAAACTTGCATCCGTTGTTAGTTGCCGGTTCTCGTCGTTGTCCGTTCTGTGCCCGACTGCACACGCACGCGCCCGTGGCATCGTCAAAACCCTGTTTTAAAAGTGTGTTGCAACTTTCTGTGATCGGGGTGAAACTTGGCATGCAGTCATGATTAGTTATAGCTAGGCCGCTTGTCGAACTTCATCGCGATCGGAGTCCGTCTGGTACCCGAACGGTCGACCGTAGCGGCACCATATTCGGTCTACTGTCGGAGGGTTGTCGGTGTTTTTAAAATATGTTGCCGGGTGCCCGTTTTCCCTCTCATCTCTGCCTAGCCCCTGTGCACAGTGCATCGACCCTACGCGCAGCCCAGTCTGAAAACCTCCCGGAACCCGAACCCGGCGGTCGTGACTGTTGGATCCGGATCAACCCCGTTTTACCGCAAATCATCATCGGTTTGTCCATTGCACTCCCGAACCTAATTATCTTGACCATCCTATCTAAATCGGAGGGTCTAGATGCCCCTATACCAAACCCACTAGCTATATAGTCTACCCTAGCTCTATTAGACCGAAACCCTATAATTTCTCCCCCTGTCCCATCAGCGCCGCCGCCGCACACCACGTGGGCTCCTTCCACGTTTTCCTCCTCCTCTCATTCACGCGCAGATCCAGTCCCTAGCCCCACCTAGTTTTCCCCGCTAGGAGCTAGCACGAGAGAGTCTACAGCCGCCACCCTTCCCTCGATCTGCGAGCCAGCCGCCAGCTCCGCTCAAAATCCCTAGTTGCGCAGCAGCCGCCCGTGTCCTTCGTTCCTCCTGCCCACAGTCGCCTTGGGAGCCCCGCCCCTTCCCGCGATCTGGATCGGGTGTCCAGATCGGGAGCCGTCCCGTGCAACCAGGTGGAAGCGCTCCACTCGGCAGCCGCCATACGTGGCCTCGCCCCGGGTGTAGGGAACGAGGCAGCGAGCCCCCGCGTTGACCACACTCAGTCTTCCCCGTGCGCCAGCGCCAGCAACCGCCAGCGCGATGGCCCGTCGCCCCCTCGGCCTCGTCGGCCTAGTTTTGGCTAGGCCTCGGCTCCTCCAGCGTCCGCCAGTGGCCCCGCGGCCAGCCCAACACCAGCTCCAGGCAAGCTCCCCTGCACCAGCAGGCCATCGAGGCCCACTCCTCCAAACCTCCAACCGGCCCGAGGCTCCCCCAAGGTGAGCCGAGATCTATCCCTCGCCCCCAGCGCACCTTTTTGTTTTGCGCCCCTGTTAGGCCCATTTAGCTTAGTATTTTTTTCCTGAGAATATATTAATTTTCAGGAAAAAGACGTATAATAAAACGTCCATATCTTTTTAACCGTTAGTCGGATAGCGATGAGTTGTATATGTATTTGGTGTAGTTTTGCGCGTAGAATCCGATTATAAAACTTGCATATTTGTTTGATGTCGTTTAGCATGTCGTATGCATAGAATCGTGTGTTGTCCATAATGTTTTCGTCTCGTATTTATTTTTCGCGCAAGACCGGATAGCCCGAATGCCGTAGTAGAAATGTCCATGTTTTAGGAGCCCCTTTGCCATGTATTTTAAAGGATTGTCGGGACCCCGATCCTAAGCCATAGGAATCCAGCATGTAACACATCACATCTCTTTGCGGTCTCACGCACGGTTATTCCCACGGCTGCAGCCTTACCTTAGCCGTGACCGTTTGCGCCTTTTGACTCGCGTATGCAATTGTGTCGCTAGCAATCCAATGACAAAGAACCCGGATCGACACGTCTAGTCATAAACCAAAGCGACAGTTCCGCACAGGGACATGCATACATGACACAGCAAAGCAGGTGTCGGTCACCAGCGAATGTAGACGAGTCGTAGAAAGCTACAAGGACTCCATTACATCGCGTGACATTTTCCCAAAGGGACAGACACAACAGCTAAGAAGGACACATGCCGGTCAACCAATGTGTCCGGAGCAGTAGCGAACTACCATGGCTCATTGGAATCACGAAGGGGCATTTCCCTGTAAGGAGTGCTACTAAAGTCTACGGCTAGGTATTCGAACCCCATACATATCAAGTACAACACACGTACACATGGCATACTGATATGTATAGATACATCGATGGCATCACAACATAACCATAAACATACAAACTTTATTTAGAAGGCTTGGAAGAGCCATACACAAAATATTACAAAGGTAGGGGTCTCACGACCCATCATCACAAGTCATACACACAATTCTTACAAGCCTGCGGAAGAGTAAAACTGTCTGAGTACAGACAGATGGAAAGATAAAGGCACACGGCCTGACTATCTACAGACCCATCCTAGGGCCAGATCGTAGCTGGGATACGAGCTACTCGTCATCATCGATGTCTAGGTAGAACCCTCCATTAGGGTCATTAACAACCTTTGCAACAATTTATTAAGCAAACATGAGTACAAAAGTACTTAGCAAGACTTTAGGAAATCTATCTACTCATGCAATGTATCAACAAGGAGTTGTGGGGTTTCATGCGGAAAGCCAACATTTGACTCTTGGCTAGACAACTTGCATTTTTAAATAGTTTTGACAACTATGTTTCTCGCACACGAGTCCACTAACACCACAACAATACTCTGTCGTGGAATCATTCCGTCTTCCTACGGAAATGCCATCCACGACACTCACGCTTTTCTTGACAATTTTATGAGTAGCCATTATAGTTATCTATGAACAACATATGTTTCCAAGTAGTCCATATCCGCGGACGCGGCTATTCGGATAGATCATAACCCTGCAGGGGTGTACTTCTTCACACACGCTCTCGCCACTTATTGTCATGTGCACGTCATGCACCTCGGCAACCTTCAAGCGGAAGCCCAGTGAGGGAGTCGGCCACGACCGTTAACCACGCTAATACTTAGTCCAGGTCTATCGCCTATCTGAGGGTAACCCGCACGGAAGTCCGGATGAGGTTTCCGCCACAGCCCCAAACGATGTGCGCAGGGTTCCCAAGTCCACCATCCGGGTGCCACTTGGTACACCGTGCCACTGCCTACCGCATCATAACCCACCTCTAAGGTCAGCGCTACACACGGCCTCCAGCATGACTATAAACACCAGAAACTACTTGCAACTCCTAGACCGAGCAGTAAGCGATTAATAAGTCGAGAGGGTCAATTAAGTATCCCAACATGTGGTAGTATCTAGTCTTGGATTACATACACGGAACTCAGTTCCTAAGGACGGTTCCTATGAAACATGTGGTAGTACTCCTACATAGCCTTTCACCGGTACCTTTACCAAAACAGGTTCAACACACGACCTTTACCAACTGAACACATTCTCATGATCTTGTTCATCACCCAGATGACAGACCATACACAACTCTAAGCATAGCATGCATAGCAGGATAAGGCACATCATGGCTCAAGCATCTACCAGGTATGCTAGGTTGCAAGGTTCAGCTATTTACTGTGACAAGGACAGGTCATGCAAAGGTAGTGGGTT